>NW_004444069.1:2828221-2878546 GCF_000243295.1 Trichechus manatus latirostris | reverse complement strand
TAATAAATGCTGGAGAGGTTGTGGAGAGCCTGGAACACTTACACACTGTTGTTGAGAATGTAAAATGGTTCAACCACTTTGGAAATTGATTTGGCGCTTCCTTAAAAAGCTAGAAATAGAAGTACCATATGATCCAGCTATCCCATTCCTTGGAAAACATCCTAGAGAAATAAGAGCCATCACACGAATAGATATATGCACACCCATGTTCATTGCAGCACTGTTCACAATAGCAAAAAGATGGAAACAACCTAGGTGTCCATCAACAGACAAATGGATAAACAAATTATGGTATATTCACACAATGGAATGCTACGCAACGATAAAGAACAACAATGAAGCCATGAAACAACATGGAGGAAGCTGGAAGTCATTATGCTGAGTGAATTTAGTCAGTCACAGAAGGACAAATATTATATAAGACCACTATTATAAGTACTCAAGAAAAGGTTTAAACACAGGAGAAAACATTCTTTGATGGTTACGAGGGTGGGAAGGGAGTGTGAGGGTTATTTACTAACTAGATAGTAGGTAAGAACTATCTTAGGTGATGAGAAGGACAGCACACATTACAGGGGAAGTCAGCACAACTGGACTAAATCAAAGCTAAAAAGTTTCCTGAATACAATCAAACACTTTGAGGAACAGAGTAGCAGGGATAGGGGTCTGGGAACCATGGTTTCAGGGGACATCTAGGTCAACTGGCATAACAAAGCTTGTTAAGAAAATGTTTTGCATCCTACTTTGGTGAGTGGCGTCTGGGGTCTTAAAAGCTTGCAAGCGGCCATCTAAGATGTACCAATTGGTCCCAACCATATGGAGTAAAGGAGAACGAAGAACACCAAAGACACAAAGAAAGTAGTAGCCCAAGAGACAGAAAGGGCCACATAAACCAGAGACTTCATCAGCCTGAGACCAGAAGAACTACATGGTGCCCAGCTACCAACAATGACCACCCAGACACGGAACACAACAGACAGTCCCAGATGGAGCAGGAGAAAGGTGGGGTGCAGAACTCAAATTCTAGTAAGAAGACCAGACTTAATGGTTTGACTGAGACTGGAGGAACTCTAGAAAGCATGGCCCCCGGATTCTCTATCAGCCCAGAACTAAAACAATTTCCGAGGCCAACTCTTCAGACAAAGATTGGACTGGACTGTGGGACATAAAATGATACTCGTGAAGAGTGTGCTTCTTAGCTCAAGCAGATACATGAGACTAAATGGGCAGCTTCTGTCCAGAGGTGAGATGAGAAGGCAGAGAGGGTTAGGAGCTGGCTGAATGGACATGGGGAATCAGGGGTGGAAAGGAGGAGTGTCCTGCCACAGTATGGGGAGAGCAATTAGAGTCACGTAACAGTGTATGCATAAATTTTTGTATGGGAAAAAAATTTTTTTAAATGTCATATATCCACATGATGGAATGTTACTTAGCCATAAAAAGGAACAAACTACTGATACATGTTACAACATGGACAAACCTCAAAACATTATGCTCCGTGAAAAAAGCAAAACACAAGAGACCAGATATTTTATGATTTTATTTATATGAAATTTCCAGAATAGGAAAATCTAGAGACAGAAAATAGATTAGTGGTTGCGGGGGCCTGGGGAGCACAGGCAAATGGAGAGTGACTGCTGATGGGTTTGAAGTTTCTTTTGGAAGCTATGAAAATGTTCAAAAATTGACTGTGCCTATGGTTGCACAGCTCTGTGACTATACTAAAATCGTATACATTAAACATGCAAATTGTATGCTACATGAACTATATCACAATAAAGTTGTTACTGGAAAGAGACTGACTTATTCATTCAGCAAACATTTATTGAGTTCTCATTATGTAACAAGTACTGTTTCTGGTGCTCAGGACACATCAGTGAACAAAACAGAAGAGGTCTCTGTCCTCTAGGAGGCAGAGACAGACAATAAGCAGAATTAGAACATGAATCATATAGTATGTTAGAAGGTGATAGGTGCTATTTTAAAAAGGAGAATGAGGTCAGAGGAAGGGGTATGACACATGCTAAACAGAGGGAGCAGTGCAGGTGTATTCGAGAAGGTGACATTGGAGCAAAAACTCGAGGTGAAGAAGTGAACCCAGAAGCTCCCGGGGAAGGGCATTCCCAGCATAGGGGACAGAGAGTGATGACAGGAGGTGAGGACAGAGCGGTAAGTGGAGGCAGGGTGCACAGGTCCTCAGACGCCATCCTAAGAACTTTGGCTTCTCCAGGGAGAGAACTGGAAAGCCACAGCCCAACAGAGGAACGTCAGGGTCTGACTTGGGTCTTAAAAGATCACTCTGTCCTCTGGGTTGAGAAGAGACTACAGGGTAGAATTGGGAGGCGAGTTAGGAGGTTGGCCTCACCTGCCCTCTGGGTCAGGTGTCCCCCTGTGCTCTGCTTTGGCCAAGCCACTGCCCATGGTCCGGTGGCCTCATCCCTCTGCCCCAGGGACCAGCAGTGCTCCAGATGGGGCAGCCCAGGGAGGTCAGTGGGAGAGAAGAGGACTGAGGTTGAGCCCTGAGGCCCCCAGAGCAGGAGCAAGCAGATGAGACTAAGAAGCAGCAGCCAGCCAGGTGGGAGGAAGACCAGAATCTGTGGTCCTGGAAGCCAATGATGATAGTTCCAGGAGGAAGGAGGGGAGAGAGGTTGGCCATGGTGTCAAATGCTGCTGAGGGGTCACGGGAGATGAGGACTGAGAACCGGCCCTGCATCCACCACAGACAGGTCACTGGTGACTTTGACCAGACAGGATGCCTGCAGAGTGCTCCTCAGCACACGGCCCCACACATCCTAGGCCCTCACAGAAAGTACTGGAAGCTGGGAGGGTTGGGTCCTCCAGTATTAGCATGCTCATTCAGCCATACAGCACTGTCTTGCGCCCTCCACAGCACAGAGCAGGCTGCCCAGAGCATGTGCTGAAGGCTCACAAGTCCCAGCAAGATCCAGACCATTGGCACTACTCTGAGTCAGGGTAAGCCCGAGGCCATGACCTCCCAGCACACAGGCCTCTGCCCAGCCCAGCCCTTGGTGGCCTCTGCCCTGTGCTGGCATCACCACGTGGGCAGGACAACTCCTACACGTGGCTTCTCAGGCCAGACCTGCAGGCTGTGCCCCTCCTGAGCCAGCTCAGTGCCTTCTCTGCTCACTGCACACACAGCACAGCGCTAACTCCAGGGTTTCTCCACTAGCCAAATGAAGAGGAGTATTTTAGAAACTGTAATACTGCATGAAATTGCTAAGTACATACATAAGGCTAGTGTCACTGTAATATTAAAATACTAAATTCATTTATATACTTTTTATTTAAATTGCTGGGGCAACTTGCCACAGTTGATTAAAAATTCTGAACAGGGTGTACTGTATAGGCCCATTATGAAACAGGGCACAAGCACTATGAAAAGCACTTGTAATATGCAGAAAACCATCTGTAAAATGAGATTTCTATTTTTTAAAAAAAGGTGAAGAGAATCAGGGCTTGGGCAGAGGCAGGCTTGAGGTCAGCGTGGCATCAGTCTCCCGTGGCCATGCCGCCACACCCCCACCTGGTGGAAGATGTTTCCCCCTACCCCAGAGACCCTCCGTGCCTGCACCCCTGGCCATGCTGCCTGAGCACGGACAGCTTCTGCCGTCCATCCTGACATGTTTCCCTCATTTCCAGTCCCTTCCATGACTGAAATTGATCACAGCCCAAACTTCTGCCTCTCCTCCTGGATCTGTGAAGAGAGCTCTGGACAAACAGCAGAAGCTGTCAGGACACCCACATGGCCTCCAAGGTCACCACAGCCAGCTCCTGGGCACTGACCACTTCCTGCGTCTCTGCCCGGGGCTGGGATCCGCTGGCCCAGTCTGCCTAAGTCTGGTCACCAAGAAGGGCTGGTCACACCCAGGAGTGACCCTCAACCAGTGAGGGGCAGGAGCTGACAGACAGACTCCCAGCTTCATTGTCCCTCCATGGGTAAGACTATTCCGTGGTGTGCTCCCCACTCTCTGTGAGGGACCCCAGCAGGACTAGGCTCTGATGCCCAGAATGCTAACTGCTCATATCCAATCCCCACCATTCCCTGTCTCTGTTCTCTAATAATCTCCCAACAAACTTCCTGGTGTCACCGCCAGGGGGAGCCACATGAAGCAACAGGTCACCATACTCTGGTCCCCATGTCCTCGTTGGAAAGGCCACACCAGCATCTGAGCTCTGAGTCTTGGTCAGGTAAGAGCTGCTGAAGAGCAGGGACACATGCAGTCCGAGACGGCTTGGGGCCGTGCACGGCTTTCTCCAGGGGAACATGGTCACCAAAGGGCATCCTGTATGTGTCAGGCACGGCTGTGCCCAGCAACCCATGGATAACAATCGAAGCCAACTCCAGAAGTCACCCTGGGAACCCCACGTGCAGCTGTGAGATGCTCCCCCTGGGAGCCTTTGGGTTTACTTGGGGAAGTGGCAGCCCCAATGGAGGAAGGGGATGGGCAGGGGATAAACCCCATTCTATTGCTGCCCTGCACCTTCCTCAGCAGGAAAAGGAGACTAATAAGACCCACCTGCTGGGATCCCAAAAACAGATGCAGGTGAATGCATGATCAAGCCCTGAACAATGATGGTGATGAAGGAGATGATGGTGTTGATGGTATTGTCATAGAGGTCACCTGCCACAGAGCCTTCTTCACCTCCTGAAACCCCAAGGGCAACCATAATCCACATCCCACCATTGAATACCTGATTTCTACTGCCTCTAGGGCCTGAGATTGCTATCACTTGCGGATCTTGGTTCCCCTGAAAGTCCATGTCTTCTTTCTGCTGAACGATTGGCAGCCCCTAGCCCAGTGCTGGACCCCCAACAAGACTCCATTCCAGCCTTCTGCACTGTTGGACTGCTCGTGGCTCCCCATAGATGCAAGGGAAGGAATCAACATGCTTATATTCCACACAGTATGCTTGGCGCTGGTGACATGACCAAGGTGGAGCTCACAGTCTAATGGAGGAGACGTCATTCATCTATCCATTCATCTACCCATGCATCCATTCATCCATTCATTCATCCATCCATCCATTCATCCATCCAATAAATATTTTCTGCATGCATACTATGTGATGCGCACTACCCTGGTTGCTAGGGACATTGGGATGAAGAGACAGGAGGGCCCTGCTCTCATAGAGCTTACATTGAAACAGGAGACAGAGGCTGGGCCAAGAACTCAGACAGTGAATAAGTGCCATAATGAAAGTAAAACTGCACTGTGGTGAAGAGTGACTGGGGTCCCCTTCGGTTGGGGCAGTCAGGGAAGGCAAGAAGTGGCAAGAAGGAGCTGTGTGACGGAGAATTAACAGGCCACCAGTCAGCAGAGGGTGACAGGGGATGGGGCAGGCTTCCCAGGGGCAGGAGGTACCGAGCAGAATCCCTCCTGTGAGGCTGCCCCAGGAGGATGGGCTAGAGCCACTTACCTGCAGCCTGAGCCAGAAGTCGTGGGTGATGCCGGTGGCTCCATGCCTGTCCACACATCACCATGGTGATTCCCTTCTATCGGAAAGCAATCATGTTTATTTTCTTTTCAACATTCTGGACTGAGGCCATATGATAATTATAAAATGCACAACCCATAATGTGTTCTAAACTGTCTCTGCATAGTATGTGGTTTTGGATTAATACATAAAATGTTTAATAGAAATTAACGTGGAGAGAAGAGTCATTCGCCTCACTTAGAAATGAAGTCGGTATTAATTTCTTTGCCCATATTACCCTGATGAGCTGGTGATGACTTGTTCCGTCTCCTCCACCTTTAACACAATCCACCAGGAGATGCCTGCTCCTCTTGCAACCACCTCAAACCCCAGTGGTCCCAGGGTCTTGTAAACCAAAGTGTGAAAGCAGGGAGAGTCACATGAGTCACCGCAACCCCCAGTGTTTTCCCAAGCCTTGTCAGTTACTGTCCCAGGGCTGAAGACAGTGCCTGACGGACACATTACAAGTATTTGCTGAAGCTGTTCTTTGAGACTCAGAGCAGTCAGGCCCAATGGCATAAACCCTGAGGCTCCGCTGTGAGTGTCTGCTTTGGGCACCAGAGGGGAATGCTCCATGTTCCCCATCTTCTGGTGGCTGGAAACTGTCATGTATGTAAAGCATAAAGCCACAATACTGATCAGTCAACACTATATTCAAGCATCAAACCAAGGGCCCTAGATGAGCTATGGGGCACTGGAGGAGACAGAGGAAAGCCAGACATTCGCTGGGGAAAAACACAAAGGTCAGGTTCCTGGGGCTGTGTGGCCAGGGCAGACTGGGGTCAGGGTGCAGCCCACTGGGTATGGCGCCACCTGCTCTGACATATCATGTGCCTTGAAAACAAGGCACCTCCAACAGGACAAAGGACTGGCTGCTTATGAGGGACAGAGGAGACACAGCTTAGGTGAGCAGGGAGGACAGCATGGCTGAAAAGGTGCTTATTCCCAAGGCCACCAGCCAAGCCCTCAGAGTGCACCATCCCACTCCTCCCAGACACCTGGTCCCAACACCTGCTGGGCTGTAAGGGCCCCAGTGGTGCTGGCATAGAGCCGAGGCTCCCACGTCCCCCTTGGGTCCCACAGCCCCTGCTGTGACTCTCCTAATTTCCTGAGGCCAGGACCCCGCAGAGCTTCCCCTATCCCCTCCACATGTGCCAGCCACATGGGAAAGGGAGCCTCCAGGGTCAGTCTTCAAATTCAAAATCGTTAACATCCACAACCTTTTTTCTTGACAAGAGTACAGAGTTGACCTTCTCTTTCCTTCCTTTATCCTTCAAAAGTTTTTAAAAAATTTAGAAGTCCCTCAAATACTGTATGATTTCATTTATGTGAAATATCTAGGATAGGCAAGTGCATAGAGACCAAAATTTATTAGTGGTTACCAGAAGTTGGTGGGAGGGAGGGAGAGGAAAAGGGAACTCATTGCTTAGGGGACACTGAGTTCTGTTAAGGGTGATAGGAAAATTTGGAAATGGATAAGGGTAATGGTTGAACAACACGATAAACATAACTAATGCCACTGAATTATACATGTGAAGAATACTGAAAAGGCAAAAAATTTGTTACATATGTATATGCCACAACTTTAATTTTTTTTTTTTTTTTAAATTTTTAAGTCCCTAGATGACAAGGTGTGGTTAAGAGAGGGGATGCCAGGGCCTGGGTTGAAATCCTAGCTCTGCCTTTTACCTAAACCTCAGTTTTTTCATCTGCAAAAGAGGGAGAATAATATCTGCCTCATGGGATTAAAAAAGATGACAAATTTAAATGTTAGCCAAATGCCTGGTACATGCTAGTTGTTGTTAAGTGCTGTCGAGTCGATTCTGACTCATAGTGACCCCTTGTGACAGAGCAGAACTGCCCATTGGGTTTCCTAGGCTGTAATCTTTACAGAAAGGAGTCCTGGTGGTACAGTGGTTAAGCACTCGGCTGTTAACTGAAAGGTTTGAACCCACCAAACCTTCTGCTGGAGAAAGACCTGGCAGTCTGCTTCCATAAAGATTACAGCCTTAGAAACCCTATGAGGCAGTTCTACTCTGGTCTATAGGGTCACCATAGGGTTTTGTGTTTTTTTTAGTAATCTTTATAGAAGCAAACCACCAGGTCTTTCTCCCACAGACCTGCTGGGTGGGTCTGAATGGCCAACCTTTTAGTTAGCAGCCAAACACTTAACTGTTGGCGCCAGCAGGGCTCCTTATATACTAAGTGATATATAAATTATTGAGTGAGGGGGGGGGGTGGTGCCAGCGATGGTGCTGATGATAGTGATGATGATGAGGATGGTGCTGGTGGTGGTGATAGACCATCTCTTTGGTTTCCAGGCAAAATCTGATCAATACATCTAAAGCCTAGTAGCTAAAAGCTCTGCTCACAGCCCAAATCCATATGGCAGGGCTCTAGTCCCTCCCCAAGTCTCGGGTCCTGAAGCCTCAGAAGATGCGATCTTGAATCCTTATTCATCAAAGAGAAGGTCAAAGGAAATGAACCCCTCCCTGCCTTAGCTTACATTCACAGAAACCTCATCCTCCACTGCCCGCCCCATCCACAGCATCCGCCTCCGGCCCAGCAATCTCAGCACAGTCAGAAACACTCAGCATCACTGCTCTCCCCTAAGTACCAACTGCTAAGCCAGTTATTGTATTTTACTTTCAGTGGAAATTCTGTCACTTTATACTATATCCCACCACATACAAAATATCGAGTGGCTTCTTTTGATAAGAAGAGATACCGCAGGAAAATGGCCACATTGATACTGCCTATTATCTGGGCTATTTTTGTTGAAAGTGGCATCATCTTAGCTGTGCACTAAAGCACAGAGTCCCAGTAACCAAGCCAGAGTCTCCAAGGACTTTACTCCAAGAAAGCTGATGTCCTTCGTCCAAGCCAGCCTGCTGCTCTGCCCCACAGTTTTGCTCTCCAGAGGTTCTAAGAGAAGACCAGTTGCCTTTGAGTCGATTCTGACTCATGGCAACCCCATGTGTACAGAGTAGAATTGCTCCATAGGGTTTTCATGGCTGTGACCTTTCAGAAGCAGATTGCCAGTCCTTTCTTCCAAGGTGCCTCTGGGTAGGTTCAAATCGCAAACCTATCAGTTAGCAGCCAAGCACTTAACTCAGGGACTCCTAAGAGAAGACCAACAGGAGGGTAATTCTAAGCATCCACCACACTCAAGCTCATCCCAGAAGGAAAAGCCTCTGACAGGTACAAAACACAAAAATGCAGTGGCTTCTCGGAGCCAGGAGTCCTGGGCTTGAGTTCCAGACCTCCTTCTCTTTGTGACCTTTGGTCCTTTTGGGGCCAAGAGGACCCAGCCAGGGGCTCTCTGAGGCTCCCTCCATTCTGCAATTCAAGTAACAGTCTTTTCCATGCCAACAGCAAAAACGTGAGCATCCGCCCTCAGCTGCTACTTCACAGCCCAGGAAGGAAAGTCATTCATTTCAGCTCTGAAAGGCCACAGAAAAGTTTCCTTCTAGCAAATGTTTTCTTTACAAAAGCCAAATCCCAGAGCTGATATGATATGGGGCGGATTAGACAATTAGAGCAGGCGAACAGAATACAAATCTGCATTTGTTCAGCTGGGTCTAGAGGAGATCACCATTTCCTTTCTCCCACGAGCCAATTTACTCCGAGAGAGCAGCCTTTTCTCCAGATAAGCACATTGACTTTAAAATAAAGTATGTGCCAACAGCTGCAGCCCTGTGACAGAGCAGACAGAGACATGGCACAGAATGATAATTAAATATATTTTCATCATCCGTCATTTTTTTTGCTGCAGGTGCCAGGGTAATAAATCTGGACTCGCCTCGGTGTCAGCTGGCAGTGAACACATTTTAATGTGAAATCTCCTGGGAGGAATTAAGAGTCACTTGGCCTTGTAAAGGAGGAAGGATTTTACTTCCAAACTGCCAAGTGGGGAGCTCACAGCTGATTGGTTTCATAATAGTTTATTATTTGACAATATCTATGCCTCAGGTTATATTTCAGAAATACCACACCTACAGGATCACCAGCGCTCCGAGAGATTTGTCATCACGTTCTAGAATAAAAACTTACTTGGGGAGATTTTTACCATGATTTCTTTTTATGAATCCCAAATTTAAGGTATTATTGACTAGGTACATTCCAATATTTTAAAACTTTTCCTCCATTCTTGAAATTCCCCCACAGCCTTTTCCCTTTGTAACGCATCGCGGGGAAATCTGTTGCCTTTGCTGCAGGTAGGCTGAGTTAAATGCTTTCGATTGGCCTGAGGAATTTGGTTGACTTTTTATTCTGACAGTTTAACAGCTCCTTCTCCCCAGAGGCCGGCTCTAGTGAGCAATCCTTGGAAAAGCCCATGGAAATGGCATATCGGGGCCTCTTCAGAGCCCTCCTATCCTCTCCCAGGATACTTCCTCAGCAAAACACTTCCCCTGAAAAGCAGTTCTGGCTAAGGCTGGGGTGGGGGGACTAGGGGGTGTCTTAGTTCTCTAGTGCTGCTGTAGCAGAAATACCACAAGTGGGTGGCTTTGGCTTTAAAGACCAGAAATTTATTTTCTCACAGTTCTGGAGGCTAAACAACCAAATCAGGGTCGATTCTTTCCTTGTAGATAGCCCCGGGTGTTCCTTGCATCTGTGGCTTGTAGCCTATCCTCACGTGGCTTCTGCCGCCCCCCACCCCTCACCCCACCAGTGTGTGCCTGCCTCTGTGTCTATTCTGTTCTTTTTATAACTCAGAAGTGATTAGATTTAGGATCCACCCTACACTGGTATAACCTCAACTGATTGATTGGTTACATTGTATTAGACTGCACTGTGAAAGGTGATTACATTATATTAGATTAGATTACATCCACAGGGATAGAGGTTAGGATTCCAACACATATTTTGGGGGGACACAATTCAATCCATAACAGGGGGGCTGACAGAGGGAAGGGAGTGGTTTCAATTTCAAATGGAGGGCCCCTGCAGTGAGAGCCTTGGACAGCTCCCGTAGGTCATAAGTCACTGCTAGGAGAAGATGGGCATCCTACAGCAGCAATTACAGACAGGAACACACAGAGACACATGGTCAGCCTGAGTGAGGCCTCAATTGCCAAATCTTTTCTCCTCTCTCCGCCTCAAAGGAATGTTCTGGAAAAGTAATCCCTAAACCAGGGCCAATCCCTCCTGGGGTACCCACATGCAGAGTCACCTGTTGCCCCTGCAGGGTCAGGGCACAATTCATGTTGTGTGGAACCTCAAACACAAACACCCACAGCAGCAACATGCGTAGATGAAAGAAGGGGGGCTCTGTGTGCACTTTTTCTGAGGAGCCACAGTAACTTCAACAGCATGTTTGAATTGTTCAGGTATACGTTCCTCAGCAGGGACCAGGCTCAGCCAAAAACCACATGCTGACACCTGAGGGTCAGTGCAATGTGAAGCATCTGAAAATGCTTTATAAATAATCATAATCTCTCATTTCACTGACTACAGGGGCTTTCCCACCCAGTCCCTACTCAAGCCCCACAATCACCAGGTGCATACTACGACACAGATGAGACCTTCCAGAGAATACATTGTGAGGCTCAAGCATAATCAAAACCCCAGCCATTAAAAACTCTGGGGAGCACAGCTCTACTCTGACACACATGGGGTCTTCAGAAGTTGGAAATGACTCAATGGCAACAGATTTATATATGGGAAACTGATTTTTGTCAAAGGGGCAAGAGACAATCCAGTGCAGAAAGGGGAGTCTTTATAGCACAGTGTTGGAATAATTGGACATCTATATGCAAACCAAAGAAAAAATGAACCTCAACCCATACTTCACGCCATAAACAAAAATTAACTCAAAATGGATTATAGACCTGTCTTAGTCATCTAGTGCTGCTATAACAGAAATAGCACAAATGGATGGCTTTAACAAAGAGAAACTTATTCTCTCACAGTCTAGGAAGCTAGAAGTCCAAATTCAGGGTGCCAGCTCCAGGGGAAGGCTCTCTCTCTGTCAGCTCTGGAGAAGGTCATTGTCATCAATCTTCCCCTGGTCTAGGAGCTTCTCCACACAGGGACCCCGGGTCCAAAGGACATACTCTGCTCCCAGTACTACTTTCTTGGTGGTATGGGGCCCCCATCTCTCTGCTTGCTTCTCTCTTTTATATCTCAAAAGAGATTGACTTAAGACACAATCTAATCTTGTAGATTGAGTCTTCCTCATTAACATTACTGCCGCTAATCCCATCTCATTAACATCACAGAGGCAGAATTTACAACACATAGGAAAATCACATCAGATGACAAAATGGTGGACAATCACACAATACTGGGAATCATGGATGACCAAGTTGACATGTTTTTGGAGGGGGTTACAATTCAATCCATAACAAGACCTAACTGTAAAATCCATAAAACTTCTAGAAGAAAACGTTGGAGAAAATTGTTGTGGGCTTGGGTTAGGCAAAGACTCCTTAGATACGACACCAAAATCATGATTCATAAAAATAAAAAGATAAACTAGACTTCAATATTAAAAACTTCTGTTCTTCAAAAGACACTGAAAAGACAAGGCACAGGCTAGAAGAAAACTCTTTGCAAAGGTTATATCTGATAAAGAACTTGTTCCTAGAACATATAAAGAATTCTCAAAACTCAATAATAAGAAAACAGCCCAATTTTTAAGAAGAATTGAACAGACACTTCACTAAAGAAGATATATGGGTAGCAAATAAGCACATGGAAAGATGCTCAACATTGTTAATTACTGTTGTTGTTAGGTGCTGTCGAGTCAGTTCCTACTCATAGCAACCCTACGTACAACAGAACAAAACACTGCTTGGTTCTGCGCCATCCTCACAATAGTTGTTTGAGCCCGTTGTTGCAGCCACTGTGTCAATCCATCTTGTTGGGGGTCTTCCTCTCTTTTGCTGACCCTCTACTTTACCAAGCATGACATCCTTCTCCAGGGACTGGTCCCTCCTGATAACAGGTCCAAAGTATATGAGACGAAGTCTTGCCATCCTTGCCTCTAAGGAGCATTCTCGCTGTACTTCTTCCAGGAAGTGGAATAATTCATTAATTATCAGGAAAATGTAAATAAAAACCTCAACAAGATAACCTATTAAGAATGGCTA
Source organism: Trichechus manatus latirostris (assembly GCF_000243295.1). Classification (NCBI taxonomy): domain Eukaryota; kingdom Metazoa; phylum Chordata; class Mammalia; order Sirenia; family Trichechidae; genus Trichechus; species Trichechus manatus. The sequence continues at coordinate 2,865,956 of NW_004444069.1, read as the reverse complement.
AAATTAACAAGACTGACCATACCAAGGGCTGGCAAGGATGTGGAAGAACTGGAACTCTCATACCCTGCTGGCAGGAATGTAAAACAGTACAATCACTTTGGAAAGCTGTTTGGTAGTTTCCATATGATCTAGCTATTCCACTTTTAGGACAAAATGTGGTATATCCATACAATGATACAATGGAATATTACTCAGCAATAAAAAGGAATGAACTATTGAAACACAGAACATGGATGAATCTCAAAATCATTATGCTGAGTGAAAAAAGCCAGACTAAAAAGGAGAACCTACTGTGTAATTCCATTTGTATAAAACTCTAGAAAATGCAAACCAACTTAATAGTGATGGAAAGCAGATCAGTGGTTGCCTGAGGAGGAGGCAAGGAGAAACTGGAGCAAGTGGTTATAGGGGCTCAAGGAAACTTTTAGGATGTGTGGATGTGTTCATTATCTTGATTTGGTGATGGTTTCAAGGGTGTATAACCCATTGCCATTGAGTTAATTCTGACATCAAAACTTAACAAATTGTACATTTTAAATATGTGTAGTTTATTATAGGTCAATTATGCCTCAATAAAGCTGTTCTTAAAACAAAGACTACAATGTGAATGGTGCCCCCTGAGGTTGTGCGAGGAGGTTTGGGGATGTACAGGTACTTTTAGCGCAGGAAAGAAAAGAAAATGAACCACCAAAAGGAACAACAATTGGTGTTTCAGTGGTAGAATTCTCCCCTTCCATGCAGGAGACCCAGGTTCCATTTTTGGCCAATGCAGCTCGTATGCAGCCACCACCCATCTGTCAGTGGAGGCCTGTGTGTTGCTATGATGCTGAATCAGCAGAGCTTACAGACTAAGATGAACTAGGAAGAAAGGCCTGCAATCTGCTTCTGAAAATCAGCCAATGAAAACTCTATGGATCACACGTTCTGATCCGCAACTGATCATAGGGATGGCACAGGACTGGGCAGCGTTTCATTCATGAGTCAGGGACTGGATGGAGTCTAACAAGTGGTTAAAAAAAAAAAAAAAAAACTTGCCTTAGAATTCAAAAAGACACCTGTCATTCATTCATTCATTCATTCATTCAATCATTCAGCCAATTGAATGTGCCACGCCCTAAGGATACAGACAAAGATATGCGTACTGTCCTGGAAGAAACTACTAGAATGAGAACCCTGACTGGGGAAAGTGCTCATTGTCTATATCCTGGCCCTAAGTGCACACACCTGCAGGTTGTAGTGGCTGTCCATTGTCCAGGCTTAGGCAAATTACCTAAATTCTATGGGCCTCCATCTCCTCATATGTAAAATGAGGATAATAATAGTATAAACCTCATAGGGTTGTTATGATTTAATAAATTAACAGAACAATGCCTGGCACATTGTAAGCATGAGCTACAGTTAGTCCTATAATTATCACTACTTTTATTACTATACCATCTGTAGACACACACACCAAAATGTAAAGAGGCCATCTTCAGGTGACGATAAGTGACTCTGACTCTTTGCCTTTCTGTGCTTCCTTACTTTTCCTCATGGAACATGTATTACTTCTGAAACCTAAAAGTTTAAGGAAGTACAAACAGCCAATACACTAGAGTGCTGAAAAGCTTCAGGGTCTATTTGCACACACACCTGGGCAAATCTGAAAGGCGCTTTCTGTGGCTCAAAGTGCAGCCCACCCTCACTCTCCTTCCTCAGGCAAGTAGACATCCCAGACACTTTCCCACAAAAGCCCAGTCAGGGCCACATCTACAGCAAGTTAACACTTGGAGGTGACTAGAGGCTTCTCTTGGCCCCATGCCTTGCAGCCTTTCATTCTAAACAGGCTGAAGACATCTCTGCCTCAGGGAAGGGCTGTTACACAGAACTGGAGAACAGAAGCATCAAAACCATGGCTTCAGAGTTTCAAAAAGGGAGGGCCAAGACTGCCGAATAAACTCAGGGAGCCCGAGGCCAGCAAGGGGAAGTTCCTGCCACAGTTCTGAGGCAGAGGTAAGGGAACAGAGTGAGCAGTTCCACCTCCTCCCTCCACTAGCCAGGACTGGTGAGGGGTGGGGTGAGAACTCAGAGAGGCCCTGCTCTGAGTAGGGGGTTGTGCCTGGCTTTTCAAGGGGACCTAATGAGTATTTTCTTTGCACCCCGAGAATAGAGATGTCTAGGGAGAAGACAGACAAAGGGTCACTCTGCCCCCAGGAGGGGTGTGGAAGCAGCTGACAAGGCAGGCCTTGAGGTTGAGTGAAGGGGCCTCGTCACTATGGACGCCAGCTAGAGACTAGACCTCTTGCCTACCTACTCCTTACACACAAACACACCCAGGCAAGGATTTGGGGAAGCCTTAAATTGACTGAGAAAATCCAGAATTAAATGAAATTGTGTTCTGCAGCCTGCTGGAATAAAGGACTGAAATAGAAATTAAATTCAGTTATAGAAAAACATAGAAAGCTCCGTGCCTCGCGTCCCTACATTGAGGCCTGAGTTGTTCCTACTACATGCACGTAGATAGTCACTACCAGTCCAAGGTCTTCATCCTTTGATGCATTAATGCGGCACAATGCACTCCCAGAGTGAGACAGACTGCAGGCCCCACCCTGTGAATACCAAATGGAGGAAGATCTGCTTCCTGTCCCAGAGCCTCCTCCTCCACTAGGACACTGGTGTGTAGACAGATGATCACAACACAGAAAGTTACCCAAGAGCAAGGGGGTTCCTGCACAGCTTCAGGAGCAGAGGGTATCCTAGCAGAGTTTAGAAGTATCCAGAGTTCACCAAAAGCATTTCAAGCAGAGGGAATGTTGTTGTTGTTGACAGTAGCTGTCGAGTCGTGACAACTTTATTTATAACAGAAGGAAATGTTGCCTGGTCCTGAGCCATCGTCGTGATTGTTGGTATGTTTGAATCCTTCGTTGTAGTTATTGTGTCAATCCATCTCATTGAAGGTTTCCCTCATTTTTGCTGACCCTCTACTTTACCAACCATGATGTTCTTTTCTAGCTATTGGTCTTTCCTGATGATGTATCCAAAGTAAGTGAGCTGAAGTCTCACCATCCTCACTTCTAAGAAGCATTCTAGCTGTACTTATTCCAAGACACATTTGTTTGTTCTTCTGGCAGTCCATGGTATATTCAGTATCCTTTGCCAACACCATAATTCAAAGGCATCAATTCTTCTTCTACCTTCCTTTTTCACTATCTAACTTTCACATGAATGAAAAGACCGGTCAGATGCAGCTTAGTTATGAAAGTGAATATCTTTGCTTTTTAACACTTTAAAGAGGTCTTTTGCAGCAGATTTGCCCAGTGCAATATGTCGTTTGATTTCTTGACTACTGCTTCCATGGACAGCAGAGGGAATAGCATGTGCAAAGGCAAGCTAAGACGCCATGGCACATTTTCAATAAGCCACATCATTCTATTTAAAGAACTGCCCTTTATTCTGAGACTATGTCCTTCCAGCTTTTCGTCTGTGGAATGTTGATGATATATGCTAGTTGGAATTTTTCCAAATCTTTTTTGGCAAAATTAAAAGTTTGCAGCCCTATAAATTCCTTCCATTTAAAAAAAAAGTGCTCATCTGTGAAAGCACTCACTCATTTGAGAGAGATTCACTGGGTGCCTTCAGTATTGATAACACTTCAACATAAAAAAAACAAAAATCCTCACAACTGGACCAATAAGCAACATCATGATAAACGGAAAAAAGATTGAAGTTGTTAAGGATTTCATTTTACTTGGATCCACAATCAACACCCATGGAAGTAGCAGTCAAGAAATCAAACGATGCATTGCATTGGGCAAATCTGCTACAAAAGACCTCTTCAAAGTGTTAAAAAAGCAAAGATGTCACTTTAAGGACTAAGGTGCGCCTGACCCAAGCCATTGTGTTTCCAGTCGCCTCATATGCATGCAAAAGCTAGACAATGAATAAGGAAGACCAAAGAAGAACTGACACCTTTGAGTTATGGTGTTGATGAAGAATGTTAAATATACCATGGACGGCCAAAAGAATGAACAAATCTGTCTTGGAGGAAGTACAGCCAGAATGCTCCCTAGAAGTGAGGATAGCAAGAATTCGCCTCATGTACTTTGGACATGTTATCAGGAGGGACCAGTCCCTGGATAAGGACATCATGCCTGGTAAAGTAGAGGGTCTGCAAAAAAGAGGAAGACCCTCAACGAGATGGATTGATACAGTGGCTGCAACAATGGACTCAAACATAACAAGGATCGTGAGAATGGTGCAGGACCGGGCAGTGTTTCGTTCTGTCGTATATGGGGTCACTATGAGCCAGATCCGACTCGACGGCACCTAACAACATCAACATTAAGTTGTGAGGATATAAATGCTTGTTAAGCTGTTTGGGCCTAACTACTTAATAAATGGAACTGCTAGGTATTTCTTTTGGCCTAGGGGCGCCACGAAAAAAATCACTGGTGCCGTGAACGACGAAGTTTGGAAACTTCTGCTCTAGGAGAAATGTGGCCCAAGGCCCCTCCCAACACAGAGCAGGTAGGCAGACGATGCCAGGAGTCATCATCCTATCACTTAGGAGCTCACACTTTTGATGGCCAGGTCCTGTCCTAAGCGATTGACCCTGGATAACTTATTTTATCCTCATAACAACCCTCTTTGCCTGGAAGATTAGACTTGTTCATACATGAAAACGGCAGAGAACACTGCCCAGCACAGAGTAAGCGCACAGTAAGTGATGGTTGTGGTTGTTATCATTTTTATTATCAACATGACACCCATAGCACAGGAGGCACAAAGAGACGACATGACGACCTTAGCCCACCCAGTCTGTGCTCTCCCCCCCACCACACTATACTGCTCCCCATTGGGCAGATGAGTTCAAGGGCAGCTTAGCACCCCATGGCCTGTGGGCCCCAGTGCCTTGGTGAGGGTAGACCTTGAGGTCAGGATGAAGAGGTCTCTTTGGAAGGGGACAAACAATGGGACCAAGGTGCTGGAATTCTCCCCAAAGTCCAGATGGGGCTACTGGCTCCTGGGGCTCAACAGTCCAGCTTCTCTGCAGCAAAGACTGGAGAGGGTCTTGAAGAGGTGCCCAGTGCCCAAGTACAGGGACCCTTTCCCTCAGTTATCACCACCAGGTCACAGAGGTACACCCCTCCCTATCCCTCAAAGGGCAGAGGGGACCAGGGGAGGGGGCACTTGGAAAGACTGAACATTGATTCAAAACACCAAGAAGACCCTGTGTGTGTCAGAGTAGAACTGTGCTCCACAGTTTTCAAAGGCCAATTTTTTGGAAACAGATCACCAGGCCTTTCTTCCAAGGTGCCTCTGGTGGACTCAAACCTCCAACCTTTCAGTTAGCAGCCATGCATGTTAACTGCATCACCCAGGGACTCTTGATTACCTACAGTGGCTGTTTAATGCCATTCAATTAAACTTGCCAGAGTGGACCCACAATCTGGGACCCCAGCCCTCCCCTCCCGCAAGGAAGGGCAGACCACTTAGAGACAGACAGAGATGCTACATGTTCTTTGCACATGGGACACAGTGTTGAGTGAATGAGACCTCACTGCCCACAGGGTGGGGCATCAGAGACGGGAGAGATGCTGGAAGCTGGGGGCCTGGGAAGGGACTCGGGGAGAAAGGAGCTTCCAGACAGCAGAGCCAGCAGGGCCTGCCTTGGAGCCAGCAGCATGGCACAGCACCAACAGGAGCAGAGACCGGAATGAGCAGGTTTAGAAATAGCTGCCCAAGTCCCCAGGCTCAGGGTGCCCGGCCTCCCTTGGACCCATCCTACTGCCCCGCAGGCAAGGCTAGCCAAGAGCATGCCCAGCACTAGCCAGGGCCACTATTCATGGCTCAAAGTGCAGGCAAAGGTGTAGAACACCAGCCATGAGGACCCAACATGGCCAGAGTCTGGGGTTCTGTAGTTGGAGCATGCCACCCCATCCCCACACCATACCCAAGATAACTAGACCAGTGTCACATGAAAACCTTCTGGAGAAATCAGATCAAGCGGCAGGCAGGCTGCCAGCACTCATCAAAATCACTATTTGCAAGATTTCTATCTGCCCCGCTGCTATGGATTGAATTATGTCCCCCCAAAATATGTGTTGTAAATCCTAACCTCTATGCCTGTGGTTGTAATGCCACTTGGGAATGGGTTGTCTTTGTTATGTTAATGAGGCAGGATTAGTGTAGGGTGTATCTTGAGTCAATCTCTTTTTTTTTTATATCTTAAAAGAGATTAAACGAAAACTAGTAAGCAGAGATGGCAGAAGAGAGATGCCAAGTCAAATGAAGATCACCCAGGAGCAGAAACTCAGAAAAGGTTAAGGACCTTCCTCCAGAGCCGACAAAGAGAGAAAGCCTTCCCCTAGAGCCCACATCCCGAATTCGAACATCTAGCTTCCTAAACAGTGAGAAAATAAATTTCTGTTTGTTAAAGCCATCCGTTTGTGGTATTTCTGTTATAGCAGCACTAGATAACTAAGACACCCACTCAACCCACTTCCATTCCCAAGTGCTCAGCTCCCCGGCATAGTAATAGAAAGGGTATTCATAGGCACTCTGGCTTCCAATAAGATGTAAAAACATAGCACATATTTTTTAAAGTTTATAAATAGCCTCGGAAAAGGAGCTCTAACATGCTTCTTAGTAAATACAGCTGACCCATTTTCCTCATTCTTCACCAGGAATAAAGCGACTGTTACCACGGAAAGTACAGAAAAGTCTAAATATACACTTCCTCCTCACATGGACCAGATCAGAAGAGCGAAGTGGAAAAGCAGTTGGTGAAGGGGGAGAGGACCAGGGCCAGAAGGGCAGTCCTCTGTGACCCTTCCTGGCACATCAGAGGGAACAGGTAGGCAGTGGCGGGCAGCAGCGTATCTAGGGTATTGCACCAGCCCTGGGCAAATGGCACCACTGAGCAGCTTCTATTAACCCTATATAGCCCAAGGTCCTTCCTCAAGCATGGTAATGTGTTAATTAAAAGACTGATGAGCTTGACTTGTATTTTTGAGCTGATATTATGGTAAAGTTATCTAAAAGAGGGGTGTCAGATGTTTGGCCAGGGGCACAACTTCAGTGCTTGCCAAACAGGCGCCATTTTCCGTAGACACGCCGCTGGCCGTACTAGATTAATAGAAACTGCTCAGTGGCACCATGCACCCAGGGCCGGTACAGTACCCGCCATAACTTAGTTACTCCTCTGCATGAAGTGGGGGGTGATGAAAGTGATGTAATCCTGGATGTCCCAGCTCAGAGGGATGGAGAAGGCAGGCACTGAGAATTCCTGGCTCCTTCAGGTCTCTGCTCAAATGGCATTTAACTCAGGGAAGTTTTCCCTGACCCAACCTCCCTCCTCATTTAAAATAGAGCACCACCCCCTCCCAGCAGCTTGATTCTGCTCCATCAGTCTTCCCACCGTCTTTTTTCCTTTAATGTCTGTCTTCCCAGCTAGAAGGTAAGCTCTAAGAAAGCAGGGGATTCCTCTTTTTGTACACTATTTACACCCAGTTCCTGGAAGAGTGCCTGGCACTTGGCTGACACTCAATAAATCTTTATCAAACGAGTGAATCAGGATGCGGGGGGACCTGGCCTGGCTTAGTGTGGGTTCCAACAGCCTGTTAGGAGGCTGGGTGAGTTTCTTTTTTCTTGCTGGTGAACATACTCAAGTAGCCCCTTCACTTGGGGAGCTATAGGCCAACTTGCCTGGTAGCCTTGGCAGAGAGGGTCCTTGTTTCTGATGAATTCTATATCTTGGGAAACTGTTTCTCCCCTTCCTTGTGGCAAGAGCTGTGGCATAAAACAATTATTCACCAAACCCAGCAGGTCCTGGAGGGTTAAAGGAATCTGACTTTTTCTGCAGGTCCAGGGGAAGGTAAGAATGTCTGTCTGCTCACTGCCCCATCCTGCACCCGGCACATGACAGGTGCTCAATCACTACTGATCACCATTAATCACTATTAACCATCTGAGTGCGCTGGCAGTGGGCACCCTTGGGTCCTGGGCTTTCCCTGGGCAGTGTTCTCACTCAGGCCCACTGACAGGTGTCCCACCATCTTCCTCTAAAATGACCCTGTGCCTTATCCGGGGGCAGGGGTATGCCAATCTCTCTGGAAGGAATGGTGAAGGGGTTGAATGCAGATGCTACAAGCCCAAGAGGAGGAGGAGAGGAAGAGAAGGTCACTGGGAAGCCTGGTCATCCTGGGGCAGATGCTGGGTCAGATCTGAAGGGCAGGTCCCAGGACCAGCGAGGCCTGGTTTTCAATGATGAGGAAACCAATGACTAACATGTACCCCAACTCTTCTCCCTGCCCCAGTTGACCCTACACACACAACCAGCTGCCATTTCCTTGCCAGGGAAAAGCCAACTGTGTGGTTGCCCACTTCTTGCACGCTAGACTCTTCACAGGGTAGTGGAAACCTATTTTCCCACCACATCTACCCACCTGCATTTCATCTGGACCCTGAACAGGCCAGGTTGTAGCCCAATGCTAGAGGCCAGGCACTGTGACTGTTCCTCAAGGCCCAGCCATATGGGCGGAGATGGTCTATTATTCTTCCTCCTTTCCCAAAAACCAGTACAATAAATCCCCTTGAGCAGAGCATCTCTGTGTCCTAGAACTGAAAGGCAGCAGCCCACTAGCCCACACCTAAAAACAGGGAGTTGAGAAGGTTGAGTTCTCATATATACAATATCTAGAATAGGTAAGTGTATAGGGACCAAAGGGGTCCCTGGGTGGTGCAAATGGTTAACATGCTCACCTATTAACTGAAAGGTTGGCTGTTGGAGTCCACCCAGGGGTGCCTTAGAAGAAAGGGCTGGTGATCTACTTCTGAAAAATCAGCCACTGAAACACCTATGGAGAACAGTTCTACTTTAACGCACATGGGGTCACCATGAGTCAGAGTCGACTTGACAACAATTGGTTTGTTTTATAGAGATCAAATTTATTAGTGGTTACCAAGGGCAGGCGGGCAGGAGGGGGTAAAGAAGACTCAATGCTTAGGGGACACTGAGCTTCTGTTAAGGACGATGGTATAATTTGTGAATAGATAAAGGTAATAAATGGTTGAACAATATGATGAACCTAATTAATGTCATTGAGCTATACATGTGAAGATTGTTGGAATGGTGAACGTTTTGTTACATATATATTTACCACAATAATAAAAAAATAAAAAGAAGAGTGGGTCCTCACCCCTTCCTGTGCCCTGGTCCTGACTAGGGTGATGGGAATGCCCTTCAATCTGGTCATATATATTCCAGAGCATAGACTTGCTTGCCCCCTCGCTTCCACCCACTTCCTTAGGATCCCCACCTGGATCCCCAGAGCACCCAGTCCAGGCCCTTCATCACAGCAGTGCTCAGTAAGGGCTGCAAGGCATCTTCTTATGAAGCTTGAATGAGTGCTTGGAATTCTGAGAGTTTAAACTGTATTACTGAATTCTCTGTTCTTTTATTGGTTATTTCTCTAAACTGACTTTAATTCATCATCTCTGTTATGATCATAAAAGAGCTTAATTGATACTTATTTGATGGAATCTACCTTATTCATGAAATTTACTACTTCATAGAAGTGCAAGCGGGGACTAGAAAGCAGAGCTTGCCACCCATCACCGGGAGAGCAGCCTACTTATCCTCCACCAGGCTTGTTCCTACGACACTTAAGGAAGTGGGGTTGGGGGGGGGTCCAAGACCCCAGCACATCTCCAAATTAAAAACCTGGCCTTTCAGGGGCGCTCTGGACTTAGCCTATTAGATACACGTGGTGGTTTTAACGCACATCTGCGAATTCTTTGGCATTCCTCCTGTCAAGAAATGGAGTCTAACTCCACTCCCCTTGGATACAGGCTGACCCTAATGACTCATCTGTGCCTCAGAATGTGGTGGAAGTGACTCTGTGTCACTTCCAAGGCTTCCACCTGGCACTCTCTCTCACCATTGGAGTTCTGAGTGCCACATAAGAACACCACATACAGGTAGAGATGCCCCACTGCTTTGCCCCCAGCTGTGTGCATCTTCATACGAGTGAGGAAGCCTTTAAGAGGACTCCACCCAGCCACCGTCAAGAGACAACATAGGAAACCAAGTGAAAACTGCCTGGCCCAGCCCAATCAAGCCCCAGAACCAGGAGAGAAAATAATAAATGATTGTTGCTTCACCTGCTAAGTCTGAGATGATCTGTGAGGAAGCCAGAAATAACTGGAAGGACACATAAGCCTCCTCACTGTGGGACCATGGCCAGGCCTCTTCCCTCCGCATTCTAGTTTGCTCATCTGTGGCACCAGGTGACTGGCTCAATAAATTAGATTGTGGACCAGAAACAGGGTTTTGTTAGTCTTTGACAAAATGAGAGAGGTGGGGAAAAAAAACAAACAAACAGGTACAATGGAACAAATTCTTCATAAAGTTAAATTCATTCCATTTAAAGGAAACTTCTTTATCTTAAAAGTATGTCCCTTTCATATTTTTGGTGTTAAAATATTCTTTATGAAATGATGATCTGGTAGATGGCAATTGTCTTTTATTGGCCTTGCTCAGTCAAATTAAAAGTTGGCCATCCCTTCTCATGTCAACTCCATCAATGTTTTTGAAATTTTACCAGTTTGTGATATTCAAAGACTGGCAACCACCTGGCTAGGCAATCTTGGATCATTTTCACATCTGCTGGGCAGTGACTCATGAAATTCTCCCCAGAAAAGGGATATCTTCTTCTCTCGCCAAATACACTCTACAAAGTCCTGCCCTGGCTTATCAGGTTTAGAATACCCCATCAGTCACGAGGAGTTCATCCTTCATGGAGGCCCTTACATACCCTTCCAGCAAAGGACACATCCTTGGGGCCCCTGACATGCCTGTCCTGCTTCTGGTGCCCACTCCACCTGTTGGCCCCTCCCAGGCTCCAAGACCCTGAGTGGACAGAGAGGTTAAGGCTCAAACAGAAATAATTCCTCAAAACCCCAGCAAAAAATGCCTTGCTTCCTAAGCCACACGGCTCCTCCAGCCAGCATCTGGCCATTCAAGGCAGGGCGACTCACAGACAGAAACACACAAACCTCCAGAAAAAGGTGTCAGCAGATCTGCACTTTCCAAAAACAGAGTGTTTTCAGGTCACAAAACAGAGAGACACCAGCCAAAAAACGCTGCGGACTTCATTTCTAAAATGGTAAATAGGCCTTAAAATGCTGAGCTCTTTGGCTTCCAGCATGCTGGGCGCCTCACCCTGTTCCTCTGTAGCCTGTGGTCCGTTTGCAGAGGCTACACCTTGAATATGAGGCCACTGTGGTTGCCAGCCAGGCTGGGCCAGACCCAGACGCCCTATCTTCCTCTACACCAAATGGTATGAAGCCATGGAGGGGGTGCCAATCCCCTTCAGCCACAAGATGATAAGTTGGGGTAACATGGTTGGGAATTCTCGGAACTTGGGGGTTTTCGAACCAGCATGGATTGTCCACCAAAACGTACCAAGGGGCCCAGACTTCCCTCCCTTTGCTCAGTTCCGGCTGTGGGCAGACACAGGTGTGTGCGATGGTTCTGGGGCCTGAGGACCAGACAGGAAGTTTCTGGCTTCTGTGTGAGCCACTGTTGGCATCGCTGGCAGTTTCTCGATGCCAGATAAACACCATTTGGAAGACACAGTGTTTCTCGAGCACAAACAGTACAGTAGAGCTGAGACATTTATATGCAATTGGGAGACATTTATCCTGTGACAACATTCTATTCCAATGACTTTTCTATTACCACCAATGATTAATGATGTAAATTCTGTCAGATCAGATGATGGATGTGGAATAGCAGAGGGGCCTCTGCATATATTACCCAAACCCGGGCTGCTCATTGGCTCCCAGGACAAATGTGGTCTGGGCTTCAGTCAAGCATGAATGTAAAGTTCTTCTAGATTAAAAAAATATTATTATTATTCAGTACTTTCCAGAAGCAGCTAATTTAGGATTGGATGAAAGACTTCTCCTCCACTAATGTGTTTTCTCTCGTCAGCATCAAGGCCACTGGCATGTACTGCATTTAGGAATAATTGCATAATTCTTTGCAAATAGGAGCTAGGAAGGCCTTCACCACTGAGTGCCAGTGGGAGAAAGTAGAGGCTTGAGGACACTGGCATTCAGGGCCCTCTAGGTTGTGGGCCAAATTAGTTCCCCAGCCCATGTCCCTGGCAAACCAGATAGCTGCCTGCCTCCTTGCCTTGGTCACACCGGAATGTCCTTCCCCAATGCCCCACAACCTCCATCTGCTCAAATACTGTCCATTGTTCAAAGGGCCAAAGAGGCATGTCCTCTCTTTGATGGGCCTCCCTGGTACGCCCTTTATGGCTCCCCCGTCCTCCCTGTAATTCTCTCAGGCTCTCTTCCACACTCCACACTCTCCCCTTTAGTGTCTCTATCTCATCCCATGGCTTCACTGATGACTCCCAAATCTCTATGTCCCAGCCTGTCCTCTGTTCCAAGTTTTGTGCCCATAAATCCAACGTCCTACTCTATAACTGCAGTGGGTGTCTCATGGGGCTGCCAACTGTGCCTTTCTGTATTCCCCCAGGCTCTGGATCTCTGACTGCAATCTCTTTCCACCTGCTTGTCCAAGGCAGGAAACTTGGAGCTGCCCTGACCCCTCTTGTGTCCTCACTCTCAGTGTCTGATTGATGACTGAGTCCTACTGATTCCTTTCCTTAAAAATCTCTTGCATCTACTTGAAAGGTTAGATATGAAGTTCAGGGAAGTGAGTTTGTCAATAGGGTAGGAACAAATTAGAAAAGGAGGGTGAGAATGGCTGCATAATTTGAAAAATGTCATCAATGTCACTGTATTGTACATGTATAAATTGTTGAATTGGTATATGTCTGCTGTGTATATTTTCAACAATAAAAACAAAAAGAAATCTTAAAAAAAATCTCTTGCATCTGTGTGCTTCTCTCCAGCTCCACTGCTACACTCTGGTTCCACTGTCACCTAAATTAGGGACAACTACTTCACAGGCTTCTAGGAGTTCTCCTTGCATGCCATCTTGCTACCCGGCCTTCTCCACCAACCACAGGAAGTTAACCAGGTCACCCCTCAACTAGACCCTCAGTGCCCCCTTATGTGCTTCGTATAAACTCTTTACCATGGCTCATGGAGTTCCACATCCCCTGGTATCTGCAGACAACCCCAACCCTATCCAGAGCTGACCTCACCATGTGGCACATCTTCTGGGCTTCTTTCCATTTCTAGAATATGCCATACTCTCTCTGGACACCACATGTTCACAGGGAAACTCCCTCTACCTGGGACATTCTTCATTTCCCTTGGCACCTCACTTGGCCAACTCCCACCGAAATATCACTTGTCAGAGAAGTCTTCCCCGACCCACTCACCCGACCATGTGGGCCTTGCTGTGGGCTCACGGAGTGGCGCCCAATTCTCCACTCATATGTTGCAACATCTCTGCCTTCCCCACAAGATTGAATGCTCCATGAACTCAGAGTCAGGCTATGCCATTCTTGGTCATCATGATACCCCTAGCCCCTGGCCCAGTGTTGGGCACAGAATAGGTATCCATTACGTATTTGCTCAGTGGCTGAACAAAGTCGAGAGCGTACCTGCCTATTGGTCCCGTTCCCATCCCTCCCTAGAACACAAACTCCCTAAAGCTCAGAATCGTGACCAGCTCACCTCTGGGCCCTGGGTAGCCTGTCACGGGTCTCACCCAGAGCAGGTGTTCAGAATGTGTTTATGGAGAAACTAGGAAAGAAAAAAGACAAAAATCTTATATAAAAGCTCATTGTTGTTAGGTGCTGTTGAGTTGGTTCCAACTGATATCGACCCTATGTACAACAGAACGAAATACTGCCTGGTCCTGCACCATCCTCACAATCGTTGTTATGCTTCAGCCCACTGTTGAAGCCATGGAATCCAGAAAATCAGTAGGTTCATTCATCAGGCAAAGACAAATGGGTGGGCAGCTACAGCCACGTACAGCCTGTAACTCAGGCTATAGATGCCCCAGTGGAGCAGCCTGTCTTTGCAGACACGCAGGAAGCCATTCTAAGCCAGAGGTGGGGCAGGTTTACAGGAACTCAGCTGGCTGCTCCACAGACCTGGATTCCTGGCATCTCCTAACTCAATTTGGCCATCTCTCTGAGCATTCTTTCTTGGAAAATGGATGTGCTTTCTACTCTGTGATGCCTGGGAAGGGCGCAGGCTCTGTGCTGATGGGGGTGAGGGATGAGACCCAGAGGTCTCTGTTGTCCTGGGGACTCCTACATGGTGGGAGAAGAAAGCAAAGAGAAGAAGCAGGGAAAAATATAAAGACATATCTTGCCTCTGGCTCCCTTCTTGTCCACTTGCCTGGGCAACGCAGTCACCTCTCAGACCCCTGGAAACCAGAGGGACGGAATGGTGTTCACGGGTTTGCCCCACTGTCACACACCAAGAGTAAGGAACCCACCACAGAGCAAAGGGGTAAATCTGAAGACTCCGGTGCACAGGCCGGGGGAGGTCAGTCCCAGGTCCCAGAGTCCAAGAGTGCCTGGAGGTAGGATCAGAGACTTGTGGTTGTAGGGTAGAAGACCTTAGAGAAGTCACTGGGGCCACCCCTGGCCTCTAGCCCCCAGCCTGAGAGAGACAGGCTTTAGCAGCAGCAAGGCTCACCTGTTATCTTCCTTACCAAACATGAACAGGACTGCTTCTGCATCTTCTGCCCCAAAACCATGGCTCCACCATGCCAGAGCCCAGCTACTGCTCACAACCTAGCTCCCCACGTCCACCCTCAGGTCCACCTCAGGTCACCTCCTTCTTCCACAGGATCTGCCTCTTGGCTCCAGACTACTGCTGGCCGTGTGATGAGCCCTCAATTCCCCTCTCCCCCCGCCACATCCTCTTCCAGCAGTTCTCACCTTTCAGACCACTTCTTTCTCTCTCCCTTTGCCTTCAACTGCCTCGCAGCCCCATCTTGAAAGACAATGTTCCTTTGGCTCTATCGAGACTCTTCCACCTGATGTCTCCTCTTACTGTGAAGCTTCTTCAACTACAGCCTGCACAGATGCCCCCAAATCAGTAGGCTGGGCAGGAAAAGAATTAATGCCCAAGTCCCCAAGAGGCCAGGACAGGGGACTTACAAAATGCAGAAATAAGAGTGCTTATGAAACCACTGCATTTCTTGGCTGAGTGAAAGCACACACCCCACTACAAAAATCATTTTGTGAGTTTGGCTTTTAGGTTCCTGGAGAAAAGGAGTGAGAAATCTAATCTTTGAAACCTTCATAAATACATGCACTTTTATTTTTTCATAAAAGTACTTAAATGAATCCACTTTTGCCTGACAAAGTCAAGGAATCCAAAGCTCCCGGATTTTAAAAGCTTCCATTAAAGCGGCTTTTCTTTTTTAAAAAAATAATGAATTAGAAAATAAATCAGAAGGCTTAATTAAGCCCGAGGCCAATAGGAAACAGGCAGGACAGAGCTTCTTGACAAGTCCAGGAGCCTGAGCCAGGCTGCGTCTCCTGCTTTTCTTGTTTCTGAAGCAGCTCTGGCCAAAGGCATGACTTTGAATCGCACAGAATTAGAATTCAGCTGTGTTTTTTCAGGCAGTACAGTACGTCTTCACTGGTGCTACAGAAGACTTATAAATTAAGATAAAAAGCTGGGGAGATGGAGACAAGCTGGGGAGAGGAGAGAGAGCGGCAGAACAATGCCCTAGAGTTTGCTGGCTCCTAATATCTCCTGGCTAATGGAAGCTCCTGGTTTCTCAGACCTGCTGAACTGAAAATCCCCAACTTTTTCCAGCCAGACCTGAAGCATCTGCATCTCAAAGAGAGAAAAGGTTGCCTGACTCAACCATGCACATGTGCCGCCCTGCCCCTCCTCAAAGGTTCACCGGAGACCAGGCTCTGAGAATGGGGGAACAGTGGCTCCTTCAGCCTACCCACTAGTCAGAGGTCACAGTACATGACCTTAGGGTGACCACCACTCACGGCACTCTGTAGTCCTACGTGTGTGTGTGTGTGTATGTACGTGAACTTCCTTCATCTTAGCTAAAGCACATATTCGCTTATTGGAGAGCCTTATGTAGCACCTCTTAAATACATCAGATGCTGTTCAGCACCAGAGAGACAATAGTGAACAATTTAGAGATAGGCTCTGCCTTTTTGCACCTACACTCAAGTGTGAGAGACAAGCATCAAACAGATCATCTCAGAAATAATCAATTATGATGATAAGTTCCAAAGGCAGTAAGAGACAATGTGAGAAGAAAACCTCACCACATGGCAGCCTCTGTCCCCTCTCTTGGGAAAATTATGTGCATTCTGTGTTCCAGATAAAAGGACTATGAATTTGCCACCAAATTCAGCCTTACCTGCTCCCATGTCTATATTTGTGCTGTTCCTTCCACTTGGAAGCCCCCATCTCTACCTGTCAAACATTCTACTCTGCCTTCAAAACCCAACTCCATGCCAGCTCCTTTGTGAAGCCTCTCCTGACTCTACCTACACCCCACCTCTGTCCTCTGGACTTTCATTGTAGCAGTCTCTGGCACTGATCGCAGAGCGCAGCACAGCACAGCCAGAGGCAGTCAAACAGAAACACACATCCACAAAGCAACTTCAACAAGCTCAGGAGAAGAGCTTGGAACCCAGGGTAGGAAGGAGCTTGTGGGTGGACAGCCTCCAGGAAGAGGTAATCTGGGTCTACAGTGGAGGAAGCAAAGGTGGGAGCGGAGCAAGGTACCCTAGGCAGGGGACAGGCCGTGGCCAAAAGCTCCTGAGGAGTCAAGTAGGGTTCTGGATGCCAGAGGCAGAATGCCTTGGTTACCATGACACTGCTCTGCCTGGGATGGCCTCCTAATAGGGCTGGAGGACCAGGCACCCACAAAGCAAGTGGATCCAGGAGGTTCCTGCAGGCTCCTTGGCAGGGCACTGACCAACCTGAGAAGATCCAAGGTGAGGCAGCTAATTCTATCTCCCCAACATCCAGGCAAGGGGTCTTGGGGCCAAGCAGTGACAGCCTGGTCAAAGGCAAGGTCATGGATCTAATGTCCAAATGGGAAAGAGAAACTGGTCTCTGAAACACGACCTCCCCTTCCCCCCATCCCAACCCATGGCCTTTTGTCCCCAGTTTTCACACATATGATGATGCTGGTCCTCGTCAGTCAACTCAGGAAGGGTGGCACTGAGGTCCTTTTTTGGAGAGGGGAAAACTGAAGCACAGATACTATGACCTGCCCACGGTCATGGCACATTGGTGGCAGTCTGGGGAGGCCAAGTCTGTAGCCGGGGCAGGAGGTACCTAGGAGGCAGCCAAGCATAGTGGTTCTGGGCAGGGCGTTGGGAGTCTCGCAGGGCTGGTTTCAAATCCTGATTCTGTGACTTACCAGCTATATACCTTTGGGAACCACACAACCCTACTGAGCCCCAGCCTTCTTCCCTGTAAAGTACAGCAGAAGCATCTCCCCAACTGGGCTTTGGGAGAATGGTCAGCGTATCTGGCTCGTAGCCTGAGCTCAATCTAGTGTGTGATTACAGTGCGCCCACTATGAACTGGGGTAAAGTCTTCTGTTGAGTGGCGACCCCATATGTGTCAGAGAAGAACTGTGCTCCATGGGGTTTTCAGTGGCTGATTTTTCAGAAGCAGATTGCCAGGCCTTTCTTCCCAAGTGCCTCTGAGTGGACTCGAACCTCCAACCTTTCAGTAAGCAGCCAAGCACGTTAACTGTCTGCACCACTCAGGGGTGGACTGCACATGAGTCGGGGCAACTTTTTTTTTTTTTTGGTCTTCTGTTGAGAAGAAGGGGGAGATGGGACACATGGAGGGAGAAGCCGTTAGCCCAGGCTCTGCAGAGGACAGACTGCAGGGAGGATAGGCCCAAACAATCCTCCCAGGAATGTCACCCCCTGCAGAGAGAGCGAGCTTCGCCCCAGCAGGACAATCACAAAATGTAAATTATGAACTTCTCTGCTATGGCAGAGAAATACCAAGGTTATTTTGAAAACTACTGACAAATGTTAATTCCCTGGAGCTCTGGATGTAAAGATAGGAGGAATCTAGGGAAGGTAGCATGGCCCCAGGAGGAGAGACTCACTTTAATATTTCATTAGTGTCCCAATAGCAAGACAACACACATTTTCACACTTGGTGACTTCTTGGGCATAACAAATGGGGCACAATGCTGCTGCTTACCCCACTGGCCTGCTAAGCGTCCTGAAGAAGCCAGCTGGAAAGGACTTGACCTTCAGGGTTACAGAGACTCAAGCCACTGAGCTCCAGAGAGCACGACCTCCTGGGGAGACTCCTCCAGAAACCTGCTAATGTGGGGATTAGAACCAAGCAACTGAGATGAAAAACTGAGGAGGAAGAGCCTGTCTCAAGTTTCTTTAACCACGCTCACACTGCTCAGCCCCACCCCCTGCCTGTGGCAGCAGAGCCATCCACCAATGGCAGGATTCTAAAACCTGGGCATGGATGTTTACTCTTCAGCTGTAGCCAGGAGAGGAGGTGCTAGGCACAAGGATGCAGGTAGAAGGAGGGTGTCCTGAACCATCATTGTCCAAGCACCATCACATTCACTTGCTCAACAAATGTCTACTGGGCACTCAGTGGGTGCCAGGGCCCATGCCCAGTGCTGGGCATCCGTGTAGCAGGGACTGCACAGACAGTGAGTGGGCAGGATGAGAGAGCTCATACAAGTCGCCCGATGGATATTTCACAACAAACCTGAGAGGCAGTGAGCAGCACTCGCAGATGGTAACAGCTGAGGGACCCACAGGAAGGGCGGGCCCTGGAGGAGGGCCCTGGTTCTGGAGCCAACTCCACCCTCAGGCACTGGGCCTCGGGTCAGATGAACTACCTGCCTCACAGAGCAGTTGCAGAGATGACAAGACACCGGGAAACACAGCAGAGGGGCTGTTTTCTAGATTTTCATTTCGCCACTCATGTCTCATCCTCTGTAAAAACAATTACAGGCAGGAGGACAGCGCAGCCCCTCCTCCTGGTCCCCCACGAAGGCACAAGGGAGTCAAAGGAAATGATAACAGGCAGTGTTCTCTCAGCTCAGGTGGACGCCTTCAAGCAAGTAGGCACCTCCTAGGACCGCCTTCCAGGTCGAGCCCGCAGTTCCCAGACAGGCCCGGTTGTGAGCCGGCGTCACCATTCGCATCCAAGGAGGATAGGGCATCTGGCCTCCAGGGACACCCTCCCCCATTCCCTGTAATTTGGTCTATTAATTTAAAGCGAGGGAAGCTGGCCAGAGAAGGTAGGCACAGGGGATGTCTGAAAGGATGTAATTAATGCAGCTGCTCCAAACGGAAGGTAACACCTTGTCTCCTTATTAGCAGATGTACTGCAATTTAGGACGACACCCTGGAGGACGACGGCACTGGGGACAGTGGGCTCCCTTTCAGTCCGGGCCTCGTACACCACTTCCATTTCCTCACTGTTGAGCAATTACAAACATAGCTCTCCTAGCAGGAGGTCCTGCGCTGCCGGGGCGGCAGGGTGCTGGATGAGGGGCTGGCTGAGCAGCCTTGGGTCCCATATACGGCCCTGCTTAGGTGGTGGGAGAGCCACCTCTGCCTTTTAGATATTTCCTCATTAAATATACAGCGTGGGTTCCTGACCCTGTTTGCCAAGCTCTATAAACACAGAAAGCACAAGATGGACTGCGAGGACACGATGACCTTCCCAAACAGTGATATGTTGGAGGGACTCAGTTATGCAGAGAACTGTTTCCCAATGGCTCAAGCTTACATTCAGTTCTATCAGCATTTTCCCTTCAAGAAACACCACCAGCATTTCCCTAACAAAAACTGAGCTGGATTTGTCTTGTAAGCCTCAAACATACAAGAAGCATTTCTGCAGAGAGGGTTAACCCTGCAGAGAGGGTTAACCTTGCAAAGCTGTGCTTCAGCCTGGCTTAAAAAAGACACATATAGATTTGGGACCACCCAGGTGACTTTGTACCCATGCAAAAGCTCTAAGAAAACTGAGGGGAAAAAAAGAAAAAGAGAAGCATTTTGCCATATTGGTGTTTTGAGATTATAGCTCTTATTTCCTACGCAGAGGTCACCTAGGTAAAGCCCGTGGTGGCTGTGGAGTCATCTAGATTGTGAACTTTAATTATAGCACAGCAGAGCGAAGATGAACAAAGTGCCCCTTTAATTACTGAGCTGCCGCCTAGGCCCTACAACACTAACTCCTCCTTAGCATGTCAGCTCCAAGAGGGCAGGAAGGAGTTCTGCATGGACCTCAAGACCTAGTCGATAGAAAGATAAAGCCAACAGCCAGAAAGGGATTGCTGTGAATTCCACGATGGCACATAGTGAGAAAGGCCAATTGATTTTTGGAATTGGTGAGCTGGGCCAGGCTGGCTGCTCCGGAGAGTTCAATATAGGCTGGGCTGCCCTTGGGGTGACCAGCAGAAACAGATGCACAGGTAGAATACCTTCCTTGGCATTATGTTAACACCAGAAGGGAAAATGCAAAAGACGACATCCTTTCTTAGAAGTGAGCCTGAAAGATGAGGTACCAGAAAGTTCACTTAGGGGTGGTTTTCAACAGATTTTTTGTGTGCACATGGGTAAATTTTGTCTGAGCCATACAATCCAACCCAAGGCAGCAGGAGAGTATATCCAGGTCTCATCTGGTATGGGGCTACCTCCTAGGGGCCACCCCACTGCTCCAGTCACTTAGGTCCACATTCCAGATTAACAGGTGGAGGCCCTAGCTTCACCAGCCTCCTAGAATACCTTCTGAGCCCAGGGGATCCCTCGACATCCCACGCATCCAGATTTCTGTCAGGTATATCTAGATCCCTTAGCTGTGTCAGGAGTCCCTGGATGGTGCCAAATGGTTAATGCACTTGGCTACTAACCAAAAGGTTGGAGGTTCAAGTCCACCCAGAGGCACCTGGTGAAGCAAGGCCTGGCGATCTACTTCCAAAAAATCAGCCACTGAAAACCTTATGGAGCACAGCTCTATTCTGACACGCTTGGAGTCGACACAAGGGCAACTGGTTTGGTTTTTCAGTAGCTGTGTCAACCAGCCCAACTCATGCGAGGGTCTGGTCTAGAATCCCCACCCCGCTCAGTGTAAAGGTCCCATTCACCTTAGAGCTGTGCTCCCTGCTGGTGAGGCCTCACAGCCCAGCAGCCCGAGGATAGGCCTTTCCTGGCTATGAATTTCCAGACTATGTCTGCTCCCAATGGTCCTGAGAGGCCAGTAGCGTTTCTTCAAGCCCTGTGTCATTTTAGGGAGCTCCTGAGAATGAAACACTTATGATTTTGTTTACAAAGAAAATCTACAGGTTTTTAAAAAGTACAACTCAACTAGGGAGGCAAAACTGACCTTTCATGTGTATTTTCAATTAATTCAGAAATACTCTGTCCACATACAGAATATGAGGTGGCTTTACTTCTTGCACCCTTTCAACTAAATTACTAAAAGTCCCCAGGATTCTCCACATTTAACACCTCCGATGTTCGAAGGAGACAAATGAATTGAGTTTTCTTTTAGAAGCAAGGAAGCTCTTGTCTTCCTTAAAAGAGAATGTGACAAGTCAGCCTGCTTACTCCTATTGCCTCCACTGAAAAAAATCAAAAAGGGATTATGATATAAAATGACCAGGATGCTTGTGGTTATTATTGTACTTTACCATGTTATTCTTTGATTCAATGCCTTTTAATTAAATTTAAATTGATCGAGCAGTTTCAGCAATGATTTTGCAATACTCATGTGTGATCCTGAAGACGCTGGAATCTGGCTAAATTAATATTGCACACTTACCTGTCAATAACAACACTAGTGAAAAATTGCATGTTCAGAGCCCTAGAAAAGACTGTCCCACTGTGTTGCTGCTAGGAGGGCAGGTGAGGAGCGTTTCTGAACAGATTCCCAACTATCTTTAGAGTTGTAACAATCTCCTATTGGTTTAATCTTCTCAGACACCCTACCCCAGTGCCTCATGAGAGAGTATTTTATCAAAATATATTTTTAAAACTTTTTATGTCCACCTTCCCCACTCTCCACTCCAAGAAATACAATGAATGAGTACTGTTCATGAACTATGACTAGGTCAAGCCAGGAAAAGGGTGGTAGGGCCACTGTCAGAAGAGTCTTGAATTTATAGGGAGGGGAGAAGTCAAGAGATGATCAAATTGCCATTTTGCTAACATAAACATCTTTTCTTGGGAAAAGCACACTAAACCTTTACTTTGTGTTTCTTAAACATTCTAGCTTAACATCTGTAGTGAACAGCGAACAGCATCTCCAGTGCCAGGGACCAGACAAGCTGTAGATGGAAGGGCAGGATGGTGAAAATGAGACAGAAGGCCCCGGCCAGGCAAGGCCACTGACTGCGGAGAGCACTTGGGAGTCCTCCACCGAACACTAGGCACCCATGCTGCGCCAAGTGGGCCTAGGCTAGAGCCACAGTAGTGATCAGACATGCTAGAGGGAGTGAGACAAGGATATGATGTGGCGGCAGGTAGAGGTAACGGCCCTGACGGAGATAAAGCAAGCAGAAGGAATAAGGGTGTGCTGTTCAGTGGGGGCTGAGGGAAGCCCTGATGGGGGCGTCGTGAGAACTGTCTGGGCCTCCAGGCAGAAGAAACAAGCACAGAGGCACCGGGAGGTCAACCTGCTTGGCACATCTAAGGAGTGTGGGAGGCCTGTGTGGCTCCAGCAAGCAAGGAGAAACCCAAACCCGTTGCTGTCGAGTCAATTCTAATAGTAACCCTATAAGGCAGTAGAACTGTCCTACACTTTCCAAGAAGCAGCTGGTAGATTCAAACTGCTGACCTTTTGGTTAGTAGCTGAGCTCTTAACCATTGCACCACCAGGGCTCCAAGCAAGAGAAAGGGACCAGAAATGAGACCAGAGGAGCCAGGAGCTGGACTATGGGAGGGCCTGCAGGTCATGGGGCCTCTGGATCGGACCCTGGAGAGAGAGGTTAGTAAGGACAGCAGGAGTGCCGTGACCTGAGCTGATTAGGGTGAGGAACAGGCAGTGGGGGGCAGGGCAGGCGGGCTGGGTGGGAAGAGGCCCAGAGAATGGTGGCTAGTCTGCCTGCTGAGCAAAGCCACACACTCTGACAAGTGAATTATGCAGTCCTGGGGGCTGCGGGTACCCCTCCCTGCTCCCAGTGCCCCCTGGCCCAGGTGAGGTGATCCCTGGTATGTCCCTTGTCCAGTTTGCAGGTACTTGGAGCCCAACCCCCCCTGGGTCACTCTCCTCACAGAATCCTGTACCACCCCGCCTGGAAGGGACTGTCAGCCCCACACACAGTGCACTCTCGCTGCCCTGCAGGAGTCAGACGGGGCCCTGAGATGCGCCCTGGCTTGCTGAAGGTCAGGGAGCCGTGCTTTGCACAGAACCCAGGCTTCCTCCCTTGTCTTCCTCAGAAGCACGTCTCTCAGGAAGCACTCCTGAATCAAGCTGCAGCGACTCGCTCTCTTCACATCTCTGCACCTCACCCAGAAATATGGGAGGCCAGGGGGGACAGCTAGGAGGGCAGCAGCTGAGGTTGCAAGTTAGCTCGTCATGTCTCCTTGCAGCTAGAGTCCCCAGAGGTCAGGGACGGTGTCCCTTTATCGTCCCAGAGCCCAGATGTCTGGCGACTCAGCAAACAGCAAATGTCGATGCGCCGCCCAGGCTCCGGGACATCCTATAACTCACTGTTTTACCAACTCAAGGACACCGGGGAAACCACACACCGGATTTTTAAAAAGCAAACAAGCTGAAAAGCAGTTAAGCCAGACGGATCACAAATATTTAAATACTGAGGCCTAAAATGATGTCTGTCTTGAAGATGGATCTCAATTTCCTCTTCAGACTCAAGGGCCCCAGCTTCGGAATATCAAGGCTGCTCTGCTGCGGGGACAGACTGCAGCGGCATCTCCTCTCGAGCAGATCACAACCGCTGCTCCTCGCCTGCTCAGAGGGGCTCAGGCAGGCAGGGTTTCAGCTTCGCTAAAATGCATATTTTGATTTACCGAAGAAACTTGAACTGGTCCCAGGCAGATAACTGCATGAGAGTATTTCATATAGCACCTTCCTCTTCCACTCCCTTTAGGGAAAAGACGACTGCACTCCAAAATGAGAGGGAGGGAAAATTAAATAAAAAATAGATCCAAATACCAGCTACTGAGTAGGGAGGGGAAGCACGCATTATTGAGCCAACTTCCAGACTCCCGCCGCTGGGGTTTGCCTTTGAAACAATTTCACTTTGCCTTCTGTTGCTTAAACAGTAATTATTAAAGGCATCAATTAAAAATGCCCAGCTCCATCGTTCCCATGACCGCGCTCCCTGGCATGGCTCCCGCCCTGCCTGCGGCACCTGCCACCACCCTCATTTTCTGTGTCAGTGGGGTACAACAAGTCTAGAAAGGAGCATTTTCTCTGGGTCCACGCACTGCTGTATCTGAGGTCAAGGGGGGGTGGGGACTGGTGCTCACCGCTCTACCTGGAGAGAGGAAGGAGAAGCCTTTTCAACGTGTGCCATTGTCGTGGTCCCTAATGAGCACACTGAATGCATGTGGCATGAAGACACAAAGCCCTTACTAGGCGACAGGCACGCCCATCTCTGTAGAGACCACTGGTGTAGGCTTCTCCCCACTCTCTCCCCTCATCCCCAGAAAGAGAAGCCTGGGAGAATCAGATCGACAGGAAACCCCTCTTCTCAGCATTGCACGCTGGAAGGCTTCCAGACCCTACAGTGGTCCTTCCTGGCTTGTCAGAAGAGACTGGGGTGACGTGGAGGACTTGTGATGTCAATCAAGCAGCGGAATCCTGGGGCCAAAACCTAGACATCCAGATGGGAAAACAAAAGGCTCACTCCACATCCTCTCAGGGCACCTGGAGAAGCAGGACTGCGTGGGACACGTGGACTCAGGCCGACAAACAGGAGCCTTTCCGGGGAGGGTGTAGCAGGCTCCCACCAAATCAAACCCATTACCCTGCAGTAGATTCCAACTCATAGTAACCCTATAGGACAGAGTAGAACTGTACCGTAGGGTAGTCAAGGCTATAATCTCTGTGGAAGCAGACTGCCATATCTTTCTCCTGCCGAGTGGCTGGTGGGTTTGAAGAGCCGACCTTTCAGTTAGCAGGTGAGCACTTAACCACTGTACCACCAGGGCTCCTTATTCAGCACTTTCTGTTTACTAGGCCTTGTATCTGGCCTTGGAACATTCAAGTGAGACACCCAGGTACTATCCTCAGGAGCTCAGTTAATACAGACACATTCAGAAATTATTATGAGAGAAATATATCCACAAACTGAGAGAAATAGATTCACAAATTATTATGAAAGAGAGAAATATGCTAAGCGCTTTGCAAGCCGAAAGCAGGGAGGAATTCATTCTTGCCCCAGATGGAGGAGAAAGACCCAGCCGCAGAGAAAACAGCATGGACAAAGGGTTTTGTGGTCCTTCTAAGGAGGTGAAGCTTTATCCTGCACAGCAGTGGGGTAACTGAAGGCAGAAGTGAGTTGCAGAAAGAAAGAATGAGGCAGGGAGGCCCAGGAAGAGTTCAGAAGAGTCAAAAGGGCCCAAGCTGTGGCAATGGCAGGAGATGGAGAAGACAGGATAGATCACAAAGTTTTACAGGCAAAATCTATGGATCTTCATCATCCACTGATGCCAAGGAGTGCCAAAATGCATCAAGGAGGCTCCAGTTTGTTAGCCTGGGACACTGGTTTTGGGGGACACCCTGAACCAGAGAAAGAGCAAGTTGCGGGGAAGATGATGAGTTTGGTTTTGGACACCCTGAGTTTGAAGTTTTCAGTATGCAATTTGAGATAAGGACTTGAAACTTGGGGGAAAAGTAGGGCCTAAAGATAGAGAAGGGGGTGTCTTCAGCATATGAATGTAAATCTAAACCATCAAAAAGTATGAGAGCCCAGGCATCTTTTAGCAAGAGAAAAAGAGGACCAAGGATACCAAACTGGAGAGCAACAATCTCAAAGGGTGGCTGGGAAAAAGACAGGGATTGAGTGGTGAGTCAGGAGAGAGAATGGTGTCCCAAAGCCAAGGGAAGAGACAGATTTCAAGAAGCAGGCTGTCAACAGTAACAAATGTTACAGAGAAGCCGGGAAGGGTGAGGGGCTGAAAACAGGCTACGGGGTTTAGTAACTCTGACTTCTCAGTGAATCCTAAAGTTAGAAATTTCTCTTGAATGGGGTGGGAAGCAGATGCCAGACTTCGGTGGTAAAGGACAGAATTAGAGAAAATGGAAAAATAAAATAGTAGCAGGAAAGGCTGGAAAGAAACTTTACATAAGATGAGAATGACAGCACATTCGTGAGTGGAGAAGAGACGGCAATAAAGTTTGAACTCAGAAGAGAAAGATGAATTTGCAGATAATTTGGGAATCATCAGCAGACAGGTGATGGTGGATGCCATGCCCATGGACAAATGCTCCTATGGAGAATGTAGAGAGAAGAGAAAGACCACAGCAAGAACCTTGACACTCGAAAGGGAGCTAGAACAAGAGCATCTTTCCAATCCTTTGGTCACATCATTACTCCTTCCTTCCCACTTACCCAGCTCAACCCATAAGGCTGGAATTCCAGCCACATTAGCTTCTAGAAGAGGTTGTCCTTTATAATTAGGGCACGTGGAAAGTCTGCAAGTTCTTTCCAACAGTAAGATTCTACAAATGGTTAACTGGTAAGTAAAGGTAGGTCCTACAGGAACCAGAGTCAGAAGCATGGGTTACTTACCTGTCCTTTTGACATTCTGAAGTTTTGAGCCATGTCAAATAGCTCAATTAGAAGTTGAACCTTCCCTGTTGCCTCAGAAGAATACTGGATAACGCCAAAAAGATGCATCACAAAGAAATCTAGGTTATGTCAAAATTCACGTAGTGATGACCAAACAGAATAAAAATTTTAAAAAAAAATTCAGATTCAATAAAATGTCTGTAAAAGTGAGTATTTAAGGTATTTTTATTAAGGTATAATTAGCACACAATAACATACACAGATCTTAATCTGTTCAGTAAGTTTTAACAATTGTATACACCCACATATCACCAACCAAAATAGGGTTTCACACATTTTCATCAGCCCCAAAAGTTTCTTTGTGTCTATTTCAATTCCCCTCCCACCCTCAAGAAATCACTACCACCATAGATTGGTTTTGCCTGTCCTTGGATTTTATCTAAATGCAATCATACAGTATGCACATCTTTTGTTTTTAAAATCCATCCATACTGTTGTATCAGTAGTTCATTCTTTATTGCTCAATAGTATTCCACTGTATAAACAATCTGTCTATTCAATTTTCAGTTGATGAATATTTGGGCTGTTTCCAGTTTTGGGCTATAAACATTCTTGTACAAGTCTTCTTGTGAACATTTATTTTTATCTCCCCATGGTGGTGTAGTGGTTAAGAGTTTGGCTGCAAACCAAAAGGTCAGCAGTTCAAACCCACCAGCTGCTCCTTGGAAACCCTACAGGGCAGTTCTACTCTGTCTTACAAGGTTGCTATGAGTCAGAACCAACTTGATGGCACCTAACAACAACAACAACAACAAGGAGGGACCAGTCCCTGGAGAAGGACATCATGCTTGGTATAGTAAAGGGTCAGCAAAAAAGAGGAAGCTCCTCAATGAGACAGATTGACACAGTGGCTGCAAAAATGGGCTCAAGCATAACAATGATTGTGAGGATGGCAAGGAGTGCGCAGTGTTTTGTTCTGTTGTACATAGGGTCACTGTGAGTCGAACTGACTCGACAGCACCTGACAACAACAACAAAGGTAAATACCTATGAGTGGAACTACTGGATTATATAGAGTGTTTTATTTCATTAAAATTGCCATATGGGTCTCCAAACAGGCTATACCACTGAACACATTCATCAGCAACTTATGAGAGTTCCAGTTGCTCCATGCCCTCACCAACATTTGATGTTCACAGTCTTTTTTATTTTAGTCATTTTACTAGATGTGAAATGGTATTTCCGTGTGGTTTTAATTTGTATTTCTCTGACGACTGAAGATGTTGAGCACCTTTTCACATGTTTATTGAGAAATACTTTTGTGAAACACTTGTTCAAAGACTTTTAACCATGTTTTTTGTTGTTCATCTTTTTATTGTTGATTTGTGTGCGTTTTTTGTATATGTTGGGTAAGTCCTTTGTCAGATAAATGTGTTGGAGATATTTTTCCCAGCCCATGGCTTGTCTATTATCTTAATGGTGTCTCTTTTTTCAGTCAGGCTTTTTAGGGGTAATTTGCATACATTAAAATTCACCCTTTTAGTGTACAGGTCTATGCATTTTTACAAATGTATATACTTGTGTAAAAAAGATACAGGAAATTTCCATCACCCCAAAAAGTTCCCTTGTGCCCTTTTGTAGTCAATCCCATCCCCAGCCCCCAGCAAGCACAGATCTGTTTTCTTCCCATATAGATTTTGCCTTTTCCAGAATGTCACATAAATGGAATCAGTATGTAGCTTTTTGGATCAGGCTTCCATTTAGCATAATACATTTAAGATTCATCCACATTATATCAGTTGGTTCCTTTTTATTGCTGAGTAGTATTCCAATGAAGTTGTTTAATTATTCACCAGTCAAAGACATTTGGGTTGTTTTCAGTTTTTGAAGATCATGAAAAAAGCCACCTTAAACATTCACATACAAGTTCTTGCGTGAACATCACTTAGGTAAATACACAGAGGTGGAACTGCTGTGTCATATTGTAAATGTAGATTTATAAGAAACTGTCAAACTGTTTTCAAAAGTGGCTGTACATCTCAGGGGACATCTAGTTCAATTGGCATAACACAGTTCATAAAGAAAATGTTCTACATCCTACTTTGATGAGTAGCATCTGGAGTCTTAAAAGCTTGCGAGTGGCCATCTAAGATACATCTACTGGTCCCATCCCATCCGGAGCAAAGGAAAATGAAGAAAACAAAAGACACAAGGAAAATATTAGCCCAAAGGACTAAAGGGCATGAACCAAAACCTCCACCAGCCTGAGACCAGCCCGGCTACCACCACCAACCACTCTGACAGGGATCACAAAGAGTCCTGACGGAGCAGGAAAAAAAATGTAGAACAAAATTCAAATTCACAAAAAAAGGCCAGACTTACTGGGCTGACAGAAACTAGAGGAACCCCTAAGACTATGGACCCCAGACACTGTGCTAACTCAGAACTGAAACCACTCCCGAAGCCCACTTTTCAGACAAAGATTAGACAGGCCTCTAAAACAAACAGTAACACACCTGAGGAACGTGCTTCTTAGTTCAATCAAATATACAAGACCAAATGGATAACTACTGCCCAAAAGCAAGACAAGAAGGCAGGAAGGGTCAGGAACTGCATGAATGGACACAGGGAACCTGGGGTGGAAAGGGGAAGAGTGCTGTCACATTGTGAGGATTGCAACTGATGTTACAAAATGTGTGTAAGTTTTTGAATGAGAAACTTGAGCTGTAAACTTTCACCTAAAGCACAATAAAATAAATAGATAAATGCCTTTTCGGGTTTTAAAAAAAAGTGGCTGTACAAGTTATGAGAGTTCCAGTTGATCCGCATCTTCCACAGCAGTTGGTATTATCAGGTTATTTCTGTTTTTATACATTCTAATAAGTGTGTGTGGAGCCCTGGTGGTACAGTAGTTAAGAGCTTGACTGCTAACTAAAAGGTTGGCAGTTCAAATCCACCAGGCATTCCTTAGAAACCCTATGGGGCTGTTCTACTCTGTCCTGTAGGGTCACTATGGGTCAGAATCGACTCAAGCGGCAAAGGGTTTGGTTTGGTTTTTTTTGGTAATAGGTATGCAGTACTATCTCATTGTGGTGATTCTCGTTTTCCCTGATGACTAATGATGTTAAACATCTTTTCTTGTGCCTAGTTGCATCTGCATATCTTAAAGTGTCTATTCAAATATTTTACCCATTTTTAAAGTGGATTATTTTCTTATTATTGAGTTTTAGGAGTTCTGTATATATTCTGGACACAAATCCTTTATTAGATACATGCTTTGCAAAGGTTTCCTCTCAATTTGTGGCTTGTCTTTTCATTGTCGTAAGAGCCTCTTTTGGAGAACAGAAGTCTTTAATTTTGAAGAAGTATGACATCCATTTTCTCTTTTATGAATTGTGCTTTGGGGGTTGTTTCTAAGAACTCTTTGCCTAATCCAAGGTTACAAAAATTTTCACCTGTGTATTCCTCTAAAAGTTTTAATTTTAGAATTTAAACTTAGGTCTATGGTCCATTTTGAGTTAATTCTCATATACAGTACAAGGTATATGAGTTGAGGTTCATTTTTTTGCATATGAATGTCCAATTGTTCCAGTACAATTTGTTGAAAAGACTACCCTTTCTCCATTAAATTGCTTGCACCTTCGTCAAAAATCAACTGACCATATATGTGTGGGTCTATTTTGGGACTGTCTATTTAGCCCCATTGATCTATGTGTCTATCCTTTTGCAATACCACACTGTCTTGATTACTGTAGCTTTATAGGAAGTCTTGAAATCAGACAGTGCAATCTTCCGGCTTTGTTCTTCTTTTTCAAAATTGATTTGGTTTTTCTAGGTCCTTTGCACTTCCACATAAATTTTTACAATCAACTTATTTCTTTAAAAAAAAAACCTACTGAAATTTTGGCTAGGATGGCACTGAATTCATCAATCAATTTAGGGAAAATAGACACCTTAAAAATACTAAGTCTTTCAATCCCTAGTAGAGTCCTCCATTTATATAGACCTCTTATTTCTCTCAGCAAAGTTTTGTAGTTTTCAGTAAAGAGGTCTTAACTTTTTTCTTCCTTAGTCTTATTCCAAGGTATTTGATGTTTTTGAAGCGACTGTAAACAGTATTAATTTTTAAATTTCATTTTCCAGTTGTTTGTTGCTTATAGAAATACAATTCACCTTCTATGTTGTAGCCTTGTTAAATTCACTTGTAGGTGTTTTTTTGTGTGTATGTTTTTATAATCATGTTATTTGCAAATAAAGGTTAAATTTTGGAATGAGATTAACGTGACTGAAACTCCAAAAAAACTTGCAGAAAATTCATTTTAACTGCACAGATGAAACTGCAAAATTTTGACCTCAGAGAGTTTTCTTTTCTTGTTAGAATACACCTCCTCACAAGGGACAATGGGAGGCTATTTGCACTGCAATGAGATGCCATCATCAGAGATCACTGGTTCCTATGATAACTTAGACACAGTTCACAGTTTCAAAGTTACTCCTTCTACATACCACCTCTTCCTTCTGTGCAGGTTGTAATGCTGGCAACAAGCCTGAAGAGCTCCAACATACTAGTGAATGAAGAAACAGATGTCTTAGTGTACCTCTACCCTCTATTATCCGCATATTTACCATAAGCTTCTGGCAATATGATCTCTCTCTTGGCCTGGTAGACAAACTTTGGATTTCACATGTGACTTTTCAAAGAACTCTCAATTTCACCTTTTAAAGAGCTCCAGGGAGTGGGGCTGTTAACAACACTTTTTCCACCAGCACAAGAAGCACGTGCAAAGGTCTCAATTACAGGTAACTGACAATTCAGCAACAACAAACACACAGCAATGTTTGAAATGTAAAAACCAAAGACCCTTGTTTAACTGGAAGGCAACACCAAGTTCACCAAGTTCATGTCTCAATTACTCAAGTAAACAGAAACAAACGATCAACTAATGAAAGGACTCAACAAGGGCTTGGGTTTAAAATGTATTTCTGCACCATTTGATTTTTTCCCATCCTGTAACCTTATATAATTTGACCGAGGTACTCAGTCACATCTATAGCATCAACTGCTGTGATTTTTTTTAAGTTAATTATCACCTCTGCCACAAAAGTCAAGTAATTGTTTACCATGCTAGTGTTTTTGCCCAGTGGTTTCAGACATGACTTTTTTATTAAGAGGCAGTGAAACTACGTATGTGTGTATGTTTGTGTTGTGCGTATTATATATGTAATTTTTTAAAAGAGAAATAACTCTCAAGCACTCCACTGCCATTCTATCAAATGCAAGGCAAGTGATTGCTAAGTTCCCAATTATGTTCAACATTGTTTGGTCTGATTTTATATCCAGCCCTACAGGGAGTTGTGCAAAGGCATATATTTGGCAACCTTTCAAACCACAGCAACAAAACATGTGCTGAAGAAAATGATTCAAAATATTAAGAAAGCAGTCATTTATTTTAGAAAGCCTGTTCATGTGAGACAATAAGCTGCTTCCCAGAATAGGTGCCATCCATCAGGAAAACACTACAACCCAGCACACACTGGCTGGAGTCTGCCTCTCAGCCATCACGCTGCAATGATGATTATTTATCGTCAATAGTGCATCAAACATGTAGAAGCAGGCTGGGCACACTTCCAAGCTGGCAAGCAGAGTTAGCAAGGGTAGCAAACCCCCCCACCCTGAAGAAGCATCCAAGGTACAGATGACCTCACAGACACTACAGAACTGCCTGCCTTTTCCCTACAGATCCACATGAGAGCACACTGTAGGGGCTCAGGCACCTGAAGGTGATGGAAGACAGTAGCATCTTGGAGCTGAGTCTAGACCATCCATTTCTTCATTTAAAAAATGAAATAAAACAAACTTGGGGCTCTGTATCAACTGAGTACCCGTCTGGAGGCCCAGTACATGATGAGAGGCTACAGGCCCTTCTAGGAATCAGTCTAGCTTGGCCAACTGAGCTTGGCCAGCTGAAGGAAAGGAAATTCCATTTGAGATGAGGCTCATGAACATCCCTTTCTGGTGTATTTCCAGAACTCTCCCTGGAAACCGTATGTACTACCTTGAGGGGCTAACTCATAGCCAATGCCACCTGCACACTGTCCCCAGTTACTAAAAGCCCATTCTCTCACCTCTGTGAGCTTCAGCTTATCTGCCTGGAAAACAGTCTGAATAATCTCCTTGCAACACTACAACCAGAGGAATGGGTAATAGATGGGCAATCAATCTTGTAAAGTGTATCTAATTATTAGTTTCCTCTCAATCAATAACTGAAATTTAACGTATATTTGTTTCTCAACCAACTGTAAGATATATTTATAAGCCAACCACAGTGCCAAAGACAAGGAATATAAAACTATAGTTTAGTAAGTGAACCATCAGAACCCCAACTTTCAAAAACAAACAACTTGGGATTTGTGCGATTTTCAGATACTATTAAGCACAACATCTGCAAAGAAGAGGGAAAGTTACAGACTGGTGGTTAGCCTGAAATTTCTGCAAATATTTTAGTCATGAGAGGACAGACTAGAAAAAGAAAACCAAGCTGCCTGTGGGCAGGAAATCACATTGGTTCTTTTAAGGCTGGGAAAAGAGAAATTAACAGTCAGTGGGTGCTTTTCCTTTGCTAACAATCAAGGCTAGTTAAACACAACCCAGCTGTCTATCCACAAGGACCAACCTCACTTTCTTCAAGTTAGATCAAGAGCCCCATATGAAAAGCTATCTTTCCAACAATATTAAGTACCATATACCGAGAAGTCCCTTGCTGGCACAAACAGTTAAGCACTCGACTACTAGCAGAAGGGTCCATGGTTTGAACTCTCCCAGAGGCGCCTCAGAAGACAGGCCTGGCGATCTGCTTCCCAAAATTCATAGCCCTGAAAACCCTATGGAGCCGTCCTACTCTGCAGACATGGGGCATCATGAGTCAGAGTCAACTCAACGGAAACTAACAACAACCATATACTAAATGTGCCTCAGACACAATGTAGACGGAGGGCACTGCACACACTAATTTCCAATAATCGACGTGGGAAAGTAAATGCTCTTCAAATGCTTACCAGAATTACTGACCATTAGTATCCAAGTGGAGCCCTGGTGGTGCAGTGGTTAAGAGCTTGCCTGCTAACCAAAAGGTAAGCAGTTCGAATCTACCAGCTGCTCCTTGGAAACCCTATGGGGCAGTTCTACCCTGTTATAGGGTCACTATGAGCCAAAAATGACTCAACAGCAACAGTTGTTTTTTTTTTTTTTGGTTACTACCCAGGTATGTATGAGAATGTTCAAAACAACCAGTTGACTAAACCACCATGTTATCTTCAAAAGCAATCAAACAAAGAGCTGAATCAGAAATGAAACAATTTGGGGGATATGCAGTAGATGTATCTGATAATGTTTGTCATAATAGAAAAATGGCTACCAAGAAAGACAGGCTTATGGAATTTCCAACCACTAGGAAACCAGTGACTGACAGGTACTCCCAATTCTTCTCCCTGCCACCTGCCACCAGCTGACCCTAAACACGAAACCACCCACCATCTCATTGGCAGGGAAAGCACAACCTGTGTGGTTGCCTACTTCTTGTACATGAGATTCTTCACAGGCTGTTCAAAACCTATTTTCGAGCCACATCTACCCACAGCTGCATTTCATACATCTGGCCCCTGAAAGGCCAGGCCCTTCTGTGACTCTGTCAATATGCAGGCTGTCTGTCTCCTCCAACTTGAACTTGTTCTCTAGTTGGGCAAGTGGGAACCAGGCCGACTCAGGGCACCTTAACTTGGGTGACATTAGGCTCCAAACATGAGAAGGGAGGGAATTTCTTAAATCTAATGAGTTGATGTTCAATCAAAGGGAACTCAAATCTTCCAGTTCAAGGGCTTTATCCCTAGGTGTCCACTCTATAAAGGTCTACTGCACTATAAATTAACTGAGAATTTACTGCTTTTATTTGTACAAGCCAACCACTATAATAATGCCCTGATAAAGACAGTAATGTAATGTTGTACAGGGAGCTTTTGCTTAGCAGACAGGTCTCCTGAGTTCTACAACCCAGTCCCGAACTAGCATATCTGAGACTAAAGTAAATGCTTCAACAGACAGCTTGAAATGGCATAATATATTTGAGACCCAGTTGAGTGGGAAATGTGATTCTTTTCTTCCCTAAGGAACTTGAATGAAAAGGGTTCAATTAACTACTTCCAAGCACCCTCAACAACTTTCTAGATATCAGTAGCCTTACCACATCTTCCTCCTAGGAAAACTGAAAGTCATCAGAAGGAAAACTAAGGAAGTTAAAAGCTGTTCACCAAAGTTTTCTGCAAATATCTCAAAGATTTTTCTGCAAATATCTCAGCAGATATATCCCTCCAACCCTAGAATGAATACTGAACATAGAAATTGTCCCCGCCCATGCTCATAAGAAAGATGCCACAGGAGAAGTCTCAGAAAATAAGGCCTGGCTATCAAGCTGGATACAAGGGAGTTCAAATCCAGTTTTTAGCAAAGGGAGGCAATACTATGCCACTACCACCAGTCAGGAAGCAAATTACCACTGGCTGATCCCACTTTTATGACCAAGAACACTGCGAATACTTACTATTTCATCTCAGATCATTTAGGGGGGCTGTGAGAACCACTTTCCACATCCTTCTTGGGACAGAAGCTGATTCTGTTTAAGTACAGCCATCCTATGAATCCCCAGATTTCAGCTTTCAAGCCGAAAAGGCAAGGTTTAGAGCAGTGTTTCCCAGATGATTCCAAAAACCACCTGGAGAGACGTTGACAAAGACTTCAGGACAACTTGTCCTGGGTGTCCAGTTATTCACATCAGGGCAAGGCCCTCCTTGGGCATTAGCCATCTTCAGAGTTCTGTTCCGTATTCATTTAATCAATACCTGTGTGCCTACGGGCACTTCTAGATACTGGGACCACAGTGGAGAACAAGACAGACAAGGCCCTAGTCCTAAAAGAGCATACATTCTTACAGAGTGGGGAGGAGATAAGGACAAAAAGGAAAAAAAAAAAAGGCGAGACTATTTAGGCAGTAACAAATGCTATGAAAAAAACTGCCAGTGACAGAGTGATGGGGGGTTATGTTAGGTTGGGTAGCCAAGGGAGGGGCTCTATGAGGACATGACAATTTGAGGTGAAGCTGATGGCATGAAGGTGCCAATATACAAACATTGGCAGGAGAAGGGGTGAGGGAGTGTATTCCAGGCGGAAGAATCAGCTAAAGCACAACAAAATCATGCTTGGTGTGTTCTAGGTATGGAAAGGCCAATGTGCCTGAAGGATGAGGCAAGTGGCGGGAAATGAAAGATGTCATGGGGACAGGATTCCACAGGTCAATTGTTCTCTAGTGGATGAAACCTCACTGCAGGATTTAAGCAAGCTAATGCCACAATTCTGTTTACATTTTTAATAGCTTGCCCTGGGCCCCTATATAGGGAATATACTGCAAGGGAGCAAGATTAGAGGCAGGGGGTCCAAATAGGAAAATGTCACAGATGTCCAAGCAAAGAAAACAAGGGTGGCTTGGACTAGGGGGTACTAGTGGAGATGTGAAAATCTGGATATATCTGTATCTTGGAAGGAGAATCAAAAAACTTAGATGGATTAGATGTTTGGGATGAAAAAAAAAAGGGCAGAATCAAGGATATTCCTGAGCTTCTGGCTTGAACTGAATTTGTATAAGAATCCCTCATCTTCATTTTCACAAATATTCTTCTGTGTTCTTTTCACCAACCTTCAATTCCAACCTTCACCAGACACGTTTTAACAGGGATGCCTTCAATATGAAAAGGTGGTAAGTTCCAGCCTAAGGGACAGCTTGCAGAAGTCTAGGAGAAGCCTTCCTGAGCTACTCCCCTCCTCCGATGACATCACCCTCCCTACAGAAAGGTCTTGGGCTTCCTGGCTTTGCAGAAGGCCCTTCATGGGCGCAGCTGCTCACAAAGCATTTTCAGCTTCCTTTTACCAGCCCTTTTAAAACAGATACTTTTTCTACCCTGAGTTTGTCACCATTTAAAATGTTGTGCTAGTTAGCAGTAATTATGTAAATGCAAGCAGCCATTTCTATTTTTAAAAGGGAACCCCATTTAGAATTCTTACATCCTGTAATTTTTAAAATAGTCCAGTGATGTTTTCACTTTATTCAAACTGTGTAGATTTAAATACAGGTTCAGCAGAAACCAAAGCAAGTCAAACGTTTACTTTCTACTAAAACATCTAAATCAGAAGATTAAACACCTATTTTACACTGAGCAGAAAGCAGCAGCCAAATCAGCACGGTAGCAGCTTCCCCGGCATTTACTGCCAAGCAGGGCTGAGGTTTGAGAGGTAATCAATTTAGGAAGGGGGGATGGATTTATTTAAAGTGTTCAAAAAGGGAAAAATACATTTCAACAGATCTTTTAATTACAGTATCTTCCAAAGTACCTGCAAAGCCTTTATTCTTTCCAAGCCTAATGCTTTTTAAAGGCAGCTGTTGCCCCTTAATTCCACATGAAATATTCAGTATAGCATAATTAAATTTTATTCCATGCTATTTTTATTGGGTTCACAGAAATACAGAGTGGCATTATCTTTAAAACAAACTTTCCAAAAACTTTGCTTTCATCGTGAATGGTTGGTTCTCCAAATACAACTTAAAATGCAAAACCTACTCCAAATGCCTATTTCAGTCGAGGAGGAACTGGTGGGTATTAAAAAGACAGGCTCATTCACAGTAAACAATCGCCCCAGTTCTCCACTCACTAACTGCGCTTGCCACAAGGCAACTCAAAGCATGGATCTTAATGTTCAACCTTTAAATATTGGAGCTTGTTTTATTTTTCAATGTACGTCTATATGGTATGTGAAGAAAATGAAAGGCAAAAAACAGAATAAAGCGTCTATTATGACTGAAGGAAATGTGTAATGTGAATAAATATTTGGCTAAACGGACCATCAGAAAAGGTGTACATCAGGGTTGTATCCTTTCACCATACTTATTCAATCTGTATGCTGAGCAAATAATCCAAGAAGCTGGACTATATGAAGAATGGGGCATCAGG
>NW_004444069.1:2788313-2828121 GCF_000243295.1 Trichechus manatus latirostris | reverse complement strand
TGTGCTCATGAGGAACCTGTACTTAGACCAAGAGGCAGTTGTTTGAACAGAACAAGGGATACCACGTGGTTTAAAGTCAGGAAAGGTGTGTGTCAGAGTTGCATCCTTTCACCATACTTATTCAATCTGTATGCTGAGCAAATAATCCAAGAAGCTGGACTATATGAAGAATGGGGCATCAGGACTGGAGGAAGACTCATTAACAACCTGCATTATGCAGATGACACACCCTTGCTTGCTGAAAGTGAAGAGGACTTGAAGCACTTACTGATGAAGATCAAAGGCCACAGCCTTCAGTATGGATTATACCTCAATATAAAGAAAACAAAATTCCTCACAACTGGACCAATAAGCAACATCATGATAAATGGAGAGAAGAGTGAAGTTGTCAAGGGTTTAATTTTACTTGGATCCACAATCAACACCCACAGAAGTCACAGTCAAGGAATCAAAAGACGCATTGCATTGGGCGAATCTGCAGCAAAAGACCTCTTTAAAGTGCTGAAAAGCAAAGATGTCACCTTGAAGACTAAGGTGCGCCTGATCCAAGCCACGGTGTTTTCAATTGCCTCATATGCGTGCGAAAGCTGGACGATGGAGGATGAATAAGGAAGACCAAAGAATTGACGCCTCTGAATTGTGGTGCTGGTGAAGAATATTGAGTATACCATGGACTGCCAAAGAACGAACAAATGTGTCTTGGAAAAAGTACAATCAGAATGTCCCTTAGAAGGAAGGGTGGCGAGATTATGTCTCACATACTTTGCATATCCTATCAGGAGGGATCAGTCCCTGGAGGACATCATGCTTGGTAAAGTAGAGGGCCAGCGAAAAAGAGAAAGACCCTCAACAAGATAGACGCAATGGCTGCAACAAGTGGCTCAAGCATAACAACGATTGTGAGGATGGCGCAGGACCGGGCAGTGTTTTGTTCTGTTGTACATAGGGTCGCTGTGAGTCGGAACCAACTTGACGGCACCTAACAACAACAACTGGACCATCTATGCATGTGGGGAGAGGGCTTGATGCTTTGGGTCATAATACAAATTATACAAACCAAAATCTTAAATCTCTTTTCCAGTCAGTGTCAGTAAGCTCCAAATGAACACAAAATGCTGCTTTCTCTGATTGCCAAAATGGATTACAGGATTCCAATGCTAAACAAAAGAGAAGTGTTAACACAATCTCTCAAGTAATCCACAGCAAAGTTCACTATCCAATGGGAACCAAGAATCGCATCTAGTCTAACTGCCTGGGATCAGTTATATGGGTTTTCCTCTCCCCCTCAAGTGAATATGATATTATAATGTACAACTCCCACATGTGCACGTGAGGCTAAAATCCTCATGTTGGATTCTACAAACATCTCAACAGGGACCATCTTAGATCAGTGGTTATCCACCCTCTTACTCCATCTAGCTAGTCCCGTTTGTTTTATGTTGTTGTATTGTTGTTGTTAGGTGCTGTCAAGTCAGTTCTGACTCAAAGCAACCAACCTATGTACAACAGAACGAAACGCTTTGTTTCATTTGTTTTATAACTTTCTAAAAGGCATTAAACTTCAATAGGGCAACCAGAAGCACTTTTTCAAACAACGAAGATTTTATGCAGAGTATCCTTTCAGAGCTAGGGTCTTTTATCCAGATATGTAACATGTGAAACTGCTGTAAGGGAGCCGCACGCCTGCCCATACTACAGAGACCACGAGGAAATCAGCAGGGACCAACTCTGGATGCTACTCCAGAACTCTTAGGTGCCAGGCTAGAGAGGTGCATGTTTTTATTCCATGGGTATAACATTTCAACAGGCAGAAACCTGGAACTTACCTCAGTCTGGGGGAAACAAAAAACAAAACTTTTTTTTTTAATTCTTTAATGAGACTATTAGGACTTCAAAAGATAAAACATACCTTAATTCATACACTGTGGCTTCTTAGAGTCATCTATGTTACTGATTAAAATGAAAAAAAAAAATCAAATTTACCAACGTAGCTAATGAGACTTAACAGTCTGGGGATTAGTCACCACCGGCTGCTAACCGAAAGGATGGAAGTTTGAACCTATCCAGTGGCTCCACGAGAGAAAGACCTGGCGATCTGCTCCCATAAGGACTACAGCTTAGAAAACCATATGGGGCAGTTCTACTCTGTCACACAGAGTCGCTGTGAGTTGGAATCAACCCGACGGCACCTAACAATAACACAGCTGCCAACACATGGGTTCCTCTAAACTCATGTTTTCAGAAAAATTAAATGCGATGCTGTTAGAAATAGGAGCCAAGCCAAAAAATAAAAACAATAAAATAAACAACAACAAAGCAAGCCAAGGCACATGACAACAAAATTAAGTTTCTAACACCACAGAAACAGGTATTAGAATTTATATAAAAGTACCAAACCGACCATATTTGCAAAAAGAAAAAATTTTTCTTATGAGACTCATTTCTGTTTTCTTGATTAGACCTAAATGTTTAAATAAGATATTCTGCTAGCTTTTCAAGAACCTGGCCCATTTTATCACTTTTTTCAAACTACTGAACATGTTCTCATCCAAATATCTCAGTAGCTCTTGTAACAAATAGGTTAGTCATCTCTTAAGGTCAAGGTTTATCTCTAGCACAGATATGTAACCCACAGATCACAAGCAAGTTCAAGCCTCACATAAGAGGCTACAGTTACATCAGAGCTTGCTGATTATACTGACAGTGGCGGTGAAGAGTAGAAAGATATGATGAACCAACAGTCTATCCAGCCCACGATTTCCTCTGAAGGTACAGTATGGTGAAATTCTGTTCATTCGGGCCTAATAACACTGGTTTTATAATATTCAGTAAGGATCTGAGCTGAAATGAAATATATAAATTGTTTACTAGATATAAAAGAATTGTTACGTATATTATATATATTATATGCATATTAATAGCATAAATAAGACCACTGGGGTAGAGTTTCGCCAATTTAAAAAGAAAAAAAAAGCATTTTCAAAGCAACGTTCGAGTGCTGTGGGGAGACACTGGCTAGGCCAGGTTCCTGGCCATCGAGGTGTTCTGGACATGTTCACACGATGAATCTAATGGCCTTAGGCTCTGACTACCTCTTTCCTTAGGTTCCACAGCTCATTAACTGAATAAAGAGGGAAGCTATTTATTGTTAAGACCTGGGAAATGACAGAAGGCTATTCTAACATCAAATGGTCACAGACATAAAGGCAGATAAAAACAGAAGGATGGCTTGGAAGCAAATGCCACATCTGCAGCAGAATTAGGTATTCAGGGTGAAAATTTTCAGCCTTAGCAAAGTGCTAAATAGGCACGTTAAACCAAATTTGATTAAAATTCATAGGGATTATATATGAAAAGTTATCAAGAAAATACATTATGGAAGTGGGGCTTGTAAAAGAAACTAGATGAGAGGTATATGGGAACTCAATACTATCTTTGTAACTTGGCTGAAGTCTATAAAACTATTCAAAAATAAAAAATGTATATAAAAAAAAACCTTTTAAATTAAAGGGGGGGACTTGCCTTTAAACAAGAGAAGGAAACTAACACATATTTAGTAGCAGACCGTGTCCATCAATGTGTTTGGACTTTTCCACACACCATCTCATTTCATCCTTTGGACGTAGGTTAGAATCATCATCAGCATTCCATATTTCACAGCTAAAGAAACTCGTAAAAGATGGAGCAACTTTCCCAGGGTCCCACAGCTTTTAAGAGGTGGAAGTAGGATTCAGTTCCAGGTCTGTCTAACCCCAAACTGGCAGGCTCGCCTCCAGCTGTGCCACTGAGTCACCTAAAGGCCATCAGCGAGGCGCCAGTTCTTAACCAAGGAAGTGACAGCGTTCCTCCTTGAAAATGCTACTTAAAAGATGCATCTAAAAATAGATGTCCTGGTTCCTCGAGGAAAATCTTAATGTTGGTAGACCTTCTTTCAGCAGTTGACTGAAAACTCTCTCACCCAGAATTTTACCCACAACCTAAGCTGCTAGAAAAGACTACAGTGGGGTTGTTCCAAG
The DNA here is from genome assembly GCF_000243295.1 of Trichechus manatus latirostris. Lineage (NCBI taxonomy): Eukaryota > Metazoa > Chordata > Mammalia > Sirenia > Trichechidae > Trichechus > Trichechus manatus. The sequence continues at coordinate 2,824,105 of NW_004444069.1, read as the reverse complement.
TGAATTCCAGGCCAGTGTGTCATGGATTAGAAAGGCAACAAGCACCAAGCACACAGAAACATATAAAATTATAGACGGGCATAAACCAACACCACGGACCCTCTTGAAACCCACCAAAAAGAAAAGCTGTCAGAACCATTATGAAGTGGCACCTCTTTAGAAGAACGATGGAAGGCTCATGGGCTAGGTCCCTCTCAGCCTGCTGTCTTCTGTATGCCACCAGAGGGCACTGACTCATGGACTCGCTCTTTAAAATCGTATGTCACACATTTAAACTGCAAGAATGTTGAATGAAAACTAGGTTTCAAACCAGTGAAGTGCTAAATTTGTAATTTTGACAATAACTTTAAGCTTGTGTTGCTCATAAGCTTCTATTTAATTCCATAAGACTTAAAAGGTACACATGTAGCGGCAGGGTATAGTACAGACAAATTAATCAGATCTCTAAACTTACGAAAATAACATATTTCGAAATCAAGCTAAGAGTTACACATTTGCTCCTGCACCTTTGGTCACTGGGGTTGTCATTTGGATAAGCTGTCCCAGCATCTCTTACATGTATACTACACACACACAAGAGCACCGAGAAAAGCATTTCTTGTTTCTTCTTTGCTTTAAAAAGCCACTCTTCAATGAATTAGAAGTGGACATTCACCATAATAAAATTATAGTGCAGCTTATTATGCAAGATTAAAACATGACTTAATCTTTCCTACAGAAATCCTTGTATTAATAAAAAGCAAACATTTACAAAGTGCTCACTACGCCCTAGGTTGCAATTCTAAGCACATTACACTTATTTAATACATCCCTCTGAGAGGTTTTAAAATTCTGTTTTAGTAAAAAGTTCAACCTTGCATTTCTTGAACTTTTCTTTACATTTGTATCCTCCGCTGATGATTTATTTGTTCAGAAAACTATAAATGCAGATTTGTGAGTTCTGCCTCATTAACCACCTTCTGCAATTATTTTTTCACCCCAGTATCCACACTTCTTACGCTTTCATGGGAGGATGAGATTATATAATCAGAATAGTTTCAACAATAAATTTAATGAAAAATACATTATGTCCTGAAAGGCTTTTTGTTTTGCTTTGTGGTACATAAAAATCTGGCCTTTGCTTTTCACATTTTATTTTAAAAAAAGAACTGAGACATATTTACTGATTTAGCAGAAATGTTGGTTACTTCTCTGTGTGAAAGAAAATTCAGGTTCAAACGGGCCTTTGTACTTCCTGGTTTTAGTTGATTCCTTCAGTGTGTGATAAATAAGTTTACAGTGAAATGAACAAAATTTGACAAATAAAATGTGCTATACCTGAAAAGAAGTTTCAGTTCTTCCAACAATTTGTCACAAGTTAGTGCTACAAACACACTCACTTTGAGGTAACAGCCTGTATCACAGGATACTGTGTCTCATTGGTTTTGTTTTTGCTTTGTTTAAAAATAAATAAATAAACTCAAAGCTTTGCCAGAACAATATTGGTACTGACACCAAGGCCAATACACAAAGAATAAAGATGGAGTGACTATGGTATCTATAAAGATAATTTGGAACAAAAGTGCTTTTATTGCCTCCAAGTTCCCTCTATAACTTTGTTAATGCCCACATGATTTAGGAAATATTTTGATTTATCTTATTTTACTTGCTAAAATGTATTATTTTAAATTACTAAATATTAAGGAAATTTTAAAATATTTACCTATTTTCTACCTCCCTATTTTTATTTCTCAATGCTTCTGCTAGATTCTCACTAGATGTCTTGATATTAAAATACTCCAGAGATATGACTCATATGTTCTGCTTCCTCTATTTTTTCTCACTTCCTCAAAAAACAGAGATACATTAACACATAGTAAGTTTGTAATTCATAATTCCAAAGTCCTGATACACTCATCTCATACCCCTCCTGCATTCTAACCCTGAACTAGGCTGCTACTCATTTCGATCACAACAAACTTTCCCTATTTGCTCCCAAACTTTCACTGCTTTATCACTTTAAAAAGTCACATAAAAAAAGGCAAGTTAAAAGGGGAAGCGTTCAGAAAGGATGCAATGCTAATAACCCATTCATTCCACAGCTTTATTTAGAATCTGCACTGTGCCAGGCACTGGCCTATGCACTGCAGGAGATACAAAGGTGAACTACACAGAGGCCCTGCTCTCAGGGAGCTTCCATTCGTGTAGGGGACAGATGGTAACCAGCATACAAGTGAAGAGTAGCTCGGGGGTAGGTGCTAGGAAGAAAAGGTCAGCTTGCTAAGGGGCAGAGAGGTGTCTGGGCGGGAAGGTGGTCATGAGGCCCCTGTGGCCAGGTGCAGCTGGATAGAGGCCCGCTCTCCCAGAGCTCAGTAAGGCCGTAGACCTCCTTCAGGAGAACCCTGGATGAAGCAAGAGTGGGTCACTGTAATCTATTCCATTTTTAATAGCATTTGGTTCAAATTAACTTAGGGTTTTGAGTACAAAAAATTCACTAATAGAACTGTCTGGAAGCCAGATACGGGGTTGACAAGATGATAAAGATTTCCCTATGAATTCTGCCAGCTTTCATTCCAATGTGTCAGCCCTCACGACTCCAGCTCTGTGGATCCCTCTTCTTGCCACGCCCATGAACAAGTGTGTGGTGAGAGCCTGAAATAAGTAAGTGTAAAATGGGTCAAGACTGTCGCTTCTATTTCTGTTTTTAACTGCAGAAAATTTGCCCCATTTCCAGAAGGAGAGAGAGAAGAAGACATCTCAATAAAGGCAAACTAAAATATATATCAAAGACATATAAATGTATGTATATGTACATGTATGTAAGTACACACACCCCCACACACACCCCCACACAATCTATACGTATATAATATACCCACACACATCTGACTTAAAACTTCCCTATGACGACTCAACACTGGATCTTTTACAGCTGGACTTTTTGCAACTGTGACAGTCTTTTCTTGGGTTGTAGGTTGTATCTTTAAGAGGCCACAAACTTTTTTAAAGGCTCAAATTAAAAATTAAAGGTTTAAAGATGATCAAGGTTCAGATTCAATAAACGTTAATTTCAGAAGAATTTTTTATTTACTACGCATATTCAGCAAACTACTTAAGTTTTTGTTTTTTTCTAATGTAGCATCCCAGAGGAGTCATTATGTACAATCAGCTCTCTGATTCAGATTAACATGTCTAAGTACATATTGATATAATAGAACAAAATGCTTAGAGAGGCTCCCCTGCTAGAGACTACTACTCGAAGCACAGAACTAAGAAGGTGGACTTCTTAAATTTAATTCCCAGCACTTCCGATTGTTACTTCCCTGGACAAGTTTTACAAGTTAGAAAAATACAATATTTCAAAGGGATACTGAAGGCTGCATCAGTAAAAGGACCAACATTTCCTAATATAAGATTCTAATCAGCTACAGGTAATGTATATAACGGTCCTTAAAAACTACCAAAAACGCACACTGATGCTGAAGAAAAGTTCTGTTCTTCATAAGAAGATTTGTTATTTCTAATCTTCCCTTTATCTCTTCTTGCTTACATACCCTTGGGGTAAGAATCAAAAGTAGGTGCTTTTAAGTGGCACAATGAACACTGTGCTTATAAGGGTCTGACAGGAACAAGCTGGGAGCAGGCAGGTGGGGTGGATGCTGTCTAATTTGCTTTCCCAATTTAGGACTGATTTCCAACCAAATCTCAAATTAACTGAATATAAGAAGGACCATTTAACCTGTACAGCAACATTCACTGCAGCAGTTTTCACAATAGCCAAAGGGTGGAAACAACAAAAATGTCCCTCAACAGGTGAATGGATAAACAAAATGTAATATATATACACAAAAAAATACTACTCAGTCATAAAGAGAAATGAAGTCCTGATGCATGCCACTACATGGATGAACCTTGAAAACATCATGCTGAGTGAAATAAGTCAGCTGCAGAAGGACAAATATTGTATGATCTCACTTATATGAAATAAGCAAATACATAAAAACCAAAGATTATTAGTGGTTATCAGGTGTGAGATGGAAGGGGGGAGGGGGATTTTTTGCTTAGGGAGCATTACGTTAATAATGGTAGAATGATTTGGAAAATGATAGCGAGAATAAACGCACAACTTGAAGAATATAATCAATGTCACTGAATTGTACACGTAGAAATTGTTGAGTTGGCATACGTTTTGCTGTGTATATTTTCACTGCAATAAAATAAAATTTAAAAAAATAAAAAATGGCCATTTAACATCAATGGATCAAGGTAAGTGAAAAAGAACCATCATATTCAGTCATACATCCAATACTCAGAGGCCAGCAATTTCACAAGCCTAGAATGTGGTATTAAAAGGGGCACACTGTGTTCTGCTGTGCATATTCTCAACAACAACAAAAATAAAATTATTTTTTACAAGGGAGTGGGCACACCATGAAAAGAAGAGCTATGGCCTTCTTAGAAAGTCTTCATGACATTTATGACCTATTTCCCTAGAAGTTATTCAATGAAATAATTAGTTAATGAAGACACCAGAACAACAAACTGAAGATCTCAAGTCGATCAAATGTAAAATTCTTTTTTTTTTTTTTCATAAAATGTGGTCATCTCTGTGGAATCAGACAGCAGCTGCTGATTTGTTTTCCACTGCTCTTTGCACATTTGCTTTCTGCTACCAAAATTTTAAGATCTATATAAACAAAAACAGTATTTACTCTCTTCCCCCGAAATAGTCACTAAATCTGCCTTTTTGGCTTGAAGGTATATTCCCCCTCACCCCTTCACCCAGCCTACTACCTTGCTCACAACCTGTGCAGATGATGAGCTGAGCTCAGGGACACAGAAATAAGCAAGGCCCAGGGCCTGTCCCCGAGGAACCCACAGCTTAGTGGATTAAAGACAACGATACAGAGATAAATTACAATACCGCATGGCAAGAGCCCTCTCCAGGATATGAGAAATGGTGCCCACGTTAAAGAAAGCCAACAGGACTAGCTATGCCCAGAGAGCCCAGGAGAAGGCACACGGAAGAGGTGACATCTGGGCTCATTCAAGACAGTATGCTCATCAGATAACGAAGAACTGAGCAGAAGGGCTGGGACCAGGAGGGGTCAGCACAAGTGAGAGGACAGTGTGTGAGGTGCCCAACACATCTGGGGACAACAGGAGCCAGGTGACATGCAGCTGGGTGGAGGCATGTTGTGCCAGATCATGAAGGACTGTGAGGTTCAGTGTCTCTCTATCTTAGCCTACATCTATATCTAGCGACTGAGTTTCAGGTCAGTGAGTACTTCATTAGCATAGGCAAATCCAGAATGAACACGCACAGAACCATCCCGAGGGTGGCGTGTGTGGGCTCTCTGTACCCTGTGGAACAGGGAGAGAGGCAAGTGCTTTCCTGCTACAGACCAAGCGTCTGCCTTGGTCAAGGTTATGCTGACTATGTTGGCTAAGGTTTAGGTTTCAGCAATAATTTCTGAAGGAAGGAATAAATTACAATTTTAAATGTCATACTCCGGATTTTTTCAAGCAAGAATTATAACAAGAGCATGCTAGTGACCCAGGTCTAAATAAAAAACAATCAACAAATATCAAAACACTCACTTGCCTAGTCTCCTAACCAAATCAACCTGCACTTTCAAAGAAACTAGAACTGTGTGTGTACCAAAAGAATTATGCCAACAATGCTTTAAAAAAGCTAATACTTTGGTTCTCTTACATAACATACTTGATAATTTACAAGTGGCATCATAAGATAGATAGCTCCTCTTCTGCTGGGATACATTTCAGTCTATTCATCATAAAGATTTGTGTGTGAAGGGGTGACTTTATAAGTAAAACATCATTTAGTTTGGGGGGAATCTCAGAAAAAATTGCAATAAAACCATTAATGTTCTTTTAATTTCTTGCTTAATTTCCAATTCTTGCTCCTCATACACTCTCTCATCAGATGGAAACATTTAATTAGAATAAAAAGAGTTTAAGAAAACTTATGTGATGAGTAAGCTTTCATTATTACTAAATTGTGTTTACTGAGTTTTCTTTCATGTGAATACAATGGTGCAGGGAGAACACTATATTTAAAAGAAAGTAACACAATGAGTTACAAAGCAGATTCTCTTGATCCTCTTACGAGATTATTAAAATCTGAACATTGACAAGCTAGAGGCTACTCAGAGTCCTCATCCTAGTGACATCAGCTAACACAGAATGAACAAGTAATTGCTCCTTCAGTGTCAAAGGAATCCAAGAACATAGGGTTCACAAATAATGGCTCAAAATGAGCTCCTCCTAAGTATCAGGGCTGGGAGAATTTTTGAGGATTTTTTTTTGGGGGGGGGGGGGTGTTAATCTTAATACTGCAGGAAACAAGCTAAAAGGGAACTCAAAATAAATCCTCAAAATAAAATCTTCAAAAGGTCTAGAATCAGGGTATCTATTTACTATATTTATATTTAGAACGTTCTTCAAGGTAGGAAACCTTTTCCCTGTGGGATCCAATTAATAGCATTCCTTATCTGTATGGAGTCCCTGGGTGGTGCAGATCAGTTAAGGTGCTCAACTGCTAACCGAAAAGTTGGAGATTCGAGTCCACCTCAGAAAAGGCCAGCCACCTTGGAAGAAGTGCTCTGGAAGAACGGCCCGGCGATCTACTACCAAAAAATCAGCTACTGAAAACCCTATGCAGCACAGTTCTACTGACACACATGCAGTCGCCATGAGTCAGAGTCGACTGAATGGCTACTGGTTGGTTTATTATCAATATGGAAAGCAGTAAACCAAACGTGCTCCTGGGGTGCTCCTGGCTACCATTTCAAAATATTTCACTTTTTCCTGGCCTACAAGACTAAAAACACAGCTCTCTGACATCATGAATTTTTACTAATCTTTAACGACATACTGTGAATCATGGCAAAAAGAAAACCCACATAGTTAATTTTTCTGCATGGTGGAAGGCTGGCCATGTCTGTCCTTTCAAAAGCACCTGCCAAGTGCAAGCAGATTCTTAGGTACTGCCTCGAAGCTACTAACCTTCGGTTCTGCAAGGATTCAAACACTTTTAGGGTTGTTGGGTTATGTATTACAAACAGGACTATACCAAAATAAAGATAGGAATCTAAAGATATGCCAAAAACAAAGATAAGAATCTAACAGGTGCTTTTTTTCTGGGGGAAAAATTGGCTGTATTGAGTTGCTCACACTCGGTCAGCGTTTTCATTAATGAGTCAACAAAAAGCCTTCTGGTGAAAGTAAAACCAGGGCTTCAAACTGGTTCTAAATGGTTCAGTTATGGCCAATGGAAACAAGGAAGAGCTTCGAACCAGTTTGAAGCGGTTCAGTCATGGCCAACAGAAACAAGGGCAGCATATGCGTTGCATACCAACCAAATCTCTTGCATGTGGCCTCTTGACCTGGGTAGGAAACAGACAGCAGTGCCTTGCTCAAACATGGTGGCCGACCTCACCACTTTGTATGTGCCTCTCCACAGTCCTGTCAATAATTCAATCTCCTATATCAGGAAATTTTCAGGATCCAATAATTCAATCTCCCACATCCGGAAACTTCAGAAGCCTGATGTGGGAGACCGGATTATTGGCAGGATAGTAGAACGCAACACACATTCAAAGCAGTGCAGATGGCGGCCAGCTTCGAGCGGGGCACCGCTGCCTGTTTCCTACTCGGGTCAAAAGGCAAGGCGCTAGAGATCTGGTTACTATGCAGTGCTTACAATGCCCTTGTTTCCGCTGACCATGAACCGTTTAGAATCGGTTCAAAGGCTTCACTAAAATCTCAACTGAAAAATCACCATTTTTGGAAGATCCTGTCAAAATTACAGTCTTGCGTTCTGATGTTTTACTGTGACTCAGAAATCTTGCCTCAAACCCGATTCCAAGGAGGCACTACTGGATTTAAAATGAGTACGAGCAACCCCTCAGGACCTCAAAGAGGCTTTGAAAAGTGGATGGGTTTGGGGTCAGCAAGTGCTCACTTGGTGGTACAGGGTTACGGCACTTAGGAGCCCCGGCCAAGGACCCCACCTTTACTGACCACTCCGGCCGCTCCCTCCTTCCTCTCCAATTCTACTCCTCTCATGCTGTTGTTGTGTGCCGTCAAGTCAATTCTGACTCATAACGACCAGACAGGACAGCCCTGTAGGGTTTCTGAGGCTGAAATCTTTATGGGAGCAAATCACCAGGTCTTTTCTCTGGCAGACCAGCTGGTGGGTTCGAACTGCTGACCGTTCGGTTAGCAACTAAGAGTTTAACCACGGAGCCACCAGGGCTCCTTACTCCTCTCATAAAGAGTTTCAAATCATAAATGGTTTCAAATCCAAGTAGAAGATTCTTCCAAACCTTGGCCTCTCTTTTCCTGGACCCCTTCCCGTCCAATAACCTTGGACTCCATTTCCATGGTCATACCCAAGACCTCTGCTGTCCAGCATGGTACCTATTAATCACACATGGCCACTGAGCACCTGAAATGTGTCTAGTCTGAATCAAGATGTGCAATAAGCGTAAAACACATACCAGATTCAAAGAGTTACTAGGAAAAAAAATGTAGAATACCTCATTAATAATTTTTATATTAATTACATGTTCACATGCTAATATTCTAGATATACTGGGTTAAATAACATATATTACTAAACTTAATTTCACTTATTTATTTTTTAAAAATCAGGCTACTAGAACACTAAAAATAGCACGTGGCTCACATTACATTTCTATTGGACAGTACTGCCCTAGACCTTGATGTTAATCATAACTGCACCCACTCTATTCTATCAATTTCAAGCATCCCACTCTTTGACTATCCCAACTCCAACAATTCGCTGATCCTACTCCTTGAATTCTGACCCCTCCCTCCCCACCCCACCCCCAATCTCTGCATGCCCTTCTTCTCTCTCTTATGCTTCACTTGCCTCCCTGCCTGGTCCATCATCACACTAGCCCTTCTGCACACCACTCAGCTCTTGCCCTGCCCTTCCTCCATTGTACTCGCCTGGCAAATTCCCAATTCCAGGTTAAATCCAACTCCCTGCCTTCTTCTAGCCTGTATGTACTTAGGCTACAGACAAAAAAAAAAAAACTCCTTGGAAGCACCGCTCTACTTCCTATCCTTCCATTTTCACCTGAATCAGCTAGAATCGGGCTTTTGTCCTCCCCACTTCACTGATACGGCTCTTATCAAAGTCACCAATGAACTCCACGCTGCCAAATCCAATAGCCAGTTCTCAGTCTGCATCTTACTTGACCTTTAAGCAGCACTGGACACAGATGAGCACTCATTCTGCCAGGACACCACTCTCCTGGTTCTCCTTCTCTGGCTGCTCTTTCCATTCTCCTCTGTGCCTTCTCCTCTCCACTTCCTCTTAACGTTGGTGTGTCCTAGGGCTCCATGTTTTAACTTCTCTCTATATACAATTTCTTCTAGTCCTATAGCTTTAAGAACCATCCATATGCTGAAAACACTCAAAAGTCTAGCTCACGCCTGGGTCTCTCCTCTAAATTACAGACTCAATTACAGTCTATGTGGCACCTCCGCTGGGCATCTTAAAGTTAACATGTTCACAACAGAATTCTTGATTTCTCCCCAACATTTTCCCCAGCCTACAGATCTCAAAGTCTTCCAAATCTCAGTAAATGGCAATCTCATCCTTCCAGCTGCTTAATGCAAAACCACTGACATCACCTTGAGTCCTCATGTTCACATCCAATCCATCAGCGCTTCCGTCAAAACACCCAGCACATCTGGCCACTTCTTATTGCTCTGGTCCAAGCCATCATCACCTTTTGCTACTGTCTCCTCACTGGTCTCCCTGCTCTCATCCCTTTCCCCCTAGACCTGGGATCAGCAAACATTTTCTGTAAAGGATCTGACAGTCAATATTTTAGGCTTTGTGGGCCATGCAGTCTCCGTCGCAACTGCTCAACCTGGCCGTGGTAGTACAAAAACATTCTTAGATGACACATAAATGAATGAGCGTGGCTATTGGAACTTGAATGAACACTGAAATTTGAATTTCATATAATTTTCGTATGTCACAAAATATTATTATTCTTTTTTTCCCCCAACCACTTAAAAATGTAAATGCCATCCTTGGCTGGCTGGCTGTATAAAAACAGGTAGCAGGCCAGATTTGGGCTGCAGACCACATTGTTGGCCAACCCTTGTCCTAGACCATTCTCCGCTGTGCATTCAAAGTGATCCTTTTAACTTGTCTTTTTTCTTGCTCAAAAGCTTTCAGAAAGCTTCTCTTCTCCTTCAGTGGACTCAAAAGATCTCACCATGACCTGTGGGATGCTACAGGATATGACCCCTTGCACCTCACCTTCTACACCTCTCCACCACACTCTTCTACCCAGTCACACTGGTCTCCTCACTCTTCTCTGTTTCTCCTTTGCTATTGCCAAGCCCACATTTCCCTTGAGCCCTTTGCTTTCGCTGTTCCCTCGGCTTGGAATACTCTTACCCCAGATAGCTAAGTGGCTCACTCTGTCATTTCCTTCAAATCACCCTATGAGAGACACCTGCTCAAGTCACGCTTTCTAAAATAGCCCACATGAGCACACACACAGACATCCAGGAGCACTTAAACTGTTTACCTTGCTTTAATGTTCTTCATCACACTTTTAATCACCTGACACTTATTTTATGTATTTATCTGCCAATAAATAAACAGACTATGCAATTTTTACACAGAGAAACAACACAGCATAGTGTTTAAGAGCATGGAATCTACAGTTAGATTTCCTGGGTTTGAATGCCAGTACCACCATTTATTGGCTGTGTGACACTGAGCAAGTTATTTTAACCTCTGTATTTCAGTCTTCTCATCCATGAATTGGAGATAACCGCACCTACTTTCTAGGAGTATTCTGAGGGGTGAATAAGTTAATAAATATAACTGGGACATATAACTACTCAATTAGTGTTACTTATTGTTATTTATGTTCCGCTGCTATTCATAAGGTTTTCACTGGTCAATTTTTATTAGAAGTAGATTGCCAGGTCCTTCTTCCTAGTCTGTCTTAGTCTGGAAGCTCTGCTGAAACCTGTCCACCATGGGTAACCCTGCTGGTATCTGAAATACTGGTGGCATAGCTTCCAGCACCACACAACATGCAAGCCACCATACTATGACAAACTGATAGACAAGTGGTGGAAACTTGCTTTCGAGTGTAGAGTAACTAAAGAAAAAAATGGTCAAGTAAAAGAGCTGAACAGAAGATTTCAAAGGGCAGCTTGAGAAGAAAAAGTAAACATTATAATGAAATGTGTAAAGATCTGGAGTTAGAAAAGCAAATGGGAAGAACATGCTCAGCATTTCTCAAGCTGAAATAACTGAAGAAAAAACTCCAGCCTTGAGCTACAACACTGAAGGATTCTATGGGCAAAACATTGACCGACACAGGAATCACCAAAAGAAGATGACGGAATACAAAGAATTGCTGTACCAAAAAGAACTGTTTGACGTTCAACCATTTCAGAAGGTAGCATATGATCAAGAACTGATGGTACTGAAGAAAGAAGTCCAAGCTGCACTGAAGGCACTGACAAAAAACAAGGCTCCAGGAATTGATGGAATACCAACTGAGATGTTTCAACAAACGGATGCAACGCTGGAAGTGCTCATTCATCTGTGCCGAGAAATTTGGAAGACAGCTAGCTGGCCAACCGACTGGAAGAGATCCATATTTGTGCCCATTCCAAAGAAGGTGACCCAACAGAATGTGAAAATTATCGAACAATATCATTAATATCACACAGAAGTAAAATTCTGCTGAAGATAATTCAAAAACAGTTGCAGCAGTACATCAACAGAGAACTGCCAGAAATTCAAACCAGGTTCAGAAGAGGATGTGAAATGAGAGATATCATTGCTGTTGTCAGACGGATCATGGCTGAAAAGCAGAGAATACCAGAAAGATGTTTACCGGTGTTTTACTGACTATGCAAAGGCATTCAACTGTGTGTCTCATAACAAATTATGGATAACATTGCGAAGAATGGGAATTCCAGGACACTTAATTGTGCTCATGGGGAACCTGTACATAGATTAAGAGGCAGTCATTCAAACAGAACAACAGAAAACTGAGTGGTTTAAAAGCAAAAAAGGTGTGCGTCAAGGTTGTATCCTTTCACCATACTTATTCAATCTGTATGCTGAGCAAATTGAGAAGCCAGACTATATGAAGAACAAGGCATCAGGATTGGAGGAAGACTCATTAACAACGTGCAATATGTAGATGACACAAGCTTGCTTGCTGCAAGTGAAGAAGACTTGAAGCATTTACTGATGAAGATCAAAGACTACAGCCTTCAGTATGGATTGCATCTCAACATAAAGAAAACAAAACACAACTAGACCAACAAGTGAAGCCCTGGTGGCACAGTGGTTAAGAGTTCAGCTGCTAACCAAAAGGTCAGCAGTTCAAATCCACCAGCCATTCTTTGGAAACCCTATGGGATAGTTCTACTCTGTCCTATAGGGTCGCTATAAGTTGGAATCGACTTGATGGCAACAGGTTTTTCGGTTTGGGCAATAAGCAACATCATCATAAACAGAGAAAATACTTAAATTATCAAGGATTTCACTTTACTTCAATCCACAATCAACTCCCATGGAAGCAGCAGTAAAGAAATTAAACGACGTACTGCACTGGGAAATCTGCTGCAAAAGACCTCTTTAAAGTGTTCACAAGCAAAGATGTCACTTTGAGGACTAAGGTGCACCTGACCCAAGCCATGATGTTTTCAATCGCCTCATATGCATGCAAAAGCTGGACAATGAATAAGGAAGACTGAAGGAGAATTGATGCCTTTGAATTGTGGTGTTGGTGAAGAATACTGAATATACCATGGACTGCCAGAAGAACAAACAAATCTGTCTTGGAAGAAGTACAGCCAGAATACTCCTTAGAAGCAAGAATGGCAAGACTTCATCTCACGTACTTCGGACATGTTATCAGGAGGAACCAGTCCCTGGAGAAGGATATCATGCTTGATAAAGCAGAGGGGCACTGAAAAAGAGAAAGACCCTCAACGAGATGGACTTAGTGGCTGCAACAATGATCTCAAACAATTATGAGGACAGCACAGAACCAGGCAGTGTTTCATTCTGCTGTACACAGTGTCACTATGAGTTGGAACTGACTCAATGGCACCTAACAACAAAATTGTTACATGGGCTCAAACATATCAAAGACCATGAAGATGGCAAAGGACCAGGCAGCACTTCATTGTGTTATACGTAAGGTCACCATGAGTGGGAACTGACTCAATGGCACCTAATAACAACAATTGTTATTGTTTGTTTACTGTCCTCTCTTCCCCTCCAAGAAGGTTTAAGTTCTATGAGGGAAGTTAGCTTGTTTTGGTTACTGCTTTATTAGTACCAGGCATTCAATACATTTTCCAGAACAAATAAATAAATGTTTGAATATAAGCCACTTTGAGGGTGGGTGGCACATTCCACCCTCCTCCCATCATAATCACAGAAATGAGGTGAGCAAAAGCTTTCTGAAACCTACCACAGAAAAAGAAACTAATATTCAAGGTAAGACTACTGATGTTTTCTCTCTGGAGAAACAACTCGACTTACTAGCTGGATGTAAGGGATAACCACCATTGTCCTAGTAACAATAGCATCATTTCATAAGTAAGAAATTCCTACAATCTAAAACTGTGCTGTAGAATCAAAGGTTATGTGTTCAAGTCTCTAACCAAATTAGAGAAGAAACAGATTTCATAGTCTGTGAGGTTCAAATTCCACATGGAAAATGCCAACTAGCGTAATACCTATTAGCACAATTCCATACAGGTTTTACAATATTTTCCACACTCCATCACAAGATTGTTTACTCAAAGTAGCTTACATTTAATTGCCGTCTGAAGCCAAAGAGTATCTCACCAAATAACGGAAGTCTTCCCCAAGCCAAAAGGTAGTAAACACATTTTCGTCTACCTATTACACACGCGCCACCCTCACAGCATATCACAGGGATAACCAGTTTGGCATTTCCCCTATATCGACACGCACTGTGCTCCCAGGATGACTGAGTTTTGATTTATATGTGTTATTAAGATGAATTACAGTGCTTCCAGGTTCTACCATCCAATGGCACAGTTTTTAACGTGAAGATAATTATATACTTACTGGATAATATGGGCTCTTTTTCAAGTGAAAGTCCTACTTCCTTTAAAAATAACAGAGGGATGATAAGACCATCCAATGTTAAGGAAAGTAGAAATTACTCTCCACCCTCTTAACTGTTTTGTGTGAAATTAAAAAATTAACACCTTCACTACTGGTTCTACCAAAGCAAAAATAAATTAGTGAGATGTAGGTGCTAAAAACACATCCTTATTAACCAGTACGTAATTTATTTGTGTAACTGACTTCCTGCACTGAACACCAGAAAAGTGTGTGCATGGGGAGATAAGGGATTATGAGGAAGGGTAAGAAAGTTAAGAAGTGTACGAATCACAAGAGGTCAAGGTGAACTGCCATGGACTCACAGAGATGTGCCACCGCCTACTCCTCTACAAGGCCTGGCTTCCTGCTGGCAGTGATGTCAGGAGAACAAAGGGCTGGTGCTCACTGAGGGAGGCTTTTCTCTGAAGTGATGAGATCTGAGGTAAGTCTTTTGCTTGTATCCCCAGTGGTTTTTTTTTTTATTAAAAATTCTGTACTTGATTGATTATTAAGGTCACTGTGACTTACAAAGCACAGAGGACCTGCATAAACTGGAGGGGGACAGGACACGCACACAACACATGTCACATCCTAATTCTGCTTTGCTATACAGTGGCAAAACCTACAAAATCAGGACGGTACCACTCTAATTTAATACTGTATTTAGCTGATGATCCTAAATAACACTTTGTCAGCTTCTGTGATCTAGCACAAAAGCACATGCCTTGTGATACACCAGCTGGGCTGTGGTAATGCCCTTGACTTGAGGCTTAAAAGCTTTGGTTGGGACAGAACTTTCATGTACTGTATTTCTATCTCAAACTGCAACGATTATTAGTGGATTTGGCATCAAATGAAGTGCCACCAAAACTGGAGTACGGTCAGTAACAAGGCTACCTTCTCCCCTTTGGTACACCACCAGGGATGCTGCTCCTCTCCGTGTTGCTTGTTTGCAAGATCGAAAAGCCACGGCTGTTTGGTTTACGGGATGCAGGATAAGAACCATCTGCCTGGTGTGGTGTTTCTTTAATTAAAACTTCAATTACAGAAGTATATCTGCAGAGATATATGAGTCTATCAGCTCCTATTCTTAATTACCTGTGCTAATGAGAAATGAAGAGAGACTTCACGTTTACTGAGTGTCTACTATGTGCCAAGAACCTGTGCCAGATGCTTTAACATCAATTATGGCATGTAAAAAAATATTCAGAGTCAAATCACTTAGGCCAAGAGTCTCTACCTTCTCTCTACCAGTCCTTTTACCATCATTACAAAAAAAAAAAAAAGTTATTTAGGTCTTCTCTTTGGAAAAACGAGGGGCTAAGAGGGGCAGATGCCCTGGTGACACAGTGGTTAAAGCACTCTGCTGCTAAGCAAAAGGTCGGCAGTTTGAACTCACCAGCCACTCCTCGGGAGAAAGATGTGGCAGTCTGCTTCTGTAAAGATTTATAGCCTTGGAAACACTATGGGGCAGTTCTACTTTGTCCTACAGGGTTGCTAAGTCACAAGCGACTCAATGGCAACAGGTTTTTCACAGAAGAGGGGTAGAAATATTCAAAAGGATCAGCAAAGAATAGAAAAAAACAACTGGATAATCAACTCCTAAATAATCAGTTTTGTGGTTTGTCTGTCATGTGGCATGAATGTGTGTGGAGAGTGGGAATCTGGTCTGAATCCTGTGGGCCTGAGCAGTGTCACACGTGTCACGGTAACCACAGCCAGTTTCCCAGGGAAACAGTAACCACGAATGAGAACATTATTTCCTGGCTGTGCAGCAATTTTGTTGCTTTCTTCTCCTTCATTAACTCCCTTTCTGACTAAGATAGATTTTCACTGAGTAACAACAAAAATTCCTATTTTTTATACTTTCACCATGTGTTCCTTAGTCTCCTCAAGTGCCTTAAGAGAGCTCAACTCCCTCAGAACTGACTGGTTCAGCACCTGCTCAAGCCTAGACCACCTGCAGGGCTTCCTGACTCTCACATGGCGGAGGCACTCTGCTCACCCTCAAATCACTCTAACCTTATGGAGTTTGTTTCCGTTTGTTTAAGTGAAAGGGGAGAGGAGAGGAGAAAAGCAGAGGGGCGTTATTTTGACTATTTCCCCACTACTTCTCAAGGCAGACAGCAAATCGCTCATGTCCACAGACATCAGGGCATTTACTCTGTTCTCCTCTGCCCACCACACACACAGGTTGATGGGACAGAGAGGAAGTACCGAGAGGCACATCTGTGCTGGCCGTGAGCCCCTAGCAGGCACCTTCCCCTCTCCAACACCAAAACAAGGAGTTCAACCCAGGTAATCGCGGGCCCTTCTAGCTCTCAAGACTATGTGGAAGATACACTAAAAGCTTGAACTAAGTGGCTTCTAGTACAGTCCAAGTATGTCCTATTGCCCAACATTCTATACTATTCAGCAACTGAAGCCCGGTGTTTCTCAACCTAATTTCATGACACCAAATTAACTAAATTTTCAAAATAAATCACCTAAGTGAGGGTAAAACACACCAAACCCATTGCCAGTGAGTCAATTCCAACTCATAGCAACCCTACAGGACAAGAACGGCCCCATAGGGAAGCAGACCGCACATCTTTCTCCCATGGAGTGGCTGGTGGGTTTGAACCACCAACCTCTTGGTAAGCAGCCAAGTGCTTAAGCACTGCGCCACCAGGGCTCCTATCATCACAAACGAAATCTGACAATTTTCAGGCTAATGAAGAGTAGTGCCTACTCCTTTGAAAGACAGATACTAAGACATATTATGAAAGATCAAGATGAACACCTACTAAGTGCCAGGCACCATGCAGGACTTTAAGTCCTTCATAATCTGGTAACAGATACACCTACACACATCTGAAAGGAGATGGGGGAGATGGATGAATAGAAAGGAAAAGAAAGGAGATCAGGAAGAGGAAGAGATGGGAAGACAGAAGGAGGGAATGGAAAATTAAACAGAAGAGAGGCGGAGAAAAAGAAAGTGAAAAGATGAACAAAGTGTGGACCTCTCCTTCCTCTAGCTCTCCTTCATCACCTGCAGGTGGGTGACACACATCACGCGTCAATTCTGCTTTGCTATACAGTGGCAAAACCTACAAAATCTGGATGGTAACACTATAATTTAACACTGTATTTAGCTGTGATGGTCAGGTCCTGCTTACAGAAGACTATTCTACAGAGAGGATGACTGGGACGTTTCCCATGGAAAGGGTGCTGACTATTGGT
The DNA here is from genome assembly GCF_000243295.1 of Trichechus manatus latirostris. Taxonomy (NCBI): domain Eukaryota; kingdom Metazoa; phylum Chordata; class Mammalia; order Sirenia; family Trichechidae; genus Trichechus; species Trichechus manatus. The sequence continues at coordinate 2,806,707 of NW_004444069.1, read as the reverse complement.
GGCTGAATTACTAAATTGGCCCACAAAGGCCCATTTTAACTTACAATGTAGCCAACTATGGAATTAATAGCACTGGCTATGTTCTGGAAGCACAGATCTGTAAGTGTACAAAGTATTTACATATATTTTTTTCCTGTTTATAAAATAAGCTTCCTGTATTTCTGAACCTTATTGATCAATGGTTCTCTGCTAGAACAAGAGCAGCAGTCTTGGGGCGGGGCCAGCCCCTGTATTTAAGAGCTGTACAAGTGATTCTGGATGTGCAGCCAAGATGAGGAGGCCACTGCTCTAGGGTCCCTAAAAGGGTCACACGTATGACAGAGGCTTTCTGGCAATGGCGGTGGAGGATCATAGGAACCAGCTATGTGGGCATGAGGCCTTACTAAGTTAGCAGCGTGTTGTTTTAAGGGAAGGTAATACATACAACCAAAACGGCAGGACCACTCTTGTCAATGGTTTAGCCAGGTGTGCCGGTTAATGAGGCAGGTGCCATGAGGAGAGTACACCTGGATGGAATCTCAGTTCTGCACTTCACTAGGGTTATGACTTGGGCAAGTTTACTTAACCTATTAGAGCGTCGGGTTTCTCATTTGCAAAATGTGGCTATTAATACACCACCTACCTCATAGATAACTGTAGATCACTAAAGTGCATGTAAAGCACTTGGAACAATACATGACACACAGCACTGAGCGAATGTCCTTCCCACACACTCAGGATGAAGCACTGAAGTCTCATAAAAACCTCAAAGTAGTTTAATACTTTGCCTCCCGAAGGCTAGCTAGCCAGCTCACTGCAGATAAAAGAAAATGAGTAAATGCTAAATAAGATGGGGTCTCTCCCACAGACCTTTTCTTGTGTTTTGGCAACGCTGTTGGGTTTTCAAAGCTGTGACATTTCAGGAGCAGATCCCCAAGCCTGTCTTCCAAGGCATCTCTCAGTGGGTTCAAGCCATAAACCTTTCAGCTAGTAGTCAAGCACTTAACTATTTGTGTCACTCAGGAGCTCCATTTTAACTACAGAGATAGCCAGAAACAGCAAAACAAAAGAACTGTATTCACAAAGGGTTGTTCCTAAAAGGTTAGAAACCTAGGTTTAACTTTAAGCCCCTGAACTTGCATCTGTTTTAGGCGAGCTTAATTACAATACGGAGCACTGGTGGCACAGTGGTTAAGACCTATGGCTGCTAACCAAAAGGTCAGAAGTTCCAAACTACCAGCTGCTCCCTGGAAACCTATGGGGCAGTTCTACTCTGTCATATATGGTTGCTGTGAGTAAACTGACTTCATGGCAACGGGTCTGGTTTTGAAATTACAATAAACCATTCAATTCCTCTCTCTCTAAGCATGTAAGGGTCTTTAAGACAATGTTAGAAGACAAACAAGAAAATTTGTAAAAGTTTAGCTTTCTATACAGTGTTATGTTCCCCCAGAATTCCACTTAATTCAAAACCCCCATTCTGACTGGGTCCTCTCAGGCAGGGTCTGCCCTGGGCTTTAACCCCACATACACTACCTGCCAGGAGCTTTCCTAAGCACTGCACATATATCAACTCATCTACAACTCACCATGATCCTCTAAGTACTATTATTATCATCCCATATTAAAGAGGAAGAAACTGAGGCAAGGAGAGGTTAGGTAACTTACAAGAGGTCAGGAAAAATTCAAACTGAGGCAGTCAGCTCCAGAGTCCGTGCTCCTGACCATTTAGCACAGGAGTCACAGTCACCGCTGCTCAGCACAATGATTAGGACTGCTAACAGCATAATCATAGGACGAGCTTCGAACTCCCAGTGTGTCTGTCATACAAGCGTTCCACTCATCCTCCTAACAACCCAGAAAAGCAAGTAGGAGACATACAATATCTACACTTCACAAAGGATAAACTGAGGAAGCAATGATGAGATGTTTAATAAACTATACATTAAACCAAACAACCAATTTCACTGTTTTTACACCAAAATGAAAGTCTTTTGAGGTTTTTCTATTTGAGTTTTTAATTTTGTGTGACTACCTTAAGAGACACTAATGCCATATCCAGAGGCCTTGCTAGCTAGTCAAAAGCAGCCGTTCTGACTCTCAGACAAGGGTTTCTGGCTAAATCACGCTTTCAACATACTAGAATTCCTGAACACTAATCAAATAAGCTATGCTCACTGAAAATAATAAATGAGTTCATATAACAGCTCTCTTACAAAAATTAGGTTATCTTAAAATGTATTAAGCAGAAAACTCTAAAAGAAAATCTAACTGATCTAACTGCAAACTAACATATCACAATAAACACATTTCTCTTCTGCACCTAGTAATGTCTCTTCAGTTCCTACTGGGCTTATGAATAAGGTATTTGACTATCTCAAGAGTACAGGGGTGTACACAGGGGAGATGTGCCGAGGCCCTGATTCTGTCCATAGGGAGCTTGTGGCTCTCCTGGGGAGCATCAGCCCGCTCACTCCTCAGAGCCGGGGGGCCCAGGACTGCTGAGCAGAGGAATGGAGCAGACACCAGTCACGGGCCCTTTAGCCTTGTATTCTATGGCCAATAAATTCCAAGTTACTCTGAAAAGATATGGCATCGAAAGAACAAATAAAGGACACACCTGAAGGGAAAAAAAGCCTTTTGGGATCTAGAAAACATGCCTGCACAACTCTGAAAAGCATTATAAAAAAACAGAACACCTTTAAAATTCAAGGTTCAGTAAATAAGCTGCTCCTGACTATTGGGACATTTATTCTGTATACTTTCTGTCTTTATACTCGTAGAATGCTTTACCTATACGTATTTCTCAGCTAGGATATTTTGAGATGTGAAAAGAAAAGATACTCAACAGGCCAAAGGCAGCTTCCTAGGAATGCAAGGACACTAGGCAAACGAGCCGGTGACTCAGGAGTGTGCATAAGAGTGCAAATCTCCAATGAACAGATCACTACAACTAATTTTAATTTGTGGTTCTAATGAATGATATAAACTTTTATAGGTATCAACAAAGCTCAGAAAGAACTTAAACCCATTTCAGTGCTCATTTAGCAGCTTCAGCTGTGTACAATTAAAACATCAGCATTAAATGTTAGAGAATAAAATAATGACACACTTAAAAAATAGTCTGTGCTTCACTGAGCCATGATGCTATGAAATCTCACTTTTTTTTTTTTTTAAGAACATGATTTCTTAGGAATATCTTGCCAGTTCAAAAGATTAATTTGCATTTGCTTTTGGCTTTTTTTTTTTATTCTGGTTTGTTTTGCTTTTGAAATAGAATGTACTGAAAAGAGGAATACAATAAAAAATACACTATCTGAAAAACAGTCATGAAATACCATATGGCATAAATCAATATGGAATATGGACCATCAGAGTTGACCGAACTAGATTTCAGCAGAGACAAAACTACACTTTTGGTCATGTGAAAATGTTGCTTCGTCTCAACTTCTACCTCAAATAAAGAAATAAAATTAATGGAGGGAAAAAGGTAAATTTCGGAAACAAGACAAGTTTGTTATCTTCTACCCCTTAAATGGAATTAGAGGTCTAAACTTTTTCTCTCAATAATAGAATATAAAATGTAATATAAAAATATAAAATGTATTCTGAAGTTGCAGAATGTGGCAGCTAAGACTAACAGATTCAAGTTGCTAATTATTTCTGAAAGAAAGACAAGTTAATCTGCAAAGGAATAAGTGTGCAGTGATGGTGAGGGGGCTGTGTGGGAAGAGGGGTGGCAGTGGCATGGAGAGAGGGAAGAGGTGTATGAGTGTCTTGGGTGTGTGTATATGTAAAAAACAAGCTAATTTAGCTCTTGCAAAACATGAATAGAAGAGGAAATACATTGTATGGGGAAATGCACTCATTAAACTTAAATTTTAAAAGGATGAAAACACAGATTACGCTTTATTTTAAAAACTGGAATGAATTTTAATACAGAAAATGAAGACAGCATTTTGCAAATTTATCGCTCAAAGGGGTACCTCTATTTGAGGATATCAGCGTGTTACACTTTGAGAGATGAAATGTTACAGCTTGTACACCAAAATTAAAAAATGAAATTAAATTAAAAAATGAAATGGTTACCAAGGTAATGCAGGTCAGGGGATCAAAGGTGAAGGGTCACACATTATTAAAAAGAAATCCAAAAGGACGGCTGCATCATGATCTCTGCAAAACAAAGGAGCTCCAGTAAGTAAAACTAGTATCTCTGAGAATTTAAAATCAAGCTCTTCTTGAAAAGAAGAATCCACTGTAATTGAACAAGGTTATTCCTGATTCCATGTAGAGCCATTTTCATTTAGGTACAAAAACCAAATTTTAATTACCTGTTACCAACGAAGTTTTTGTAAAAATTTAACCATTCCATTATATTAAACCCCACAATATCTCAATTTAAAGTGACTGAGAAGTACTGACATTTCATTGGACCCCACACCCTGTTTTCTGGAAATGACAGTGTTTGGTAAGTTGCCAACATATGAGAAAACTAATTTGGTCACAGCATGGTGAATTTTTTTCCTCTCCTCAAGGAATGAGTTCCAAAATTGAGTTTTTGCAAATTTGTTTCATTTGAAGTAGCTGCATAAAATTTCCATTATTGGAACATTTAGTATAACAATGTTCTAGAAGACAGCAATAAAGTGATACAAGATAAAGTGTGTAACTATATCTATTAGATCTGTTATCACATTCAACTTTCACTGCACAGGAAAAAAAGACATTTCAAGCAAAATAACTTGGTAGTTCTACAGGAATTAAACAGAATTAAAAGAAGCTTGACACAGGGAATATCTATAAGGGAAAAAAGTATCTGATAGATTAGGCTTCATTTCTTCAACAAATGTTATTATTTACTCTTATTCCCTACTAACAAACTAAAATTGGTTTGTTTTAGAAAGGATAGAAAGAGCTAAGGTTGTGTTTTGAAACATGTACCTAACACCAAAATCATGACAAACTTACTTAACTTTGCAGCAGTAGCAAGCACAACAACTAACAGTTACAAAAAATAATTCAATACTCATTTCACTAGTAGGTAAAATGGACAATAATAAAATAATCTTTAGTGTTTCTGTCTGAAAATTTGAGCAGCTACATTCCCTGATCTCGGATCTAAATTCCTTAGTACTGTACTTAGTACTAGAATCTGGACAGTAGATTCTAAAAGGTGCTGTAAATAATGGCTCGCCACATATAAGAGTAAATGGAAGTATAACCAGCAAAAAAGAACTTAGTTTAGGTACCATTCTTGATGTAAGAGTGCACACCTGCCATTCCTTCTTCCATTCTCCTAGTTCACTGTCATCCCACAATACCTAACATTTGAGTTTACCTGGTTAAAATCAAATTCCAGAAGTACTTGTATGTTAAAATAAAGGCAACTGCGCAAAAATATTTTATTAAAAGGAATAGGATATCCCTTCTAGTGACTTAGAACAATCAATAAATAAACAAACTCTATAAACGCCAAACACATTTTTGTTCCCTCTGATTAGGTTTTGTTAAAATAACTCGAAGAGTTTCATGCACTGGATATAAGTGTGTTAGTGCCTTAGGGCCATGTTTCTAAAAGCATGATTTTTTTTTTTTTTTTAGTTGCATAGCTACTGAAAAGCAAACTAGCATTTCATTTCTCTGGAATGCTCATCTCACATTAAGTCTGTCACATATGTATTTGTTGCTGGGAGGCATGCAAGCAATTTTGAACACTACAGAAGGAATCAATACCCCATCAAAACAATGTATACGTTGTTTTAGTAGCATCATTATTTAGACCATTTCAGCGTGTTTGTAACAAAAGACAAGAAGCCAGCTGTGTAACGTTAGTCAAGTTTTCTTTTACTAAAATGTCTCGTATTAAAAAGGAGAAAGAGAAAGCCTATTCAGATAAAATATCTATATGTATCCCTTCATTACCAAAAACCCACGTACTTATTAAACAACAATCTCTCCTTGACAATAAGATCATAAAGTACTTATAGACGCTTTTTAAAAGTCTTCTAATTCATTTTTAAAATTTACTAACTCACAAAAATACGTTAGCCCAAATTTTCTACCAGCTTAATCTCTGTCAAAAGTTTCCATGACACCAGACCACTCCAATATGAATATAATCTACAAGTAGTAAGGAATTGCTCTTTGAGAACCTGAAGGTATTACAACCAAAGTCCTGCAAATAACTGCACAAAAATGAATTAAATCTAAGTAATAGAAACAAACAGAACTCTCCTCTACCTAAATACACAGCAGTTCTGACAATCTGGCTTTGAATAAAAATTGAGCCAATAAAAACACTTTTAGTGATTTAAGAAAATCTATGAAAGATTAAGGAGCCCTGGTGGTACAGTGGTTAAGAGCTCGTCTGCTAACCAAAAGGTCGGTGGTTCAAACCACCAACTGCTCGATCCTTGGAAACGCTATGGGGCAGTTCTACTCCATCCTATAGGCTCACTATGAGTCAGAATCAACTCGACAGCAATGGGTTTGGGTTTTTTTATGGAGGATTTTAGGAGTCCCCAGGTTGTGCAAATAGTTAAGCGCTCAGATATTAATCGAAAGAGGGTGGTGGTTCAGGTACACCCAGAGGCACCTTAGGAGAAAGGCCTCGCACATCTACTTCCTAAAGGTCGCAGCCATTGAAAACCCTATGCACCGCTCTACTCTGACACACAAGGGATCATCATGGGTCAGAACTGACTGAATGACAACTGGTTTGGGGTATTTTTGGTTTACGGAGGATTTTAGCTTATGTTTTTTAAATGAGTTTGCTGTTTGGGGTAAGGGAGGGTAAAGGCTACTAGGAGTTTACTATGGCCTAATTTTTAAGAATACTGGAATATAATTTAGTAAATAGAGAATCTGCAGTGTAGTGAATTACTTACTATGGCCCTTCTAGCCATAGTCTTTGTGACTCCCACACAATGATTGGGTGGGACTATGCAAATAAGGTGCTTGTGGCCCACCAAGGGGATTGGATAGCATTTTTATAATGCCAATAAGGTGCATGGAACCTTGGGGGGGGGGGTCATGCAAATAAGGTGCATTGAACCCTAACAAGGGGATTGGTCAGTTTTGCCATTCCCCTAGACTTCAAAAAGAGCCAATCTCAGAGCAGAGGTGGGACGTCACTACCACCAAGAAAGAAGAGACAGGAGTGAAACACGTCCTTTGGGCCTGGAGTCCCTGTGCCAAGAATCTTCTAGACCCAGGAGGCACAGAAGAGAGCAATAATACCAGAGACAGGGCGAGACTGTGAGAAGCAGCAGCAGAGAAACAGCAGCATAGGAGGCAGGAGAACTAGGAGACCAGCGGGAGACAGCATGGTGGGCTTCCTAGCCCAGAGAACTAAGAAAGGTGAATGCCTTCAGGCAGAGGCTTGCTAGTGAAGTGGGATGCCTCCAGGCACTTGATGGAGCTAGGCTTGCCAACCCATGGATCACTTACTGGTGAAGCTAAAGAGCTTTGTAACACTTTGTAACACAAACAGGGCAGAGGCCAGGCGGAGGAGCTAGAAGCCAAGAGGCCAAGGGCCAGAGAGAGGCTTATCTGCAGGCACACTGAGAAGAGGCTGTCCTGATCAAAGAATTGTATCCTGAGTTGTACCTGATCCCGAATTGTAACCGGTTACTTTCATAATAAACCCTTAACTATGAGAACGGTTTGTGAGTTCTGTGTGGCCATTGCAATAAATTATCAAACCCAGCAGAGAATTAGTGTCATGAGAGGGACAGCTGGTGTCAGAATTGGTAAAAAGGTTGGAGGGTGGAGGTATGTCTGACCTCCACTTCATAGGAATCAGCCTCGGACTGATGCTGATGGTGATTCTCTCTCCCCTTCACGAAGTTAAGAGGTCAGACACCTCTGCTACACCATTTTTACAGAACAACAAACATCAAGGGGCTAACACAAACCTAGGCAGCAACTGATTCAGCTTTAACAACAACCAAAAAGGAGACCATTCCCAGAGTCTGTCTGTTGAGGCAGGTATTTGGAATACAGCGCACATCTTTTCACAGAAACAATGTGGTAAACAGCAGTTACAGCTGATAACTAACTGCCTATTTAACCTAAATTGTTGAAGTGACTCCTACTCTGAATTCTGGGGGCTATGGGGCCTGAGTAGCTTTTCTTTCGAAAGGGCTGGTCCAAGTGGAAATTTTGGATACAAAACATTCTCTTCGGAACCTTCTGCCTCCTAGCCCCCTTCCTGTACCCCAGAGAGCAGTGCCTCATGATCCAAAAGCATCCCTCTTTCTTCCTCCCCTGTCATGGACTGAATTATGTCCCCCCAAAATATCTGTCACCTTGACTAGGTCATGATTCCTAGTATTGTATGACTGCCTACCATTTTGTTATCTGATGTGATTTCCTTATGTGTTGTAAATCCTATCACTATGATGTTAATGAGACGGATTAGTGGCAGTTATACTGATGAGATCTACAAGATTAGATAGTGTCTTAAGCCAATCTCTTTTGAGATATAAAAGAGAGAAGCAAGCAGAGACATGGGGACCTCATACCACCAAGAAAGCAGCACTGGGAGCAGAGTGTATCCTTTGGACCTGGGGTCCCTGTGCCTGAGAAGCAACTCGACCAGGGGAAGATTGATGACAAGGACCTTCCTCCAGAGCTGACAGAGAGAGAAAGCCTTATCCTGAAGGTGATGCCCTGAATTTGGACTTGTAGCCTACTAGACTGTGAGAGAATAAATTTCGCTTTTTTAAAGCCATCCATTTGTGGCATTTCTGTTAGAGCAGCACTAGATGACTAGACATGCCCCAAAAGCCTCCCTTCTTCTTCAATAAGGCTCAAGTGTTGACTGATATGAATGGGCTGAAATAATACATGCCAGCGCGTGTGTAGACTGAGGAGTTTTCTTAAACCAAGACAAAATCCCTAAGTGGTGGAAATGCAAAGTATTTTTACATCAAAGGGTAGAGAAGGCTCTTCTACCTCAGGAGTCCCCTTCAAAAATCACGATCTGTCCCTTTCTGTGACTTCTTGTTGTTAGGTGCCATCAAGTCAACTTTTGACTCATAGTGACCTCATGTGACAGAGTAGAACTGCTCCATAGGGTTTTCTAGGCTGTAATCTTTATGGGAGCAGATCATCAGGTCTTTCTCCCATGGAGCCACTGGGTAGGTTCGAACCACCAACCTTTCAGTTAGCAGCCAAGTGCTTAACTGTTGTACCAATAGGCTAGCAATTGAATTAAAGAGGAAATGTTCAACAATGCTACTAAACCCAAAAACCTTACAGGCGTAACTGAAGCATGCATGCTATTCTCAATCTAAAAATTGAAATCTACCTTACAGTACCCAATTTGCAAATTATATTACTGAAAATAAGAAGTACATCAAGTGTCACTTTTACATGACCATTGAGTCATCAGAGTTCCAGAAAAGAATAATTTTCCAGAAAAATATCTCATGGATATTAAGCTCTCACTGTCAGAACAACATTTTACGGGGATGTGTTTTCCAACAAACTGAATTTGTACTTTATGTTAATAAAGTTCTTTTTGCCAAGGACCAGCATTTATAAGCACAGAGAACTGGGTTCACTTCTCAAATAAGCAGACATAGAACATAATTTCTAGTAAGGGCAAATCATGACAAAAATCCTGCCACTTTCACCTCAAGCATACTACTTTCAAAACAAAATACATGGAAGAACTGGAAAGAAATGAAAAAGAAAAAAAAAAATAGAGCACTAGATATTTTACTAATTCCTAACAAAATGGCTATTAACTCAACATTATAATGTTTTCTGCAGCAGAAATTAACCTGAAAAAGCATATTCAAACATTAAAAAGATAAATATCCAGGTAAAAGTTTATTACAGGGATGAGGCAAACTTATTTTTTATCTATAAATACAGATAAATCACCAGCATGTCATTCAATAAAACAGATAACTCACTAGAATAAAATGCACTTGAGCTAAGTATACCCTTCAGTTAAGTGTGGAGTAAATTTCTATTACCACTTCATGTTAGAATTTATATTAGTTTTTTCAGCATGTTAGGAATACCATCTATTGAAAAACCAAAGAAAACCTAAGTATTTGGCTTTCATGTCTGTGAGCCATTGATGGGTGTCCCTGTCCCTCCCCTAGGCCCTTCTGCCAAGAGTGATGTCACCATCTCCACCATTTTTTTTAATCCTTCCTGAAAATATATTTTCTCTGTCAAGTTTTTCAAGGATGGCCTGTGCTTAGGTATTTATCTATTTCTCACAACTTTCTATAAATAATACAGCAACCTATATCAAACAATCATCGCATTATTTCCACTATACTTTTCAAAAAGAAACCAAAAGCTAAAAGTACAAGTTAAATATCTTTCTACTAGTATTTCATCTTCAACAATATAACTGTTTTTTCTCTAATATCTTCAAAGATTTCACACACACACACACAAAAAAAGGGATGGAATGGAAGTGATTACAAAGGGCACAAAGAAACTTAAGACTGATGCATATGTTCATTATGTTAGTCTAGTGATAGTTTCACAGATGTATACATGTACACTTATCAACTATAAGTGTACATTTACAATTCAAATATGTGCAATTTATTGTGTGTCAATTAAATCTCAATAAAGCTGTTTAAAAAGAATGGGTGGAGGGACAAGACAGGGTCTTTGTCCTCTTCCTGCAGGCTCAGAACCGTGGCCACCATGCTGTGACTGACCATGTACAGAAAGCCAAGAGAACCATGGGAAGCCAATGGGAGCCCGACACCCATGACTGCTCAATCATCAACTCTGGAACCACCTACCTCTGATGGTCTTCTTATAAGAGATAACAAAATTGTCCTCATTGTTGACAAATAAAAACTAATACTATTTAGTAAAAACATTGGTATTGATAACTAATTTTCATATTAGCCACATATCTGAAATTGAAAATCAGGGCACAGTCTAACACAATTTCCCAAAGAAGATTACCAACTATCGGAGATAAGTTTTAAACATACTCCTAGCTTTGCAAATGATACGCAAATTAACCAAACACACTTTAATTTTTTTTCTCCAGATGGGCCTATCACATTTATATTGAATAAACCTTGTCAGAGCTAAGACCCACTCCTTTCTAACGCTGTTTCAATAGAGAAGAAGAGTAATATTAATATATGCTAAATTTCCCAAATATAAATTTATAGGAAATAAAACAAAAATATTCACTCACTGTTGATTTCATTTCTATATTATTTGTTTTTAAACTTACTAACCATGCCTACCAGTACTTATTTTAATTTCTCTACTGGCTCCTGGAGGACAGTCTGGATTATTTCTTCTATTTGTTGATTCTCAAACTTTAGACTGAATATAAGAATCCTCTATTTAAACCAAAATCATGTGTAAAAATAGTTTCCCAAGTCCTACCACCTGAGATTATGATTTAGTACATCAAAGGAGGGGCTGAGGAATAGGCATTTGTAGTAAAATCCCCAGGTGAATTTGACCAGAAATACTGCCCTGGAGTGTCCAACACCATCCTCCAGTCCCTACCCACATGGAGGCACCAATTCATAGAGGCCAAATCTGCTAGCATGTAAATTAAGAAATTCCAGCTGATAACAGCTTGATTTAGGAAATAATATTGGAGTTACTATTCCCTCTTCTTGAGCACACAGAATGTGACCCAGCTGGAGCTGAGCTCACAAGGACTCACAAGGACTCACAAGGACACATCAACTGGGCCCTGAGGTATAATGACAACAGCTAAAATAATCTTGGAAAATATCTTTTAGGGAAACTTTCACATAAATCCCATTAAACAGAACACAAAAGACTTTCCACTCTTATCTTCTTCTATTAGCATTTAGTGAATAGGAATTTGTTGGACCAATGAAGACCCTCCTGACTTTCGTTACTGAAACCTGTACCAATGATTGTTAAGAAAGATGATTCAAAATGTCAGATTACAATTTCTAGCCAATCAGTGAAAAAGTGACGCTTTCAATGATTCTACCCATTTTGTGATGTTGATATATACTGATGATTCTGTAACCTTCCTTGGACTCGGGCAGACATGGCTGTGGCAGTGTGTCTGTCCGTTTTCCCATTCTTGCCTATTCTGTGATATTCTTGGGATTCGGGCAGACATTCTAGCTCTGGCAGCACACTTGTCCGCTTCCCACTTTTGTCCTTTTGAATATACACCAAATAAAACTTTCTTTTCACTTTACTAAACTTTGTGATGTTTTTCCCCTACAACAAGCTTAAGGTGGTCTTCCCTTCCAAGACTATATTTTTTAAAATTTTTAAATGCCAAAAGATGCCTAAAACCCATAGATGCTTTAAAACAGAAAAGAATAAAGAAAGCTACAATGAAAAGTGAGATGGATATTTAAGATACAGGGAGTTCTTTCTGGGCTTCAAAATCACACTATGTGATTTCGGGTTCAAATAACAGCTCTATTATTTACTACTTCTGTGACCTGGAGCAAACTAATTTTTCTAAGTCTCACTTTCTTCATTTATAATATAAATATAATAACATTCCTACCTCATAGGGCTGTTATGAGAATAAACAAAAATAATTAATGTAAACTGCTCAGCATAGTACTCAGGACCTAAAAAACAATAAACATTAGCTCTGTGATTACTATGATTATGGTGCTGAGTATCTTTCATTCCTTTTCTTATCTGATGCTTTCCACTGCTTACAAGGGAAATACAGCTATACACATTTTTGCAGATGGCCAAAAGTTAAGTAATTTGCTCAAGACCGTAAGTCTTAAAAATGGCACAGCAAGAATTCAAACTAGATCTGTCCAGATCTGTGCTACTCCACGACTGGACACTGACGAGTAGGTCAGGGTCCCCACCCACCCCCAACAGTCTCACTAGCACTCGATTATGGGTGCCAACAGGTAGGATGAAGGAGCCCTGGTGGCACAGTGGTTGAGCGCTCAGCTGCTAACTGAAGTGCAGTTTGAACCCACCAGCCAATCCTCAGAAGGAAGATGTGGCAATCTGTTTCCATAAACATTACAGCCTAGGGAACCATATGGGGCAGTTCTACTCTGCCCTATAGGGTCACTATGAGTCAGAATCGACTCGATGGCAATGGGTATAGGTAGCGACAAGGAGCCCTGGTGGTGCAGTGCATAAGCGTTCAGCTGCTAATCAAAAAGTCAGCAGTTCAAACCCCACCAGCCGTTCTGCGGGAAAAAGATATGGCAATCTGCTCCCATAAAGATTACACCTACTCCTCACTTATCAACTATCTCATCAATTTTTCATATTTAGGACAACAGTAAAAAATCTACTATCCTACTATTTTGCACATAAAGAACATACGTCTGGCAGTAACAAAAGCCCAGGTGCGAGCCAAGAGCAATGCTGACTGCAGTGGTTAAGTTTATGTGTCAGCTTGGCTGGGCTGTGATTCTCAGTGGTTTGGCAGTTGTGTAATGATGCAGTCATCCTCTATTTTGTGATCTGACATGGTCATCCTCCATTTTCGCATAATGCTGATTCTTACATAACGACGCAGTCTTTGGAATCTAACCATGTCAATAAGTGAGGAGTGGGTGAACAACCTTGGAAATCCTACGGGGCAGTTCTACTCTGTCCTATAGGGTCGCTATGACTCGACGGCAACAGATTTAGGATAAGTAGGGACAGTATCAGGCTTACTGACCGTTGCATCCCGTGCTCAGCACACTGCAGGGCACATTGAGGCTCCAACACAAGTTTGGTGAATGAATGAATGAATGAATGAGGGTCCTTGAGGGTAGCACTGGCTGAATATACACGTCTAGATCCACAACATACCTACCACAGCCCCTTACACAAGGCATTTAAAGAATGCATGTGGGATTTTAAACAGTGGAATAACAGAAATCAATTCAAGGTCTTATTTGCATACTTGTATGTTTAAAAAAGAAGTAGCTGATTTCCATTCTGTAGTCCTAGTCACAAATTAATTTAATCAAAAGACAAAATTAATTTGTTCAACAAATACTTATTGAGCACCTACTCTGAGGCAGGCTCTGTACTTAGTGATTGGGATGCAGTAGTGACTAGAGAGAGAAATCTCAGCCCTGTCTACCTTCGCAATCAAGGAAAAGATTCAGACACAGAACAAGTCATGTCAGGCACCATGAGTTTAATGAAGGAGAAATGTAGGATACTATGGAAATCATCGATTTTGGAAGGGGGACAGGGAAGTAGTCACTGCGGAAATGACATGTATGCTGAGATCTGACAGATGACAAAGAGCTGATTAGATAAAGAGGAAGGTGGCCATCATTCTAACCAGAAAAAACTACAAATTACAAAGCCAATTTGGCAGGAAGGAGTTCAGAGCCTTGAAGGAACAGAGAACAGGAGAAGGTGGCATGGAAGGAGGCTTAAGAGGTGACAAGGACAAGATTCTACAAGCTTTGCAGACCATGTTAAGAATTTGGGGTAGCATCTAAGGACAATGGGAAACCCTTCAAAGGTTCAGAAATGGTACCATAAACCAACTGGCGTTTTTAAAAGATAGCTCTGGTTTCTGGGTAGAAAACAGGCTGGAAGTGAGCAAGAGTATAAGCAAGAACACAGTTAGGAGCACTAATGAAGTAGTGTGGGCACAGGTGGTGGTACTGGGACTACAGTGGTGGCTGTAAATGGATAGAAGGGAAATTGTCTGTGAGTAGAACTGATAGGAACTGGTTTGGATTCCACACTGAGTAAAAAAGGGGGGATAAGCCAAAAATGATCCCTACGGGGGGGAAAAAAAGCAACTTTACAATAGGGAAATCTGACAAGCACTACCTTGGCCAGGTGATCAAGGTGAATAATATCACTAATAAGACATGTTGGTAGATACCATATACCCTCAATATGGTGTGACGAGAATGGCACTTCATTCCTGTGGTCTTCTCACCGAAACCCATAATCCCAGTCTAATCATGAGAAAAACATCAGACAAACCCAAACTGAAGGACATTCTACAAAATATCTGGCCAATCCTCCTCAACACTGTCAAAGTTATCCAAAACAAGGCTATAAGAAACTGTCACAGCCAAAAGTAGCCTAACGACACGTGATGACTAAATGAAATGTGGGATCCGAAAAAGAAAAAGGACATCAGGTAGAAACTAAGAAAATCTGAATAAAGTATGCATGTTAGGTAATCATAATGTGTACCAATACTGGTTGAATAGGTAGTGACCCACCACTCATCCGTCAGTCTGTCATACTGTGGTGGCTTGTGTGTTTCTGTGATGTTGGAAACTATGCAACTGGTATTTCAAATACCAGCAGGGTCACACTTGGTGGACAGGTTTCAGCAGAGTTTCCAGACTAAGACAGACAAGGAAGAAGGACCTGGTGGTCTACTTCTGAAAAAATAGGCATTACTGGCATTACTGGCACAAACACAAAAAACAGAAAATAACAAATGTTGAAGAGGTTGCGGGGAGATTGGAAGTCTTACGCACTGCTGGTGGGAATACAAAATGATAAACCATTTTGGAAAATGATATGGTGCTTCCTTTGAAAGCTAGAAATAGAAATACCATATGATCTAGCAATCCCACTCCTAGAAATATATCCTAGAGAAATAAGAGCCATCGCATGAACAGACATATGCACACCCATGTTCACTGCAATAGCAAAATAGCAAAAAAATGGAAACAACCTAGATGCCCATCAACAGATTAATGGATAAATAAACTATGGTACATACACACAATGGAGTACTAAACAATGATAAAGAACAACGATGAATTTGCGAAGCATCTCACAACATGGATGAATCTGAAGGGCATTATGCTGAGTGAAATAAGTCAATCACAAAAGGGCAAATATTGTATGAGACAACTACTATAAAAACTCATGAAAAGGTTTACACACAAAAAGGAATAATCTTTGATAGTTATGAGGGAGGGGAGGGGTGGGGGTGGAAAACCACTAAACAGACAACAGATAAGTGGTAACTCTGGTGAAGGGTAAGACAGTACACAATATTGGGGAAGCCAGCACAGCTTGTTCAGGGTAAGGTCATGGAAGCTCCATGGACAAATCCAAACTCCCTTAGGGACCGAACTACAGGTCTGAGGGCTGTGGGGACCATGGTCTCAGGGAACATCTAGCTCAACTGGCATAGCATAGTTTATAAAGAAAATGTTCTACATTCTACTTTGGTGAATAGCGTCTGGGATCTTAAAAGCCTGTGAGCAGCCATCTAAGATACTCCACTGGTCTCACCCCTTCAGGAGCAAGGGAAAATTAAGAAAACTAAAGACACAAGGGAAAGATTAGTCCAAAGGACTAATCGACCACAATTACCACGGCCTCCACCAGACTGAGTCCAGTACAACTAGATGGTGTCCAGCTACCACCAGTGACTGCTCTGACAGGGATCACAACAGAGGGTCCCGGACAGAGTAGGAGAAAAATGTAGAACAAAATTCTAACTCAAAAAAAACCTGACTTACTGGCCTAAAAGAGACTGGAGATACCCCGAGAGAATGGCCCCCAGATACCCTTTTAGCTCAGTAACGAAGTCACTCTTGAGATGAACCTTTTAGCCAAAGATTAGACAGGGCCATAGGACAAAACGAGACAGGGGCACACCAGCCCAGGGGCAACGACTAGAAGGCAGGAGGGGACAGTAAAGCTGGTAATAGGGAACCCAAGGTCGAGAAGGGAGAATATTAACATGTCATGGAGTTGCTGGCCAATGTCATAAAACAATATGTGTACTAACTGTTTAATGAGAAGCTAGTCTTGTTTTGTAAACCTTCATCTACAGTACAATTTAAAAAAAAAAAAAAAGAACATTTCAAGATCTATCCTGAAGTACAACACTGTCAGTGACGGGATAACATCCACACATAAAAGGAAGATCAGTTAATATAACTACTATTCAAATTTATGCACCAACCACTAAGGCCAAAGAGGAGATTTTTATCAACTTCTATAGTCTGAAATTGATCAAACATGCTATCGAGGTGCACTGATAATCACTGGTGACTGGAATGCAAACGTTGGAAACAAAGTAGGATCAGTAGTTCAAAAATATGGCCTTGGTGGTAGAAATGACACCGGAGATAGCACGATAGAATTTTGCAAGACCAACGACCTACTCATTGGAAATATGTTTTTTCACAACATAAATGGCAACTATGTCCGTGGACCTCGCCAGATGGAATATACAGGAATCAAAAAGGCTACATCTGCAGAAAGAATATGGAGAAATCCAACATCATCAGTCAGAAAAAGTCCAGGGGCCAACTGTGGAACAGACCATCAACTGCTCAGCCGCAACTTGAAGCTGAAGCTGAAGAAAATTAAAACAAGTCCACCAGAGCCAAAGAACGATCTTGAGTATATCCCACCTGAATTTAGAGACCATCTCAAAAACAGATTTGAAGCATCGAACACTAATGACCAAAGACCAGTTGTGGAATAACATCAAGGACATCATACATGAAGAAAGCAAAAGGTCACTAAAAAGACGAGAAAGAAAGAAAACATCAAAATAGATGTTAGAAGAGACTCTGAAACTTGTTCTTGAATGCAGAGTAGCTAAAACGAATGGAAGAAATGATGAAGCAAAAAAGCTGAACACAAGATCACAAAGGGCAGTCAAGAAGACAAAGTATTATAATGAAATGTGCAAAGACCTGGAGTTAGAAAACCAACAGGGAAGAACACTGTCAGTTTATCTCAACCTGAAAGAACTGAATAAAAAAATTAAAGCCTCGAGTTGCAATTCTGAAGGATTTTATAGGGTTGCTATGAGTTGGAATTGACTCAATGGCAACAGGTTTGGTTTTTGTTCTTTTATGGGCAAAATACTGAACGACACGAGAAAACACCAAGATGAAAGGAACGTACAGAATCACTAACTGTATATTAGGAGGTAGCATATGATCAAGAACTCATGGTACTCAAGGAAGAAGTCCAAGCTGCAATGAAGGCACTAGTGAAAAACAAGGCTCCAGAAACTGATGGAATACCAAAAGAGATGTTTCAACAAACAGATGCAGCACTGGAAGCGCTCACTTGTCTATGCCAAGAAATACGAAATAAAGCTAGCTGGCCAACTGTTTTAGTCATCTAGTGCTGCTACAACAGAAACACCACAAGTGGATGGCTTTAACAAAGAAAAGTTTATTTCTTCACAGTAAAGTAGACTAAAAGTCCAAATTCAGGGCGTCAGCTCCAGGGGAAGGCTTTCTCTCTCTGTCGGCCTTCTTCTCATCAGTGTTCCCCCGGACTAGGATCTTCTCTGCACAGGGACTCCAGGTCCAAAGGACGCGCTCTGCTCCTGGCACTGCTTTCTTGGTGGTATGAGGTCCCCCTGTCTCTCTGCTCACTTCTCTCTTTTATATTTCAAGAGATTGCCTCAGGACACAATTCAATCTTGTAGATTGAGTCCTGCCTTACTAACACAACTGCC
>NW_004444069.1:2782625-2788213 GCF_000243295.1 Trichechus manatus latirostris | reverse complement strand
TTGTAGATTGAGTCCTGCCTTACTAACACAACTGCCACCCATCCTCCCTCATTAACATCACAGAGGCAGGATTTACAACATACAGGAAAATCACACAATACCAGGAATCATGGCCCAACCAAACTGATACACACATTTTTTGGGGGACATAATTCAATCCATGACACCAACCAACTGGAAAGATCTATATTCATGCCCATTCCAAAGAAAGGTGAGCCATCAGAATGCAGATATTACTGCAATTATCATTAATATTACACACAAGTAATATCTTACTGAAGATAATTCAAAAACAGTTCCAGCAGTACATCGACAAGGAAATGCCAGAAAGTGGATTCAGAAGTGGATGTGGAAAGAAGGATATCATTGCTGACATCAGATGGATCTTGGCTGAAAGCAGAGAATACCAAAAAGATGTTTACTTGTGTTTTGACTATGCAAAGGCGTTCGACTGTGTGGATCATAAGAAATTATGGATAATACTGCGAAGAACAGGAATTCCAGAACAGTTATTTATGCTCATGTGGAACCTGTATGTACACTGACCAAGAGTCAGTCTTTCAAACAGAAAGACGTGCATTAAGGTTGTATCCTTTCACCATATTTATTCCACCTGTATGCTGAGCAAATCATCCGAGAAGCCAGACTAAAGAAGAACGTGCTGTCGGGACTGGACTCATTAACAACTTATGATATGCAGATGACACAACCTTGCTTGCTGAAAGTGAAGAAGACCTGAGGCACTTATTGATGAAGATCAAAATCGACAGCCTCAACATAAAATAAAAAAAAAATCCTCACAACTGGACCAATAAGTAACATCATGATAAACAGAGAAAATATTCAAGTTGTCAAGGATTTCATTTTACTTGGATCCACAATCAACACCCATGGAAGCAGCAGTCAAGAAATCAAAAGACGCACTGCACTGGGCAAATCTGCTGCAAAAGACCTCTTTAAAGTATTGAAAAGCAAAGATGTCACCTTGAAGACCAAGGTGAGCCTGACCGAAGCCATGATATTTTCAATCGTCTCATACGCACGCAAAAGCTGGACAGTAAATAAGGAAGACCGAAGAATTGATGCCTTTGAATTACAATGCTGGCAAAGAATACTGAATATACCATGGGCTTCCAGAAAAACAGACAAATCTGTCTTGGAAGAAGTACAGCCAGGATGCTCCTTACAAGCGAGGATGGCAAGACTTCGTCTCATGTACTTTGGACATGTTATCAGGAGGGACCAGTCCCTGGAAAAGGACATCATGCTTGGCAGAGTACAGGGTCAGTGAAAAAGAAAAAGACCCTCAACAAGATGGAATGACATAGTGGCTCCAACAATGGGCTCAAACACAGCAACGATTGGGAGGATGGTGCAGGACAGGGCAGTGTTTCATTCTGTTGTACACAAGGTCGCTATGAGTTGGACCAACTCGACGACACCTAACCACAGTTAGTGATGTTAACAACAGGGGAAATGGGAGCAGGGTGCACAGGAACTGTAATATTCTTGCAACTTTTATGTAAATCTAAAACTATCTCTAAAATAAAAGGTATATTTTTTTTACTCTCACAAAGATTTCTCTTGAGCACCTGGGAGGCTTAGGTGCCCTTTACTGAGATGGAGAAGACAAGGAAAGGAAGATTGTTAGTTCTGCTTCAGGCATGCAAAGTAGGAGGAGCCTGTCAGATCCTCCAGCGGAGACATCAGGTAGGCAGCTCTGGTGTGGAGCTCAGCAGATATCTGATCTCAAGAAAAGAATTTAGGCACTCTTGGCAAATTGCAACTATGGAAGTGGGTAGGATTACCTAGGGTAAGACTGGATATCAAGGAGAGAGGCCTAGGTCTAATTCCTGAGAAATACCCGTATTTAATGGTCACACAAAGAAGAAGGTCTAGGGTTAAGTCCTGAGGAAATTCTACTTTTAGCCACTGGGTAGGGGAGATCAAGAAGCATCCAGCCAGTGAGAGAAAAGCCAGGGACATACACCATCCCAGAAACCGAGGAAGGAAGGCGTAGTCAACTTGGTTGAATACAACTGAGAAAGCAAATAAAATAAGCACTGAAAAATGCTTCTTATCTTGAACAACTTTGAGATCACGGTGATCCAAGAAAGAAGTTTCAGCAGAATAATGATGGAAGCTAAAATCAGATTAGAATGGTTAAATAAGAGGTGAAAAAGTGGAAAACAGAAACAACTCTTTTGAGAAGTCTGGTTCTCAGAATATTAAACTCATGTCAAGATCAAAATGACCTCCAATGAAAATATTTTAAAGCTGGGCTGCTTTAGCCTAGATCAGCGCCTCCCGAACACTTCCCCAGTGATGAGCAACACAATGCAAACGGCCTCCAGGTGTGCTGAGACAAGCACTCCTGCAGGGCCCTGAAGGAGCCTGGGCACCAAGACCCCTGACCAGTGCCCGTGACCTGGAGTCGTCTTCCTCTTACCCATCATGCCCTACAAATATTCTTATTTTTGCTGTGCTATAAGTTGTGAGAAAGGCTGGAAAGCAACAGCTAGAGAAATGAAGATTAGAAATTATTTCAGTGGTATCTTCATTGTCAAAAAGGGCTACTTGTTTACTAGTTTTCTTCATCAGTCCACAACTTCTACTGCCAAAGAACAAAAAAGATTAAATGATCTCAAGTTATAAAACTAGTAACAGAAATCATTTAGACGAGCAAATGACTCTACTGTAAAGTCAAACTCCATGTTTTATAGATCTTTAAAACTGGAATGTTGTTAGGTTGTTAGCTGCCATCGAGTTAGTTCCAACTCGTAGCGACCGTATGTACAACAGAACAAAACACTGCCTGGTCCTGCACCATCCTCACAATCGTAGAACAGGAACAGCAATTTTGTCTTTATGGTATGTTAGAGTGACAAAAATTAAACCAGTATGTAAGAAAAAAAAAAAAAAATGTTGTACTGATGTAGGCATAGAATAAACAGATCAGTGAGCAAAGGGAGTCTAGATAAAGAACCGCAGATTTACGGAAATTTAGCACATGATAAAGGGAACATTTCAAATCAGTATGAAAGGATTCATGATTCGATAATAAGCATCTATGGGGGGATGAAAGTAGAGCTCTACCACACACTACTCATGTATTAAAAAATGTTTAGCTCTATTAAACATCTTAGAATGAAAATGTAAAACAAAGAAAAAATCTAGGAAGGATATTTAATCATTTTGTGACGGGGAAGGCTTCCCTAAACTAAGCATGTTATCGAGGTCAGAAGCCTTAAAAGTGTAAGTTTTGGCTCCATAACTTACAGGACTGCCATGAGGATGTAATGAGTAAAGAAAATTGGATTGAAATATAGATGACCAGCCAGGAGAAAAATGATACATAGATTTTTTTTTTTTTAAAAGAAAAACATCTACAAATCAATATTCTTCAACAACACCACAATTCAAGGTATCAATTCTTCCTTATTCACTGTCCAGCTTTCTCATGTATACGAGGCGACTGAAAATATCATGGCTTGGGTCAGGTGCACCTTAGTCCTCAAAGTGACATCTTCATTTCTGAAACTTTAAATAGGTCTTTTGCAGCAGATTTGCCCAATACAATACGTCATTTGATTTCTCGACTGCTGCTACCATGGGCACTGACTGTTGATCCAAGTAGAATGAAATCACTGACAACTTCATTTTCTTCTTCATTTATCATGATGCAGTTTGTCGGTCCAATTGTGAAGATTTTCATTTTCTTCATGTTCAGGTGTAATCCAAACTGAAAGCTGTGGTCTTTGAGCCTTCATCAGTAAGTGCTTCAAGTTGTCTACATTTTCGGTAAGCAAGGTTGTGTCATGTGCGTATCACAGGTTATTAATGAGTCTTCCTCCAAGCCTGATGCCATGTTCTTCTTCGTGTAGTCCAGCTTCTCAGATTATGTGTTCAGCATACAAATAGAATAACACAAAAAAATCCACTGCTGTCAAGTTGATTCCCACTCATGGCAACCCTACAGGACAGAGCAGAACTGCCCCCAAACGGTGTTTCCAAGGAGCAGCTGGTAGACTGAACTGCTGACCTTTTGGTTAGCAGCCAAGCTCTTAACCACTGTGCCACCACAGCTCCAAAGACAGAAAGGATATAACCCTGCCACACGGCCTTTACCAATCCTAAACCACACAGCATGCCCCTGCATTGAAAGACTCTTTCTTGATCCATGTACAGATTCTGCATGAGCACAATTAAGTGTTCTGGAATTCCAAATCTTCATAATGTTATCCATAATTTATTATGATTGACACAGTAGAATGTCTATGTGTAGATGATAAAACTCAGGTAAGTATCTGTCTGGTATTTTCTGCTTTCGGTCAAGATACATCTGACACAGCAACTATAATTGTCGTTGCACGTCCTCTTCTGAATCTGGTTTGAACTTCTGGCAATGAACAGCTGCAGTTGTTTTTCAAATTACCTTCAGAAAAATTTTGTTAGCATGTGATATTAATGATATTGTTCAATAATTTCTGTATTCCATTTGTCTTTCTTTGGAACGGGCACAAATATGGGTCTCTATTATCCAAGCAAATCAAACTACTTCCCTTCTTCCATTCTTTTGCACATGTTGTTCCTTCAGGTCGCTTTGTAATTCCGCTGTACCACTTATCACACCATATTGCAATTTTTTTTGTATCTGTCTTACCTATAAGACTGTGGCCATCTTTTATATACTTCTGAATGGTCAAGCTTATTTCAGAGACTGGGACACACAGTAGGCACTCAAAATGTTTACTGAACATTGAATGAAAAGATAAACAGACAATAATACTTAATTAACAAACCATGTGTTTATAAAAATTATCAAAAAATATTTTCTTAATGGAGAAATATAAAGAGTGACATTTAACTCAAATCATAAAACCCTAAGAATCTCATTATGTAACAAATCTCTGAAGTTTTACAAATAGTTCAGTAGCGCTATAAGTAATACTGGAGCTCTGGTGGCGCAGTGGTTAACAGCTCGGCTACTAACCAAAAGGTCAACAGTCTGAATTTACCGGCTGCTCCTTGAAAAACCTATGGGGCAGTTCTACTCTATCCTGCAGGGTCACTATGAGTCAGAATTGACTCGACGGCAACAGGTTTGGTTTGGTTTTATAAGTAACACTAATGAGGCTTTATATTATAAATTTAACCCACGTACAAACAACCTGTTTGAGAGTTCCTTTTAGCTTAGGAGTTAAAAGTCTCATTCAAAAAACATTCTACACGTTTTATGTTAAGAGAAACAGCCAGAAGTCTACAAACCTACAGAAAAAAAGTTTTCTAGTATTTACATACAAATGGTACAAGATACTCTTTGTTTTTGAACTTTTGTAAAAACCTTCACATCCATTTCCTAGCTTTGGTACAACTACAGCCCCAGGCAGAAAGGCTGCGTATCTTTATTTGGGCAATTGCTTCCTCATTACAAAGAAAGTAACAAGGGCCATAACAAACATTGGAATAAGAAGTGACTCCATGGGACTCCGGCAAGATGGCGGTCTAGGCAGAAGCACCACGCCGTCCCTCCACAACAAAGATCCGAAAAACTAAGCCAAACAGAGAATCAACAATCCTGAAACCCT
>NW_004444069.1:2768250-2774271 GCF_000243295.1 Trichechus manatus latirostris | reverse complement strand
AAGTGACTCCATATAAACAGAGAGTAGATCAGGGTATTTTCCAATATGTTTTAGATGATAAGAATGTTTTGACATCTCAGATTATCAAGACAGATTTGATATGGAAGTTTTAAAGAATCTGTCAAAAATTTTTTAAGTACAACCCATGAAATCTTAGTTTAAATTTAAAAATCAAATATAAACAGTGAAAAGTGATAGCTATATCCCTTTAACCTGTTTCAAAACTATTCACTGGCCTGTCAGGAGACCTGGAGACCTTATTAATAAACAGATGATACTCTCTAGCTTTCCAAAGAATAACAATTCATGATAACATAGATATAAATTGATAAGAAGTAATTACTACCCTAAAACTTATAGTTCTCAAGAAGTGGTCCTTAAATCTGCCATGTTAACATCTTCATAATCATTACAAACCTAGCAAATGGAGACTATATCATACTGTGTCTTTTCACTTTATAAAGTGAACTGATCTCAAAACATTCTGTCATATTCCTACCCCACTGGACAGGAAAACCATGTCTGTCTTTTGTGTTTTTTTGCAGTATATACTTACAGAAGACTGCATAATAATAAAGCAAATCCTTTTGGAACCAACACCCATATCAAGAAAAAATTTTTTCCTAACATCCAAAGACTCCTTTTTACAATTCCTCCTCTCCCAAGGGTAATCATTATCCTAGACTTTTGTCTGGATTATTTCCTTACTTTTCTTTATAGTTGTCAACCTGTGACAGTTTTTAACAGCTTTACTGGATATAATTCACTTACAAAAAAATTCACCTATTTAAAGTGTATGATTCAATGGTTTTTAGTATATTCACAGAGTTGTGTAAACATCACTGTGGCAGTTTTTAATTATCAATTTGGTTGACCTGGAAATTTCCAGAATCCCCTCACTGAATTTACAGGAGATTCAAATGGCGGAAGTGAAACAGCTACTACTCTCTAAAGGTCAGCATAGTTACAGGTGGTGACAGATTGAAACAGAGGTGCCAGAGGGTTCCAGCTTGTCCACATGCTTCCTGTTTCACAACTAGCTTTTCTTCCCAATTGCTAGCCCTGTCGACCAATAGAAAACACCAGCCTACCAGCAGATGCTTGGCAGCAGACCGGGGAAAGCTGTCGCTCTGCAGAGGTGACAGCTTTTCACAGACATTTTCATCAAATTCTCTTTGTGACCCCACTCTAACAGTGTGTGCGCCTGGCTTCCCCAGTCCCCCTGTAAGCTTTGACTTGGCCACCCTGCCAATGCTTCAAGAGAGGTGGTTAGTAGTAACTTTTCTCTAATCCTCCAACTCCTCATTCTGGACTTTCTATTTTTCCAGCTTCTCCCACAGTTGTATAAAGTCATTCCTATAATCCTTTATTCCATAATATTTATATAGGTTCTGCTTTACCGATTGGGTCCTGATTAGGTATTTACGTGCACATAAACAATAGCTTAGTAGTGACTCTTTTTCAACTTTACAAAAACAGAATCAAACAGTATGCATTTTTGTGAAATTCTTCCATGTTGTTACACGCAGCTGTATTTTGCTCATTTTTCATTTGTTTAGCAATCCATTTTATACCATATATCATTTTAATTAACTTTTTAACTGAAATATTACATGCACAGAAAAAAGCATGAATTGTATGTGCTGTGTGTGTGGTATCTCAGAGTGAACACATCTACATAAACACTATCTAAATCAAGAAACAGAACATTACGAGCACTGCCAAAGCATCTCCAAAGGTAACTACTATCCTGAATTCCAAAACCGTAAGTTAATTTTGACTGTTTTGAACTGTTTTAAACTTGTATACAGACTCATAATCAAAATCACATGATTTCAAATGTCTAGTTTCTTTCATTCACCCTTATGCTACTGAGAGTCATCTGTTTCTTAAATATAGCAGATGATTCGTATTCATGGCTGTACAGTTCTACATCATATGAATATATGGCATTTATTTCTCCATTCTACTTCTGATAATCATTTGGGCTGCATCTACTTTTAGGGAATTCAGGGAATGCTAAGTGCATGTCTTTTATTAATATTCTTTATAGGATTCTTATATTATTCTTATAATTATTATATTATATTATTATTATTATTATTATTATATTATAATTCTTATATTATTCTTATAATATTCTTTATAATATTCTTGGGACTGTACATAAGAATTAGAACTGCTAAGACACGTAGTGTACATTACTTTCAACTTTGAAAATTCCAGTTTTCCAAAGTGGCTAATTTAGATGCTCATCAGTAGTATATATGAAAGTTCTCATTTTTCTATTCTTTGTTAACACCTGACATTGACTTTTTTAATTTAGTCACCTGGATGTACCTTTTCCTATGTTTACTAGCCATCTATCTGTGAAGTGCCTGTTCAAATCTCTTGCCCATTTTTCTACTGGGTTGTCCATATTTTTATTAGTGATTTCTAGAAATTCTTAAAATATTCTGGATATAGCCCTTTGGCAGCCAATCCTACTGTACTGACTTGACTTTCTGTTCATTTAATGGTATCTTTTGATAAACAGAAATTCTTAATTTTAATGGTATCCAATGTATCAAACTTTTCCTTACAGCTACTGCTTCTTTTGTCTTACGACACATATAAGTGATGTAGCAAGTGAACTATGTTTACTGAAGGTCTACTGGCACTGAGAAGTCCCCCAGTGGCACAAACGGTTAAGCATTCAA
This sequence comes from Trichechus manatus latirostris, assembly GCF_000243295.1. Classification (NCBI taxonomy): domain Eukaryota; kingdom Metazoa; phylum Chordata; class Mammalia; order Sirenia; family Trichechidae; genus Trichechus; species Trichechus manatus. The sequence continues at coordinate 2,771,572 of NW_004444069.1, read as the reverse complement.
CTGCTAACTGAAAGGTTGGTGGTCCAAACCTACCCAGAGTCGCCTAGAAATAAAGCCCTGGTGACTGGCTTCCAAAAGGATACAGCCTGTAAAACCCTATAAAGTGCAGTTCTACTCTGCAACACATGCGGTTGCCATGAGTTGGAACAGACTAGATGGCAAGTGATTTTTTACGGGGCACTGTGTTAAATGCTATCTGTTAGCTCATCTAATCCTCTCACCCACTCTAACAAAGTTCAGTATGATCGCCCTGGCAGCACAGAATGCTGGAGGTATACTGAACAGGAGAAAAGGCAGCTGATCCAGCAAACAGATTCGGGTGCTCTTCAACCACACCTAACCTTTACCCTCTACTCTTTTTAGTTTTACAGTAAGTATACACAGAGAGCATTTCCAAGCTCACATTTCAATAATTAAAGAAATTAAAAATTAAAGAAGTCAATCCAAGTAAACATTAAGTTATACTTCCAATGAGATCTCATGAAAAAGTGAAAAAATATAGGCCTAAACATTAAGACTGGCATCAACTCACAGAAAATCATGAGAAGATGATTCGATGGTACAGATAATGCAAAAAAAAAAAAATCAAACATTAAGAAAAGAGTAAATTAATGACTGGGCTTAGAGGAAATCAACTATTTTGTTAAAAGATCAGAAAGCAAAGTGGCATTAATCTTCATTAAATATTTGTGAAATACATGTCATCTTAAATTTGTCATCGTCGTGGGATTATGTCAGAAAGCAGTCAGTGAAAGAACCTTAGAAGTGTACAATGAGGATGTTTATAATTACTGTTATATAAGACTATCCCTATTCTGTGGACTCCCTACATCAATCTCCTGATCATTTTTCATGATCTTTATCTGACTAAACTACGAATATAAAGTTTTCCAACAACTGAAGTTTCTCAGAAATCGACCATCTTGTAAATACAGTGTCTTCCCAAATGGAATGGTGACTTATCAGGAGGCACACCATCACAATGTTTTGGTATTAGATGGACAATGGAACACACATTTATGAACCTGAAGGTCTGGGGAGAAAACAGTAGCTAGTTGATAGAAACGGACTATGGGAAGAAAAGAAGAAAAAATCATTTCCACATGTTATTAAGTAGGTGTGCTTCACAATATTAGACTGAAATATTCAGAAAGGGGAAAAAAGTAAAGATCACAGGAAAAACAGAAATAGATAAACTCTGCTCTAATTAATACCAAACTCTGAGTGTTTTCCACTCCTAAAAGGTTTTATCCCGAATTCAGAAGTGTCAGTTAATCCAGATGGCCTATATTCCAATAACATAATTGTACATTTAATAAAGTCCACTTATTTATTATAAATTTTCCCCTCCAGATTTCCTCTTGTTTACTTTTAACCACAATTTGTTTAATTACAATGCAGACTTCTTCCAAAAGCAGCCAACAATAGATTTAAGGCAGTGGTTCCCAACCTTGGCTGCACGTTGGAATCAGCTAGGGAGTTTTTAAAAATACCAAGCCTTGGTCCCACCTGCAGAGATTCCAATGCAATTGGTCTGTGATAGGACCCAGGCACTGGCATTTTTAAAAAGCTGTCCAGAGTGAACCCTAAAGTAAACCATGTTGTTGCTGCCAATGAGTCAGCCGCAACCTATAGCACCAACATGTACAACTGTACTAAGTGCTGCCCAGTCCAGTTGCCAATTAGACTGTTGCGATCTATACAGTTTTCACTGATTTCTGGAAGCAGATTGCCAGTCCTTTCTTCCTAGTCCATCTTAGTCTGTAAGCTCCACTGAAACCTATTCAGCATCATAGCAACACACAGCCTCCACTGACCAACAACAGGTGGTGGCTGCACATGGGCCAGGAATCTAACGGTCTCCGGCATGGAAGGTGAGAATTCTACCAATGAACCACCAATGCCCTCAGTAAAAACTATGGACTTTAGTTAATAATAATGTATCAATATTGGTTCATCAATTTTAACAACCGTACCACAGGAATGCAAGATATTAACAGAAACAATGTGCCGGGGGGATGGAGTATACGGAACTCTGTATTTTCTGCCTAATTTTCTATACAACTAAAATTGCTCTAAACTATAGTTTATTTAAAAAGAAAGAAAATAAACTAACAATGTATAATCGTAACCACAAAATAAATACGCCAAATGCCAAAATGTTAATTCTGCCTGTGTCCTGGAAATACGTAGGATGATTAATACTAGGGTATTTTTTTATTTTCAATTTTTAAAATGGGCATGTTTGACATTAATAATGAAAAATACTGCAAAAAAATTACATCACAGAAACGTACAATGGGTGTGCTTTTTTAAAAAAAGTATACACCCTCTCCTCACTTATCAACATAGTTAGGGTCCAAACACCAGGCTGTTACGTGAAACCAGTGCTATTGGAGACTCGGGGCTACACCTTGTCTTGGGCGCCAGTGTCCACCTTGTTTGCTCATCGCCCACTGGACGCCCCTTGTGTGTCTTCTGATGTACGTGTCATGGCGAGCCCCTTTCCCCTCCATTCCTTCCTCACCACTGTGGAGCCTGCTAGGGTTGGGGGTGGTGGTGGTGGGGTGTTGCCCACCGCCTCCCACTGCCTGCCCTGGGCAGTGACCCCACTCATCCTCTGTCTCCCTCGGCCCTGCAGCCCTGCACAGCCCCCTTCCCTCTCCTCTTCTTCCCACCTCCTCCCACTGACCTCCCCAGCACCTTCGGGCCCTCATCCAGCCTCCCCCTGCCCATCCGCAACTGTGTGTCGTCCCGCTGTCGCCCCACACCCTCCGAGGCCAGACCAAGACATCGTGGACAAATGGGAGAAGGCATTCCACAGCTGGTAGGCCACCACCCCTCACATGGCCTTGTCACCACCAAGACCTCTGGTATATCATTCAAGGTGGCCCGTGGAGGGTGTCCCAGGCCTTGCCACAGCCCTGCATGGGGCCCAGACCATTGGAGACGCCACCTGAGAATTTTTTCAAAGTTGTTGTAAATGCAAAATGTTGGAATCATTAAGTGAGGAGTAGGTGTAATCTCAATTAAGAATCAGTACAGTAAATTCAACTTGCAAATTGAAAACGAGATCCTTTCAGTGAATACTGAGACAAAATAACTTACTTCAAGTTCCCTGAAAAGGCTTTAGTTCAATTCAAAGTTTGGGCTTGTGATGGAACGAACACAGAGCCCACAAAAGAACTGAGGATGATCCCTTTTGTCAAAGAGAAGTTCTGAAATAAGTGTTTCTGAGTGGAGGAGGAGACTAATAGAGCATCTAAATCATTACAAGTCTCTTTCATTTCTTTAATTCTGCCTGTTCGGACATCTTTACAGT
>NW_004444069.1:2757243-2768150 GCF_000243295.1 Trichechus manatus latirostris | reverse complement strand
GGGGGGGATGGACCTTTGAAGATTACTGCTGAAACAAAGGAAACTAAGTAAATTCTCATCTTTTCCGCTCCTCCCCCTCACCCCTCCCTCACCCCTCCAAAAAAAGCTGTCTAAGTCACTCTAATGTACAGCCAGGGTTGAGAACCATCAATATAAAGAAAGTAGTGGATTGGCAGTCAGGAGCAGAGACTGGCTTCTTCAAGTTTCTCAATGGGAGTACACTTACCATTTTGTACTGTATCACAGCACACCCTCATACTGATGATGACACCCCCAAAAGTGTTCCTACTTGTCTCCAAATACCCTTTAAGGGACCAGCACCACCCCCATTTGAGAGCCACTGGTTCAGGGAATGAATGAGTCTGCACTTACTTGGTGGTCTTCCACGTCTCTGAGTATCAGCTTCCTCCACTACAGGTCTGGTTGGTACCAGATCAGTAATGCTCTAATCTTGCTTCCAAACACCCAGGCTTCCTAGTGTTTACTATGGTAGTTGCCTCCAAAGGGACACAGGAAACTAATACACTTCCCTGAGACACATTCTTCTCTCTGCTTCCATCTCACATTTGCCTGGTTTACCACTACTTCACTGGCTCCTGCTGTTTGCTCAGGACTTGGTCCCTTCCCCTCTCCATCTATCATCTGTCCCCAGGGTGAGCTCATCTAGTACTGTGGCTTTAAACGCGTCCATGCACTGATGCCTCTCCAATTTACATCTCCAGACGTGATCTCTCTCCAGAATTGTAGACAGTTGCCTACTCCACATCTCCACTTCGGTGTCTAATAGGCATCTCAAAATTAAAATCTCCCAAAAGAACACTCTTGATCCACCCCCATCCTCTCCTCTCTCGATCTTCTTTGTCTCAATTATGAGCACCAGCACCAACCTAGTAGCCTGGGCCACAAATTAAGAATCATTCCTCATTCCTCCTTTCCCTAGCCCCCTACAAATCCAATCTCATTAGTCCTGACATCACCTCCAAAATATACCCCACTTCTCACCCTCTTCACTGCTACCATCAGCTCTTACCAGGACCACCAATTACTGCAACAGCCTCCTAGTTGGTCTCCCTGCTTCCCCTGACCTCCACAGAGCAGTCAGAGAGATCTTTTGATAATAAAAACCACACATTGTCACACACTTGCTCACGGCTCACATCTCACTCTCCAATGGCTTCCCACTGCCCTTAAAATAAAATCCCAAGTCTTTATGCCTACAGAAGCCCTGGTGGAACACTGGGTTAAGAGTTCAGGCTGCTAACCAAAAGGTCAGCAGTTCAAATCCACCAGCCGCTCCTTGGAAACCTTACGGGGCAGTTCTACTCTGTCCTATAGGGTTACTAAGAGTCGGAATCAACTCAATGGCAACTGGTTGGGTTTTCTGGTTTTATGCCTACAAGGCACTACAAGATCTAGTCCCTGCCTGCTTCACTTATCTCCCAGTTGTTCAGTCTGCTCCAGCCACAGGGTTTTTTTAATTGTTCCTCAAATCAAGTACATTCCTGCCTTGGGGCCTTTGCACTTGCTGTTCCCTCTGCCTAAAATATTCTTCCTCCAAAAACATTCTTTGATGGTTACGAGGGTGGGGAGGGAGGGTGAGGGTTATTTATTAACTACATAGTTGATGAGAATTATCTTAGGTGAAGGGAGGGACAGCACACACTAAAGGAGAAGTCAGCACAACTGGACTAAACCAAACCTAAGAAGTTTCCGGAATACAATCAAACACTTTGAGAGAGAGAATAGCAGGGGCAGGGCTCTGGGGACCATGCTTTCAGGGGACATCTAGGTCAATTAGCATAACAAAGCTTATTAAGAAAATGTTCTGCATCCTACTTTGGTGAGTGGTGTCTGGGGTCTTAGAAGCATCTAAGATGCATCAATTGGTCCCAACCACCTGGAGTAAAGGAGAATGAAGAACACCAAAGACACAAGGAAAAGTATTAGCCCAAGAGACATAAAGGGCCACATAAACCAGAGACTTCATCAGCCTGAGACCAGAAGAACTAGATGGTGCCTGGCACCAATGACCACCCTGACAGGAAACACAACGGAGAGTCCCTGATGGAGCAGGAGAAAGGTGGGGTGTAGAATTCAAATTCTAGTAAGAAGACCAGACTTAATGGTCTGAATGAGCCTGGAGGAACCTCGGTAAGCATGGCCCCTGGATTCTCTATCAGCCCAGAACTGAAACAATTCCCGAGGCCAACTCTTCAGACAGGGATTGGACTGGACTGTGGGACACAGAGTCATACTAGCGAGGAGTGTGCCTCTTAGCTCAAGTAGATACAAGAGACTAAACAGGCAGCTTCTGTCAGGAGGTGAGATGGGAAGGCAGAGAGGGTTAGAAGCTGTCTGAGTGGATGTGGGGAATCTGGGGTGGAGAGGAGGAGTGTGCTGTCACAGTATGGGGAGAGCAATTAGGGTCATGTAACAGTATATGTATAGATTCTTGTATGGGAGACTAACTTGAAATGTAAACTTCATTTAAACTACAACAATAAAAAAAAATTAAATATTCTTCCTCCAGGTCCTTACGCAGATGGTTCTCATTTATCATTTGGATCTCAGTACAAATGTCACCTCCTAAGAAAGGTCTCTACTCAACCCATCTGAAGTTTCCCACATCGGTATCCTGTTTTATTTTCTTCTTAGCACTTTCTGAAATTTTTATCTATTATTTTACTTGTGTATTGTTTATATATGCATATATATACACAGATAGTACAACTACATACACACACACACACACATATTACCTATTTATGTACTTATGTACTTTTTGTCCTTCCCTCTAAACTATAACCTCCATGAGAACAGGAGTCTTGTCTGTCTGGTAACCTTAGCCTCACAGTCAATGCCTGGCACATATTAGGCCGTCAAAAATACTGATGAATACATAGGTGATGGCATGAAATACATGTTGTCTATAACCATGATATCGTGGATCACTGTCAAAAAAGATCTAAAATATGCAATATATTAAAATATGCGATATATTACAAAACTGCAAGCATATGGTTTCCAAGGCTGTAAATCTTTACAGAAGCAGACTGCCACATCTTTCTTCCACAGAACTCTGGTGGGTTCCAACCACTGACCTTTTGGTTGCAGTCAAGCACTTTAACCGCTGTACCACCAGGGCTCCTTTATGGATATGTACATATATCCATAAAGTATTGTCTTTCCCTCCAAACTACAAGTTCCATGAGAACAACAGCCTTGTCTGTCTGGCACCCTCAGACAGGGTACAGAGAACAGTATCACAGTTACCAACATGTTGTATTTCATGCCATCACCTATGTGTATTCAGCAATATTTTTGACGGCCTCATATGTGCCATGCACTGATTGGGAGGCTGAAGGTACCAGACAGACAAGGCTCCTGCTCTCATGGAGTTTTATACACACACACACACACACACACACACACACACACAGGCGCAGAAAAATGTCTGAAGAGCTATATACCAAAAAGTCAACCATTCATCTCTGATGGTAGGACTCTCGGTGTTTTGGGCCATCTTCCTATTCGGCTGTTCTGTGTGAATTGGTGGGTGGGGAGAGAGTCCTCCTGTTGCCAGGCTTCATGTTTCCATGTGGTGAGAGCTCCTTCCACAAAGGACACTCCTGACTTCCTGCCTCACCCCCTCACTCACCCCCTGGATAGGAGTGACTTACTGAGATAAGGAACTGAGTGTTTTTGCCTCGATCATTCCTTTCACGTTTTTGGGGAATCAGGCTGCGTGCAAGGAGCACACATTTTGCTCCTCTCCTGCACATCACCAGTGTTTCAGGGAAAGCTCCTGTGGATTTGTTTGGTTACTTGACTTGGCTACTAAGGACTAAGCAAGCTGACTAATTCAGGGACAAAGTCCACTTGACGGCAAGCCCACTTAAGTAGCAGACCTAAACCACCTGTGTTGGTTGATCATTCATTCACTCAATAATTATTCACTGAGCACCTACTATGTGCCAGGCACTGTTCTAAGCTTTGGGGATCCACCACTGAACAGAGCAGATCAAGACCCCTGCCTACCCAGAACTTACCGTCTACAGGGGCATCTAGACAATGCACAATACCAAAATAGCAAACTATACAGCACAGCAGTTGAGTATAAACGGTAATTCCAAATTAGTCATGTCTCATCATCCTCATTTATGAAATAAAAAATACATAATCACCACACAGCAGGTTCCCTGAACTGCTTGAGGAACGGCTGTTAAATATTACTGGAAAACGCTTAAATATAAGAAATTTGATTAATAATAATTAAGGCATTTAACAAAAATGATTCTTAAATGATTAGAGTTAAGAAGTCTAAATTTTGTTCAACAGTACAAAATTAAAATTTTAACTTACACATTAACAACTGTCTTCTGATACCAGAAAATGGGAGTCTGTCACTACGTAGTTTAAAGACATGTCAGTAAAAATTAGGAAATGACTAGACACTGAACTCAATTTTATAGATCCGATTACAGACAGTCCCCAAATTACAAGGTTCCACTCCGACAACTCCCTTGTAAGTCAGTTCTGATGTAAGTCAAATACCTCCTTGTTTTTTTTTAAGTTTTCATTATTATTGCCTTTCTATTATCAGTATCTTTATAAATCTGATCTTTATTTGTCTTTGGGTGCTGACATGGGACTGATACCAGCAAATTACTCACGCAATATTGTATGTAGTACATATTACTAAAGATAAGATGTTTAAAAAAAACCAGACAGTTCGTCATAACTCGAATATGTCGTAAACTGGGAACTACCTTTAATTTCAAACCATTGTAATGTACTCTTTCCCAGAAATGGGAAGTAGGTGACATTTTTCCTTTCTTTCATCAATTTTTTCTTACTTTTTAAGGAAGTAAATATATTTGTTTTCTCCCTTCTCTTTCTGAAAAAGTGGCCTTTTGCAGCATTTTCTAAACAAGAACCCCATCCAACAGGAATTCCCTTACAAAAAGAAAAGACTCCCTCTTGGCCAGCTTCTCGGAATACCTTCCTCTTCTCCCACACAGAGCACTGGGAGGGCTGTCCTTGACTTGCAGTGCTTGGATTTTCCCACCTCCCCTGCAGTGCTACACACTGACCTATTTAAAAAGGAACTGCTCCAGGATATGAGCTACATACAGAATAATGGTCTTTTTCAAAAGGAGAGTTTGACTTTGGTTTCAGTGTTACAGTTCTAGGCATTCCGTCTCCCAGCCCCTCTGGCCACCTGTTCCTCTTCTGACTTTAAGTGAAGATGGCTACATTTTCTAACCAAGGTTAAGCTACTTTTCAATTTCCTTGTTTCTTGGTCATGAGAACCTCCTTCCCTCCCCCTGCCCCCCTAATCGTCTCTCTTGAAATCAAAATAAAATCGGCTCTGGGCTAAATAAGACTTGCCTCAGAATTTCACCTTGGTTCCACCACAGATGCCCCCAACCTGGGAACATGCACCCCTACCCTGTTTCATCATGTCCAATTCTCCAGAGCTGAAGCTTCTCCTAGTTTCATTTCTCCCCAAACATAAATTCCAGGTCCTTTAAACTTTACTTTCACTTCAACTCTACAACCCTCACCAGACCAGTGAACACACCACCATCTCAGCATATCAGGAAACCTCATGGAATCCACGTATCCTACTCATACACACTTCCTCTGAGAGAAAACAGGCCCTCACACACACCCATATTTCATCACGTTCACCCTAACCCATCAGTGGTTTCTTATACATCTAGAACGGATTCTTTTTTGGTTTTTCTTTTTCATTTTTTCCAACACTCTAAAGCATTAAAACTGAAAGACTTGAGTTACTTTTAAGGACTTTCTTTTAAAAACTTCAATGGAACTTCAAAATTACCAAGACAATAGAATTTATCATTAGAAACATTTGGTAGGTAGTTATTCAAAATAACTGGAAGGTGAGTAGGCAGGAAGGTAGGTAAACAGTAGATTACGACATTCAGCTTTAGGGTTCTGCTTTTTCAGCAATTTGGGCCAAATGGAGACGGGGAAGATGTCGGCGGAAGGACTATGTTTCATACTACCTCTTCAAAATATATCTAAAAAATTAGAATATGCTTCCCTATACCCACACCACTGCCACTCATACTTAAAAAGGGCTTTCTGTATGCCAACACATCAACAGATACATCAGAAAAATACCAAAATACTTTGAATTTCCTGACTTCTACATACTTACATTCAGAGTTGTCTGGGAGTGCAGGACCTCCAGTTTGGGTCCAGCTTGGGAGTATATTTTATTTACTATTACTCGATTATTCTTATTTTATCCTATTTATTTTTATTTGTAAAGTGTACACTTCAGTAGGTACTTACTAGCTGAAAGACATGAAAAAAGCCTCTAGAAGCTCAATTGTATCCCATGTAGCCAAAAAACCAAAAACCAAACCCGCTGCTGTTGAGTCAATTCTAACTCTTAGAGGACGGAGTAGAATTGCCCCATAGAGTTTCCAAGGAGCAGCTGGTGGATTCGAACTGACAACCTTTTGGTTATCAGCCAAGCTCTTAACCACTATGCCACCAGGGCTCCAATACTCACACAACATACAGAGTTTTAACTGCAACTGAAAACTCTACTCAAGCGCTCTTCATCCAACTTAGAAATATGTGACCCCAGACCTCCAGGCAACATGGCACTATAGACAGAAGCACCCCGCCGTCCCTCCACAGCAAAGACCTGAAAAACTAAGTCAAACAGAGACAAACGTCAATCCTGGAAGCCTAAGCATCAAATGAAGAGATAAAGAACTCGGCCAAGCACCGAATGGAATAAGAAACCGACGGAGAACAGAAAGTGAGGAGAGTTACGAGCGGAGGTCCCCTCTCAGCTAACACAGCACAAATTCACCATCTTGGACTCCTGACAGAGAGTGGCAAACAGGGAATACAGGAAAGCAGCTTCACAGAGATCCCAGTAGGAGACAGAACAACCAGTAACCAGCGATTTACGCTTTCCCACCCCCTACCCTTCTTCACCCGTACTCAGCCTCCTCTGCTTCCTGTGGCCACAGTCTCTTGGCCAGGAGGCCCCAGCATCAGCCCTGTGCTGCTTGGATTCCACCCACCCACACTGGCTGCCTCCCTGAGTATCATTTGTTTGCTGCTGGTGTTGCTTTTTTCTGCTTCTTTTGGTTTCTTCCATACCTCTCACCACCTCCATCTCCTTTCTCTCAAATACCTGGCTCCATGTGCTATCTTTTCTTCTTCTTGAAAGACTGAGAAACGCCGCTCGGCTGTGGCACTACTTCCCGGCCTGCACTGCCATGCTGCTGGGTTCCCCGGGGCTTTTTTTTGTTTTGATTTGTTCTGTTTTGTTTTGTTTGTTTGTTTTCTTTTTCTTTTCATGGCTTGGGAGCCCCTTCTAGCCCGGCCGTACTGCCCAGTTTAGGAGCTACTTCCCCAGACTGTGCAGGTGCATGGTAGGATCCCTGGGGACATTTTTGTTGTTGTTGTTTTTGTTTTCTTTTTCTCTTTTTTCCTTTTTGTATTTCTTCATTTCTCAGTTTTTAGTCTCTCTACACTTACCTTCTCTTCCTGTCTCTTGAACACCTGGCACTGGGTGACACCGCTACCCCTTCTGCCAAGGCTGTACTTTGCAGTCTGGCAGCCACTTCCCCAGTCTTCGCAGCCACACCAGTGGGATCCCTGGGAGATTTACTTTTCCTTTTTTTTTTGCTAATTTTTTTTCTTTAAACCATTTCTTTTTTCTTTTTGTTTTTCTCCATTTCTCGGTCTCTCATCTCTCCACTCCAATGGCAAGCTCCTTTAGCACTCTTTTTTTTTGGTTGTTGTTTGTTTGTTTGTTTTTGGCTCCTGTTTCTCTCTCCTCTTTCCTATATCCATCTTAGCTCCACACATCAGACTACCCCCTCCTTCCTGCCTACCTGCACCGTGTGCTGAACATCAAACCTTCGATCAGCTCAGGCACGGCCTACTGGAACCTGCCCTGCACTGATTCCTGGCCCGCCCTGTCAGCCCTAGTACGTGCCACAAACAACCCATCCCAGCAAATGCCCTTCAGCTGAACCTGCCCTGATGCACCATAGCTAAGCAAATGACCCTGCCTATTGGACAAGGAGGTGAAAAGTATCATGCCCACAGATGAGCCAACAACAAAGAATGTACATCCTGCCTGCTCAGACATAGCCAAATAAAACAAAAAAGCAGGAGGAAATAAACAAATCTACAATCAAAAAACAAGGAAAATAACTACTGAATGTCCCGAAGACAGCAGACAATATCAAAACATATTAAAAAACAGGGCAGGCTGGTTCCTGGGAACATCCAAAATAAAACACCAGATGACCTTCCAGTAGAAGAAAAGGCACTAGAACTACCCAATAGGGAATTCAAATCTCTAATATTCAGAGCTATACAAGAGACAAAGCAAAAAGCAGACAAAAATGAGGAAAAAATAGACAAATTAATGCAAAATACAGACCAAAAAAAAAAAGGAAGAATTCAGGAAAATAATACAGGAACAAAATGCCAAAAAAAAATTCACAACTAGAAATCATACAAAAACAACAATTAGAAATCCAAAAGATAAACAACAAGATTTCAGAAATGGACAGTGTTATAGAAGGGCTGAGGAGGAAGTCTGAAACAATGGAAGACAGAAACAGTGAAATTGAAGACAAACACTTGGATATAACTCTGTTTGAGAAAAATCAGAAAAAAGAATGAAGAAAAATGAAGAAACCCTGAGAATTATGTGGTATACAATCAAAAGCAAAAATCTTCGAGTGACTAGAGTTCCAGAAGAGGGGGAGAAAACAGAAAACACAGAGAGGATCATTGAAGAATTGCTGACAGAAAACTTCCACAATGTCATGAAAGATGAAAAGCTGACCATCCAAGAAGCTCAACGAACCCCATATAGGACAGACCCCAAAAGAAAATCACCAAGGAATATCATAATCACACTCACTAAAAACGAAGACAAACAAAGAATTCTGAGAGCAGGTCAAGAAAAACAAAAAGTCACATACACAGGAGAAACAATAAGACTAGGCTCTGATTACTCGGCAGAAACCATGCAGGCAAGAAGGCAATGGGATGACATATATAAAACCCTGAAAGAAAAAAACTGCCAGCCAAGAATAATCTATCCTACAAAACTCTCCTTCAATATGGTGGTGAAATTAGAACATTTCCAGATAAACAGAAATTAAGGAACTACGTAAAAACCAAACCAAACTTACAAGAATTATTAAAGGGAGTCCTCTGGTCTGAGAACAAACAACATCAGACTACAGGCTGAATCTAGGATGCAAGATCGTACCAGCCAGATACCAACCTAGGAAATGAACTCTCAAGCACTATCCAAAACTAAAAGAATTACAACACGAACCAGAGAAGTTAATCTGTAACTGACAACAACATCAGAACAATAAAAGAAGGAATAAACGCCTTGGTATAGAACCTTCTAATGGAGAGGAAGGCAAGGCAATACCAAGGAATAATAGACTGGTTCAAACCTAGGAAAATAAGGGTAAATTTCAGGGGTAACCACAAAGAAAGTTAATAAACCTACTCATCAAAATAAAGAAGAAAAACATAAAGTCTCAGTAAAAACCAATGAAATGAAAAAAAATCCACAAACAAAAGAAACTCAGAACAGGAGAGTAAGAGGAACAAAGAAAATATAAGCACCACAAAAAAAACCCTACAAAATGACAACAATAAACTCACACCTATCAATAATTACACTGAATGTAAATGGGCTAAATGCACCCATAAAGAAACAGACAGTGACAGAATGGATTAAAAAAAAACAGGATCCATCAATATTCTGTCTACAAGAGACACACCTTAGAAACGAAGATGTGAATTTATTAAAAACCAAAGGATGGAAAAAAATACATCAAGCAAACAGCTACCAAAAAACAGCAGGAGTGGCAATACTAATCTCAGATAAAATAAACTTTAAAACAAAATCCACAATAAAAGACAAAGAAGGGCACTAATCATGATTAAAGGGATGATCTAGCATGAAGACATAACCATAATAAATATCTATGCACCCAACAATGGGGCTCCCAAATACATGAAACAAACTGTAACAGCACTGAAAAGAGAAATTGACAGTTCCACTATAATAGCAGAAGACTTCAACACACCACTCTCAGTAAAAGTACACAACATCTAGAAAGAAATTCAACATAGATACAGAAGATCTAAAAGGCACAGTGAGCCAACCTGACCTTTTAGACATACACAGAACACTCCAACCAATAGCTGCAAAGTACACATTCTTTTCTAACACACATGGAGCGTTCTCCAGAATAGACCACATCTTAGACCACAGAGCAACCATCAACAAAATCCAAAACACTGAGATAATACAAAGTATCTTCTCTGACCACAACCCCATCAAGGTAGAAATTAACAACAGGAAGAGCAAAGAAAAAAAATCAATTACATGGAAACTGAATAATACCCTGCTTACAAACCACTGGGTAAGAAGAAATCAGAGATGGAATAAAAAAATTCCTAGAATCAAACAAGAATGAAAACACATCATACCAAAACCTTTGGGACACAGTAAAGGCAGTCCTTAGAGGACAATCTACAGCAATAGATGCACACATCAAAAAGAATAAAGGGACAAAATCAAAACATTAACTACACAACTCGAACAAATAGAAAGAGAACGACAAAAAAAGCCCACAGCCACCAGAAGAAAGGAAATAATAAAGATCAGAGCAGAAATAAACAAAATAGAAAATAGAAAACCAATACAAAGAATTCACAAAACCAAAAGTTGGTTCTTTGAAAGAATCAAGAAAATCAACAAACAACTGGCCAAAATGACAAAAGAAAAACAGGAGAGGATGCAAAAAACCCAAATAAGAAATGAAATGGGGGACATTACAACAGACCCAACTGAAATA
>NW_004444069.1:2753199-2755644 GCF_000243295.1 Trichechus manatus latirostris | reverse complement strand
CAGGACCCATACCTCACACCATACACAAAAACTAATTCAAAATGGATCAAAGACCTAAATATAAAGCCAACAACTATAGAGTTCATAGAATAACAAACAGGATCAATGCTAGAGGTCCTAATACACTGCATTAACAGGATACAAACCATAATCAACAACACACAAACTCCAGAAGATAAGCTAGATAACTGGATCTTCTAAAAATTAAACACTTATGCTCATCAAAAGCCTTCACCAGATGGGAAGCCTAGGGACAGTGAGTTGAAGACAATGGTGATGGAATAATTTGGAAAAGGATAGTGAGAACAGCGGCACAACTGGAAGAATGTAATCGATGTTACTGAACTGTACATGCAGAAACTTTTGAAATGGTGTAACTTTGGCTATGTATATTTTCACCAAAAACAAGGTCCTCAAGGTTGAGAAGGGAGAGTGTTGACATGTCGTGGGGTTGTTAACCAATGTTATAAAGCAATATGTTTACTGACTGTTTAATGAGAAACTATTTGTTCCGTAAACCTTCATCTAAAGAACAATAAAAAAAATTTTTTTTTTAAAAAGAAATAATCAGCAAACCTGAAGATAGGACAATTGAAATTATCAAGTCTGAGAAGAAAAAATAAAAAAGAATGAAACATGAAAAGAACCTAAGGGACCTGTGGGATACCATCAAGCGGACCAACAACTGCACCAAGTAGGATAAATTAAAAGATCTCCACGAGGCACATTATAATCAAACTGACAAAATCCAAGAACAAAGAAAGAAGCGTGAATCTTTTTTTGTTTGTTTTTATTTTTAACTAAGACTTTATCTTGAGAACATAACTAAACTTTGTTACCACCCCCCATCCCAGTCATCTTGCAGAAGGGTTAATACAGTGAATGTTATAAAGTAGATACAAACATCCTGAAGGGTTGGAACCAATATTAACTGACAAAGAACAACTTTCTTCTAAGTTATCATAAAAACGTTTAAGTAAAAAAACAGAGAAGTGAATTATCACATACAATGGATCCTTAGTATCTCAGCAGAAACCACAGAGGACAGAAGACAGTGGTATGACATATTTAAAGTGAAGGGAAAAAAAAAAAAAAAAAAGTCAACCAAGAACTCTATATCCAGCAAAACTCTCCTTAAAGTCAGGGAGAAATCAAGACATTTCAAGAAAAACAAAAGCTGAAGGAGTTCACTATCATGAGACGTGCCTTACAAGAAACACTAAACAGAGTTCTTCAGGTTGAAATGGAAGGACACTGGACAGTAACTTAAAGCCATATGACAAAATTAAAATCCCTAATAAGTAACTATGTGGGAAAATATAAAAACCAAGATTATTGCAAAAGGAAAAAAAGCTTTCACCAAAAGAATAAAAATAGAACCTACAAACTAGGAAAAAAATTTTGGCTATTACAAATCAGATAAAGTTCTAATCTCTAAAATCTACAAGAAAATCCAACACCTCTGCAACAAAAAGACAAATAATCCAATTAAAAATGGGCAAAGGAATTGAACAGACACTTCACCAAAGAAGACATTCAAGCAGCCACAAAATACACATGAGAAAATGCTTGAAATCACTAGCCATTACAGAAATGCAATTAAAACCACAATGAGATAACATCTCACCCGGGCATTACTCGCACGAATCAAAAACACTAGAAATAACAAATGTTGGAGAGGCCGCGGGGAGATCGGAACTCTTATGCCCTGCTGGTGGGAATGCAAAATAATACAACCATTTTGGAAAATGATATGGCGCTTCCTCAGAAAGCTAGAAATAGACATACCATACCATCCAGCAATCCCACTCCTAGAAATATATCCTAGAGAAATAACAGCCGTCACTCAGACAGACATATGCACGCCCATGTTCATGGCAGCATTGTTCATTAAAAAATATGGAAACAACCTAGATGCCCATCAACAGATGAATGGATAAACAAACTATGGTACATACACACCATGGAGTACTACGAAACGATAAAGAACAATGATGAATCTGTGAAGCATCTCATAACATGGATGAAACTGGAGGACATTATGCTAAGTGAAATAAGTCAATCACAAAAGGCCAAATACTATATGAGACCTCTATTGTAAAAACTCATGAAAAAGTTTACATACAAAAAGTAACAATCTTTGTTGGTTATGAGGGATGGGAGGGGTGGGGGGGAATACTAAATAGGCAACAGATAAGTGGTATCTTTGGTGAAGGGTGAGACAGTACACAATGCTGGGGAAACCAGTATAACTTGTACAGTGAAAGGTCATGGAAGCTCCACAGACACATCCAAACTCCCCGAGGGACTGAATTGCTGGGTGGAGGGCTGTGGGGACCATGGTCTTGGGGAACACCTGGCTCAAGTGGCATAACACAGTTTAGAAAGACAATGTTCTACATTCTACTTTGGTGAGTAGCGTCTGGCATCTTAAAAGCCTGTGAG
>NW_004444069.1:2748438-2752677 GCF_000243295.1 Trichechus manatus latirostris | reverse complement strand
GTAAGGACAGTGTTGACATGTAGTGGGGTTGTTAACCACTGTCAGAGAACAACATGTATACTAACTGCTTAATGAGAAACTATTTTGTTCTGTAAACCTTCATCTAAAGTGAGAATAGCAGCACAATTGGAAGAGCACAGCCGATGTCACTGAATTGTGCATGTAGAAATTTTTGAAATGGTCTATCTTTGGCTACGTATATTTTCACCAAAACAACAAACAAAAAAAAAGGTTGAGAAGGGAGAGGGTTGACATGTCATGGGGTTGTTAACCAATGTCATAAAACAATATGTGTACTGACTGTTTAATGAGAAACTATTTGTTCTGTCAACCTTCACCCGAAGTACAATAAAAAAAAAAAAGGATGGAAACAACCTAGATGCCCATTAACAGATGAACGGATAAACAAACTATGGTACATACACATAGTGGAATACTACACAATGATAAAGAACACTGATGAATCTGCAAAGCATCTCATAACGTGGATGAATCTGGAGGGCATTATGCTGAGTGAAATAAGTCAATCACAAAAGGGTAAATATTTCATGAGACCACTACAGTAAAAACTCATGAAAAGGTTTACACACAAAAAGAAACAATCTTTGATGGTTACAAGGGAGGGGAGCAGTGGGAAGAAACACTAAACAGACGATAGATAAGTAGTAATTTTGGTGAAGGGTAAGACAGTACACAATACTGGGGAAGCTAGCACAACTTGTACAAGGCAAGGTCATGGACGCTCCACAGACACATCCAAACTCCCTGAAGGACCGAAATTACTGGGCAGAGAGCTGTGCGGACCACGGTCTCAGGGAACATCTAGCTCAATTGGTATAACATAATTTATAAAGAAAATGTTCTACATTCTAGTTTGGTGAGTAGCGTCTGGGATCTTAAAAGCCTGTGAGCAGCCATCTAAGATACTCCACTGGTCTCACCCCTTTGGGAGCAAGGGAGAATGAAGAAAACTGAAGATACAAGGGAAAGATTAGCCCAAAGGACTAATGGACCACACCTACTGCGGCCTCCACCAGACTGAGTCCAGTACAACTAGATGGTGCCTGGCTACTACCACTGACTGCTCTGACAGGGATCACAACAGAGGGTCCCGGACAGAGCAGGAGAAAAATGTAGAACAAAATTCTAACTCACAAAAAAAGACCAGACTTACTGGCCTGACAGACTGGAGAAACCCTGAGAGCATGGCCCCCAGACACCGTTTTAGCTCAGTAATGAAGTCACTCCCAAGGTTAACCCTCAACCAAAGATTAGACAGGCCCATAAAACAAAATGAGACTAATGGGGCACAACAGCCCAGGACAAGGACTAGAAGGCAGGAGGGGACAGGAAAGCTGGTGATAGGGAACCCAAGGTTGAGAAGGGAGAGTGTTGACATGCCATGGGGTTGTTAACCAATGTCATAAAACAATATGTGTACCGTTTAATGAGAAACTATTTGTTCTGTAAACCTTCATCTGAAGTACAATAAGAAAAAATTTAAAAAAAAAAAAAATGTGAGCCCAGACTGGATCCTTATTTCCACCAACATCTTTTTTAAAAAATCTCAGGAAGCATCACAACTCCTTCACATCTGGGCAAAAGAACAATCTGTCCAAATTTCAACTCCAGTGCTAGACAGGTGTAGAAACCTGGAGAAAGTACCAAAGAAACCTCAAGACCCCCTCAAAAGATGCTGCCCTTTGAGTGTGAGGACCCCACCAAGTCCAGAAGTGATATAAAATTCCCAAGCTGTTGGGGAAATGAAAATGTTCCGGAATGAGATAGTGGTGGTGATTAGACAACTTTGTGAACATACTAAAAACCAAAGAAATGTACACTTTAAAAATAAGATAAAAAGGGTAATTAACAGTAAAAATAAAATAAAATAAACTCCCCATCTGGGCCCAAGCCTACTTGGGAGGACCTATACTTCTAAACAACTCTGAAAGCAACAATAATAGTCTAGCCTCTAAGACTGGAGAAGTAGATTTTAAGACAAATCTTTAAAGTCACTTAGCACACCCAACTAAGACTCAACAAAGGCCAAGAGGGTGTCCTACTTAAGATACAGCTGATTAGTGGCAGAGCCAAGACTAGAACTACAGCTGATTAGTGGCAGAGCCAAGACTAGAACCTGCTTTTGAATGCCAGTTCTGTACCCTTTCTAAGATACTAGCATTTCTCAATTCGGGCTCTATGGAATTATTACCAGGAGTCCACAGGTTCCCAAGAAAATATTAATTTCACATCTTATTTTAAATATTTTTAATAAAAATTGTTAACAGTATATTCTAACACACAAATTTATTGCTCAAATTTGTGTTTAGAATTGCCTTGGTACTTAGTAGTGTCATTTAAACTGTTCTCATTGAGCTAATGAGAAAAGGACAGGAGTGAATTTAAGACTAAATGATAGACATGTGCCAAGGTCTAATGACATCATGCTCACTGTGCAAAACACCGTTTCTGAGTATTTCAGTGGGGGAGGGAGGGCTGGATAACTGCAGGGCACATGATAATGCCACATGCCAAATTCAAAAGGGCCTGCTTCAGAACAATCAGTATTATATTCATGTTGCAAGGGACCATTTAGTTTTGGTTAAAACATCATCCATCGCATTTAACTAATGTTATTAATATAAACTTTATTACTTTTGTACTTCCCTTCTATGTAATGTATGTTATCTATTTGAGTTTTATGCTTGTATAAGAGCTGCAAGAGTCTAAGAAAATTATACTGAGTTTTTCATTTTTATATATTTCATACATTCAACAAATATTTTACTGTACACCGATTTGGGACAAGGTATTTTTCTAAGTGCTATATACTGAAGTCATATTATACTAAAAATAGTTCAGGTCAACACTGGGGGTGGGTCCGCAGGCACTGTCTTCCTTTAAAGAAAATTTTCTTTAACATCTTATTCAAATTCTACTCTGTGCAGGAAAGATTTGTTTCTCCCATCCTTCCTGGGCCAAACCAGGCTTGTACTAATCTCTCTTCACCTGTCTTCCCTTACTGATGTGGAAGGACATTCTGCTCCCATCATTCCAACGCATCCAACCTACCTCTGCTACCAGCTATGCTGTCTGATAAAGATGTGTTTACTTGGATTTTGGTATCAGAGTTGAACACAGGAATTATATTTAACCCAATTCCTACAAAATTATCACCATATTTTAATTTGAAATTAGGTACCACATAACTGTACTAAAAAAATCAAATGGAACTAATCTTAAAAACTGTGCTGTGCTGCTGTTCCCATCTGCATTTGTATATTTGCAATTTAACCTGAAAAGTTCTGCCTGGACTCAGAAAATAACCTGGACTATTCAAACCATGAGAACTACCAAAACCTAAACAAAACGAAGTCCTACCACAGGGTTAACTAACTTTCCACGTCATCAAGGGTAAAATATCTCAATGGCCCTTTACAATTAGAATGCTAATGGTAAGTGGAAACAGTTCACTTTTTGGAAGTTTGAAGAGTCTTAAATGATCCCCCCTGAAAATGTGGGTCTGTATTTCAAATAGATAACATCTACATATACTAACAAAACCAACCACTAAAAAAATTACAGCCCTAAATCTATGACTTTATAAGTTACACAAGGAAAAAATTGAAAATACAAAAAACACTCAAGAATATATGCCTGCACATTAAACTGATAAAATAAATTAAAAGGTAGCTTCTTTTTGTTAAAATAACTGAAATGAAATATAATTTAACAATTCTCCCACTCCTTAAAGTCCATTTTTCTTACTTGGATGTAAAAAGTCAAAAAAAAGTATTCAAAATTTAAAACGGTAATTCTCCCCCCTTAAAAAGCATCATGGAGTCCTGAAAGGTTGGAGGTTCGAGTCCACTCAGAGGTGCCTCAAAAGAAAGGCCTGGTAATTACTTCTGAAAACTCATCCATGGAGAACACTTCTACTCTGACACGTATGAGGTCACTATGAGTTAGAGTCGACTCTACAGCAACTGTTTACTGTTTGTTTTTTTTTAAGCATTATACTCAGGTATTTCTTTTTCTTCGGGTTCTTTGGTGTGGCTTAAAATGTATCAGTCATATCTATACTGCTCTCTACATAGACTTTTTACTATTTAAAATGCACTTAAGCAGGATACAAGATAAACATTCAAAAATCAGCTGGATTCCTATACACCAGTAAGGAGAACGATGAAAAGGAAATCAGGAAAACAATACCATTTTCAATAGCCCCTAAAAAGATAC
>NW_004444069.1:2703089-2746802 GCF_000243295.1 Trichechus manatus latirostris | reverse complement strand
AGTTGTGGGGTTGTTAACCAATGTCATAAAACAACATGTGTACTACTGTTTCATGAGAAACTATTTGTTCTGTAAGCCTTCACCTGAAGTACAATTAAAAAAATAAAAAATAAAATAAAAATAGAAAAAAGACTCTCAAATAAATGAAATAAAATAAAATAAACTGCACTTAATACAGAAATCTCTGAAGTTACCACCAACTAAAAACATTTGAGGCAACTTTAAGATCAGTATGAACTAGAATTCTATTTTGTTTGCTTACTCTAGAGAAACTTTGCATTAGAGGAAAAGCAAACAAAATAAAGAACATTTGTCATTCAAAAATAGTAGCATACAAAAGCGTTTAAACATGTTTGGGGAGAACATTTTCATTATGAAAGGTGCATGGTGCTGCATTAGTTAGGCTTTGGAAGCATGCCATTTGAAATCTAGATCCGGAGACTGGGGATTGCAGTAGTTGTATTTTAAGTCAAACAGCTAAAGCTAATTAATGACTAAACAAAAGAAATTTCAGTCTGGACAACATATATGGAGTTCTAATATACATAATTATAAAGTAGTCATTTGTGCTATCAGAAAGTTGCATTAGCATAATTATTTCTGGCTCTGGGCCTTAAAAATATTAACTTAAAATGCAGAAACCTTGTAATAGTTCACTTAATGAAAATGTGAATACCAAACTGATTATGAAATAAGAGTTGGTCCTTCTACAAATGTGCTGTGTATAATATATTCTTTCTACCCTGCCCTGGAAATAAATCAGGCCTAGCCCTTGAGGTTCAGTTCAGGATGGTTACACAGCTGCAAAATTTCTACTTTTAATATACTTTCTTCATTATTCAGAGTCCACAAAATCCTTTCAGTATCTGCTATTAAGATTCAAAACTACTTTCCTAAGAAATGAGTGGTTGCTACTTTTAAAATCTCATCATGCAAAAATACATTAAGTTTATGTATAATCCTTGAAAATCCAAACAAATAAAGAAGCCAAATAATTCTATGAAACAAGTCAGTGTGCTATTCTGAGAAGTATTAGAAGTCATTAAATAGCTGTCAGACCTTGGAAAAGTCACTCTGAGCTCTTCTTAGGGACAGATCGGGAGGAAGTGGGATGAGGCACCAAAGGATGTGGGATATGAAGCCAAAGTGCCGGGCCAGAGGTCCTAAGTCACCACTCTCTGGCTGGCTAGCTCTGGCTACATTACTTAACATCTCCATAGCTCAAGTTTTCTCATCTATAATATGAGGATAAACAACTAACCTACCTCATAGGGTTAATTCAAAGATTAAATGACATCAGTCATGTAAAGGGCTCAATAGTGCCTGGCATACACTAGATGCTCAATAAAATGTCTGCTATTAGTATTATTAATGTCATCCCACTATCAGTACCTTCCTTGTCTTCAGAACCTGAGAAAGGGTGTTTGAGGAAGCATAAACTAAAACTGATTTCTTTTTAGATATAACCTTTAACTTATTTTGCAACTGCAAGTAACAATAAAGAAGGGCAGGAGATTTTTATGTCTTTCAGTGGGTTACAAAAGGTTATAAGCAGTTTATCTAGGCGCTAGGATCTCTCTTATCTTCTAATAGTCTTTCTTTTGGTGACGTCAGATTTACCAAACATTAGCATATGAACCCAGGTAACTAATCCTATGTTAACTCTTTTTAATCCGAAACTAAATTACAGAATGAATTTGCTGAGTATTCTAATGTGGTTTAGAGTTACAAGTCTTTGATTAAAAGCCTAGAGAACACACAGCAGAATGCAAGTTCCTAAGAACTAATAAGCATCAAAGAAGAACTTAAACTCAGAGACAGGCCCAGTCAAGTGTGCTGTCTTGGCCAAATTATTTTAACTACTTTCTACCTATGCACCTTCACCTATAAAAGAAAAAATTACCCATCTTATAAGGATTAGAAACTATTATAAAGAAGTACCCAGTCACTAGCAAACAAAAGGTGCTCAATAAATGGCAATATATGGATGGGCACAATCACTCACTCTCTCCTCCTCTCAATAGACAAATACATTCCTATTTATACACACACATATACAGTACAAAAGTTGGGTTTTCTCAAATAATCACAAATATTTAGGTAGATCTGAGTAGAGGAATTCCTCAAAAGTACAGGGGAGTCAGAGTATACCTAGGAACTCAAATATAAAACACAGCAAAGGAACAGAGAATACGAGAGACAGAGAAAGACGACAGCTGAAATCATACAGGCAACCCAGGCTGCCAGTCCATGCCGTGAACATATGCTCAGCAATGAGAGTGAGATGGAAAACAAGAATCTGCTGCTCTCTCGACTGCTCTCGTCCCTACATGCCTCTCCCAATGTGAGTCTTGTCCTAGTGAGTGCAATTTAAAGAGATGTGCGTTTTGTACAATGTAGCTTCTAAATACAAGCTGACTACTTCATTTGGTCCTCAACCAAAGACACAGAAATCTATTCCAACTCTAGAAGGAGATCAGGCTCTTAATATTGACAATACAACTGAACTTAACTTTATGAGCAGTTCAAAGGATTTCATGGGCAATTCTGACTAACCACGACTTTGTCTCACGTAGGACAGAGCCCCAGTGAGAGACAAGTCTGTTGAAGTAGAGTTCCTTCAGGTTTTAATGTCCACATAAGGATGGCTGGATGCAAAAGATGAGAAAATGCCAATACCCAGTTAAATCAAAGAAGTAAGTGAATTAATAATAGTACTGATTGTTCTGTTCCTCCTATTGTCCAAGCCAGTTAAGGAAAAAAAGTGATGGCAGGTTACCATCACCAAATAAAACTCTGCAGAATTAACAACTCTTGATCTAAGTCTTCTGCTGCCACACTCAAGATTCCTCTATTTTTCCTAAAGCCAAAACAAGGAAAAAAAAGCCAACATCCTCCACGCAGAAATATGACCCAACCTTTAAATTCAGTTCTGTCAGAAGGTTTTTTGTTGGTGTTGAGCTAACATGTTACTCAAAGAACAAAGAACAAATGACTGCAAGAGACTAGGGTGTAAGGACATTAGCTGTGTTACCTCCTGTTGCCTCTAGCCTTACGAACATACTCTCCTTGCTAGTTTTCAGCAATAGCGATAGCTTGTGCAAAACAATCCACATTTTCTCCCCTAAACCCCCCCAGTTTTACATTTCACCAGTAAGAGATAGAGAAGTATTTTCTTCTGCAAACTTGGACTTAAGCAACACTGTGACCAATGGTCTGGGGGCGGTGGGGGATATATACTGGGCTCCTGGAAGGAAATACAGAACTTATTTTTCTTTTTACCTCAACCTCTATGAAAATTCTTTATTGGGCATTTTATAATGCATCTTATGTATTAGCATAGCGGAACACGTAAATAATTTATAGGTAATTAAGTATGTGAGACTTGAAGAGCTGTGCTCAAAAATTTCAAAAGTTTTGAAGCCACTGATCTGAATAATCTACCAACTAAATTTTTGACACTGTTCCATCCAGCTTGATAAGACACTCTAAAACCACTGATTTTAATTCATTAAGCAATTTCCAGTTTCAAATGTAATTTCAAATTATAATTAAAAGATATTGCCAATTTCATATAAAACATGATACTGAAAGAATACATAACTATTATATGGTTTACTGAATTTATAAATAAATTGGAGCTAATTGGGAACACTATGAAACATACTGAGTTTCTAAATAATTGATGGCCAAGTTGTGACCTACTGAAGAGTTTCCAAATTATATTATTTTGGTGAAAGAGTAACCATCTATTATTAAGACAAATTTCAGCATATTTACTTTGTTTTCAGGTCTTAAATGTTTGAAATAGTTAATAACTGATTAAAACAATAGGCCTCTAGGCTAGCTAACATTTGTCAATGCAAAAACTTGTCTGAAGGAAAATATAATTTATGCAAATAATTAAAACAGACATACCTTAAAAAAATGTTAAATCAGTTGAGACAAGATAACAAAGCTATGAGGTACTAGTGAGTATTAAATCTGTAAACTGATAAGTTAAAAGATTTTCAGCCTTATAATCTCTTACAACTCAAAACAAAAAAAGCATTCTAAGTCAAGAAGTTAGAGCCAAAGAATCTTTTTAAAAAACTTAAAAAAGAAAAAGGTAAATAGGCAGCACTATTTTCTTCTTGTGTCTTTTAACAAAACTGAGTGCCTAATAAGGGGCAGGGTGCTATTTAACTCAACTTGGAAGTAAATGAGCCAGCAACACGAATCAGCTTGTACCAACTTTGCAAAACCAGTAACCCCAATCATTTGAATTAAAGGAATATAATTCTCAAACTGATAACTACATGCCCAATTCTTTTCACCACACTAAACAGATATTACCCTAAAATGACATGCTCAGATTTCAAAATAAAAGGGATGACAAGATAATCCACCCCTAAGATTATGACCCCCAGATTAAAATTTGCCAAACAGAGGAAACATCATCCAAGAAGATAAGCTTTTATTTATTCTACTTCATCAATCTCCTTTCTAACTGCATGACAAATATACAATCTACTATACAGCCTTCGTTCTATTAAGGTAAACCAGTTAATCTTCCAAGTAAACTTCCTTCATCAAAAAGAATTAAGTGCTGTTTGGTAATAAGAAGCCTGCCCTTCCCAATTCTACAGAAACTTCACATTGTCAAGACACTGCAATGTTCTGTGGAAAACAGGGGCTGTATCTTAATATTAATTCATGACAACATAAGAACTAATGTCTAACTGAGATGGAAACAGAGTTAACCACACCTCAGAGACACCAAAATGCAAGAAAACACAAATATAAAAACTCATGCTACCTTAGTAAGTTAGCGTGCACATTTTATGTTTTCAATGCAAGCCAAGCAGACCAGAGATAGTTCAAGAAGCATGTTGGTATCTGTCATTCCAGATTAAATATTCTTCTCAAATACAATTCCCAAATTCAGTAATTTGAATTTAGACCTAATATAAAGTGATATTACGCAAAATGGTCTAACATGTTTGCCCTTAAAAAATTATACCTTTAAAAAACAGAAATGTATCTACCTCATTAGTGTTCCAGCGGTGCCTCTCTTTTGGTAAACTTGAACATTTCGGCAGACATTCAAGCAGCTTTTTCGGTAAAAAGATTTTTACATGACTACTATTGCTGTTCCCATGATCATCTATAAAGAAGAAAACAATAAATTCAGAGAAAATAAAAGAGAAAACCTCCTTTTAAGTATACTGGCAAAGTCAGAAACAACAGTTCAGTTTAGTTACTGTGCAGCCAAGAGTATCCGAAGGCTCCTAGTTAGTAAGACTCATTTACGTACTGATCAGACAGATGGCAGCAGGAATCTGGTCAAGAAGTACTAAAGGAAGACTGAGCTTTTGCTCTATGACAAGCCAGTGAAGAGGGACTACCCCAGCAGCTGCCCAAAACCAGAACATTACTTTTAAAAGTTCTTTCCCCATGCTGCCATGAAGCACACCAAAATTGCAAAATAATTTAACCTCACAAAACTCAGAAATCTTTTATTAGCCAGTTGAAAAAGTTTTTAAGTTATCTAAGTATGAAGAATTATAATAATACATAAGATTAAATTTTATCTGTAAACTAATACTACTTCATCTCCTACGGTACAAATGAAATTTATCGTTTCAAAAGCAAATCACAAATCTTATAAGGGATTTAAATCTGCAGTTAACTACCCACATATACATATCTATATAATTAATATATTTCATCAAAATGTAACTCTTCTAAATGAGTTAGAGAAAAGTTAATTATTTTCAGACTATATGGTACTTCTGATTACCTAATCATCAATCTACCTGATGCTTTCTAGAAGAGATCATTTCCTTTATATAACACTAAATATGCATTTATTATTTCACTTCTATAACAAAATCCCTTTGTCTGGCTCAAAATTTCTTGCCACTTTTGGCACACTTAGGTCAAAGTTTTGAATTACCCACTCCAATTTTTCTTGTGTTAAATGGAAGCCCCACCATCCAAAGGGTGTAATGCGTAACTAGGAACTAAGGAGCAACATATTAAAACATTATAGACCGAATCTGCTCCACTAAGTCACAGTTAAATCGACTTATCTGGGTATTAATAAAGTATTTAAAAAAGTACTGAACTCAAGAGTTGAGTCAGGCCCAGTTCTGCTACCTTCTACTTGTGTGACCTTGGGTAAGTTACTTAATATTTTCAGTTTTCCCAAATCAAGGAGAATTAGATGAACTCTAATTCTCTCCCAGACACAAATCTTCATAAAATTTACTGTCATTCATTAACTTAAAATGCTCTACAATTAAACAATTTTATATAGGCATACAGGCATTAGTTGATAATGTGAAGAGTGAAATACGACAATATATTTTCCAGTTATTTATTATAATCTTGGGTAGCATAGTCTCATTTTGGAACATGTGAAAAACATAAAAGAATAAAAAATAGTTTCTCAGGTCACAACAAAATACTCTCCCAACATCTTTCGTCTGATTAACTCATTTCTTTTCAAGGAAAAGATCTTAACAGGAAAATATTGGGCACAGAAATAAAGTCTAAAAATGTTTACTACATCATACAGAAATATTTTATAAAGATGAACTTGAAGAGAGTTTTAGCATACTAAATCCTTTTTGGTCCATGAACTACAAAACCAATTGAATTATAATACCCATCCTATATTTCTATAAGCAGTATACTCAAAAAAATTAAAAACTGACTGCTTTTAAGAATCCAAAATTTGAATTTAATAGCAAAAATAAGATTAAGCTTTTTAAAAATCTTCCTATAAAACCAAAAGGAAATAGCTCAACTAACAAAGTTCATAGAAAGTTCTGTATTAATTATACACTATAAAACCTTTGTAATTTTATGTGCTTATGCATGCTCCCTGCACTTCATCTTCCTGAGGGAGGTACCACGGGCCATAAAACTTTAAAGCATAGAATACCAAATCACATGAGACTTTACCTCCCTTCTCTCTTCCCCTACGTGGTTTTATTATTTTTTAAAATCTCCCATGATGTGTATGATTCTGAAGGTGGAGGTGAAATTCTAAAATCTATACTCAATTCAAATATTCACTATTTACAGGGTACCTTCTATGAAAGTAACACTATTCAAGGTGCTCAATCAATGTGCCTACTCTGAATTATATATAAGTAGTCATATCTCTAACAAAGCTGTCTGTTTAAAGTACAATTCTGAACAATAATGAACAGAATATTAAACCCCAGCTCTTAATACTATGTTTGTGATCACAACCTGATGTTAAATGTTCTGTCCTTTTAGACTCCTTGAGGAACCCAGCTGTCCTGTGGCATATAAAGTATGTCTAACTATGTATGGTTATATATGTGTGTATTAAGCATGTGTGTATATGTTTATGGCATATATATGCAGTGTGTGCATATATACTATATGTGTGTGTGTACAGTGCTCTTTTCAACAGCATAACTGCTATAGAAAATTCCTCAGTCTTCCTCTCTGATACCAAATCAAGCAGTGATGAATCAGCCCAAAGGCTTTTAAGAAGGAAAAGGAGAATGGCTGTGTAAGCACTGTCTCAATAAAGTTTCTAAACATAGCACTTTACGGGGCTGTGCAGCCGTGGGTTCAAAAGGAATAGGAGTATGACAGGCCAATAGGTTCCCCCTAATCAGTTTTTAAACTATGCTATTTCCAGAACCTTAGGTTCATACTGAATATAAATTGGATGTTTTTAAGAAACATAACAATGGACAAATTTTCCCACTATGCACTATGAAGATGGCAATTTTAATACTGGGAAAAGAATATTATCAACGCCAAGAGGCAAAATGTTAAAACTTCCCATATTTTCAAATTGCAGTTTTTCCAGTTAAAGTATATTGGGTAACTTTGCTTTTACACTGGAAAAGAACCACTCGCATAGCTATACTGTACAAAAATATCTTTTAATTAAAAGCTGCTTTTTAATGTTTTGGGAATAACTGTAAAAGGTAAAATAATTAGATAAGCACACATGCCAGTTTTTTAAAATCCTTTTACAGTATCTTGAGTTAACAGTAAAATTAAGGTATACACTGGTTTCAACTGCACCTCCGTATTTAATCCAAGTAGTTAAACTTTGACACTGCATAATGGTAGTGTCAACCAAATGACAGTACAACATCTCATTATCAGTATCTAGCAAAATATGCATGCATGATATATGACTTTACAAAATAATTTTCTAGCCTACTTCACAATAAAAATAACTAGTGAAGCTCTTGAAATTGACAGATGATCTGCTTGGCTGACAGCTATAATTCTAGAGAACGAACCATCCTTTCTAGTCAAGCTTCAAATATTTTCCAAATAATAATTTTAGAGGCATAGAATAATTTAACTAAGACTTTCTAAAAAGTACAAAAAAGCTCATTCACTTAATGTTAAGTAGGCAAAAAGTAGATTTCTCGTTTTCACATTTTATTTCTAAAAATTGAGATTCACATTGCCAAATCCTTATTTAAATCCAAAGAAATTCATTTGACCTTTTCCTTGGAACACTCTGTTGACTTCTGCAAGGTAAATTATAACTATATTAACTCTAACCTGGAAATGATACATCCATTCTATTTTGATTCATAATTAATAAAAAATAATTTTGGTTCTCTGAATAACAAACACTGTAATTCAATTAAGTTGATTATGATTAATCTCTCAACCCCTAAACTGAACTGTTCAAACTAAATTGGTATAACAGTGTATCAAATTGCTCAATCTTTTTGGGAATATATTTGATCAACAACTTGGAGTGGAAAAATTAAAAGGAAGCTCTACAATTTTCTGTTTAGCTCTAATTATTATGTGCTTAGATTTAATTAGTAGGGTAGGAACTGATTCAGGAAAACATAAGCACATATTGTTATATTCAAGTCAGCATAGTGCCCACAGCAGCAAATATTGCCATTACAAGCCTAAGACCTTTCAAATCACTATTCATTCAAAATAAATATTAATTAAGCATCAACTATGTGCCAAGCATGAATCTGATTTCTCATTATTCTTTTCTGAAGAAATTCTCCAAAATTAATTAAACACAACTGGAATTATCCAAAAGACTTTTTAAATTAAAAATAATACTTTTTAATAGAAAAGCATAATTTGTTTTGCTATTTAACAACCCCTCTCCTCTTCTTACTGCTGGATGATCATCAAATCTTACCCTATTTTTAGGTATCCCAGATTTACCCCTTTCCTGTCAATCATATTACCAAATCTCTGGTCTAGGTCTAGGTCAACTCATAACTCAGGTTCATCAATAAATTTCTCACTATTTATCTGCAATTACATTTTCAATCTAAAAAAATATGGATGGGGTAGATAAAGTAGGGCACGAAGTTTTGCAATCGGTCACTTCAACTTGGGTTTCAGGGCATCCTCTCCTGCATTACCTGCTTCACTTCATTCAAGTCCATTTGAACTACATGTGATCAAGTAAATCTATTTTCTATTATTTACTATGGGGTAAACATCTGTGGGATTCTACCACATATCAGGCACCCAGAAAGGACTTTACACTGCACTCTTTCATTTAATTCTGACAATAACCCATCAGGGAATAATTATCCCTGTTCTACAGATGAGGAAACTGAGGCTCAGATTAACTTGCCCAAGATCCACAGCTAATAAGTGGCTCAATCGGGATTCAAACATGGGTCTGTGGCTTTTCCCACAGTATCACACTGCTCCTACTCCAAATCACCTGGTATTCAATACTAGAAATACAGAATTGTTGTGTTAGTATCTAACATTTGTTCAATGCTTTGAATTTTCCATTTGATTAAACGCTTTGCCTTTTTCAATCCTCAAGGAAACTTATGAGGTGAGTATAATTGTTGCTTCCCCTAGAAGGATTAAGTAACTCATCTAAGATCACACAGCAAGTTAATGGCAGAACCCAGGTCTTCTCAGTCCTGGTCAAAGGCTATTTCCACTGCACTAAGATGATGGAATTACTCTCACTGACAAGCCCACCCCTTCCTGTAAGTCAAAAGCTTTTTCGAATCCTACCTTCTATAGGTGGCACGCTGTTGAGAACACAGTAGGTGCTAGTTCCGCAGAATACACTTTGGGAAACGCTCTAAGGAAACAGAAAATAAAATGTAAAACTAATCTTTAAAAAAGATATACACTGGCTCTTCTGTGATATTCCTGCCAAAGATATAAAACCTAAATCTAATCATGAGGAAACATCAGACAAATCAAAATTGAGGAACACTGCACAAAATGACTGGCCTGTAATCTTCAAAAGTGTCAAGGTCATGAAAATCAAAAAGGGCCGAGAACTGTTCTGAATTAGAGACATGCTCAAGAGAAGTGACCACTGGATGCAACCCGAGGTTCTGACTGGACCTTTATCTACAAAGCACATCGCTGGGTCAACTGGCAAAACTGGATTTTGAGGATTTGGTGGTAGAAATGTATTGATGCTAATTTCCTGATATTGACTACTGTTTTGTGGTTATGAAGGAGAACGGTCTTGTTTGTAGGAAATACATAATGAAGTATTCGACGGTCATGAGTATCATATCAGCAACTTATTCTCAAATGGTTCTGGAGAAAAAGATTCTTTGCACTACACCTGCAATTTTCTGTAGGCTTGAGATTGTTTCAAAATTTAAAATATGTATGTGTGGAAAAAGATATGTTGGTGAACATGTTTGGCTTGTGTTATTTTCTTTTTAATGGGGGGCACATGTACCATACATACAGTAAATTCTTACTAAGAAGAACCAATGCCATATTCATTTTTGCAGTTCAGTCAATATTCGATGACATTATTAACCATTTTCCAACAGTAAGCCCAGCACCCAACTCATCCAAAAGAATCCACTGTGTGCCAACTAGTAGTATGGCAGGGGTAGTAAGTCAGGAGGAAGTTGGAAGACAAGATCCCTGCTCTCAGGCTGCTTCATTTAAATAAAATTAACCTTTTCATGTGAAAATCTACAAAATGGTAACTTTAAGAAAAAGAAAGAGTCTTACCACCCAATTACTTTCAGTCCTAAGAATACCTTTTTTGCTTAGTTGCAATATTAAATAACTTTTAGATTATCCATCCTACATTATAAACCATATATTTACATACTTAGAAAATCAAAGACATTTTACAAGTTCAACAATCACCCTTAAGGTTTTATATTTAAAATATGAAGAGCCCAGTTCTACCACTTATTAGCTGTCCTTGAGGAAGTAATTTAATCTCCCTGTATTACCTCACCAAAAGAAGTAGAGATGAGACCTCTTTCCTGTCTCATAAGGTTCCTGGGAGAATTAAATAAGATAATGCATTCAAACATACACAACTTGAAGATTGTAGATAACGTTACTAAATTGTACATGCACAATTTGTTGAAATGGTGTATCCTTTGCTGTGTATATTTTCACAAAAAATAAAAAATAAATTTTTAAAGTACTTTAAATTCAGAAGTACCATACAAATATAAAATGCTATTACTTCAGTTAATAATCTTTAACAATGCTAACACTTTCTAAGAACACTTTCTAAGAACAAACTGAGGACTGCCTGAAATTTTTGTGCTAAAGAGTATTGAAATCAGACTAAACTTGACTTACATGAATTTTTAAGTTTCCTTTCCCATATATCTATAATCAAGAGCTTCAGAAGTCAAATTATTGTCAAGGTCCATATAATAAGTCTTTCTCCAGAACGTGACTACCAGCTACCACGATAACTATCAGCTCCCTAATTCTTCCTTTTCTGTTTCTGGAAAATTCTTGTTCCAGGACTTTTACTGTCCTCTCCCTGTTTGATTTAAATATTTAACCTGTGGTAACACCTAACCTCAGAATCCAGGTATCGTTTAGAGAATACAACATTAGTTTCTTCCTATGACTGAGCGCTGAATTACAGCGCATTATGAAAAGTGGTTGTTGTAAAGTCAGCAGTATTCTGACTTCTTGTAACATTTGCAAGAGAAACCAGCAACAGCCTACTAACCACATTTATGCAACACCTCATCTTAATGGAAAGTAGTTTCTGAAGTGAAATATGAAATTTTATGATGTTAAAAAAAACGTCTTAACATTCAAGGCTTAACACTTTCTGGCTTCCTATTATCAAAAAGAAGGCATAAGATCACCACTGATCAAGACATCCAACAACGGTCTGGCATCAAAAGTTCTGAAAATCACTGCTGTACAGCGGGACACACTAATGAACGACTTCATAAAAAGGGATTTTTATACCTGACTTCGAAGCTTGATTATAAATAAAACAGTGGTGAAATATATCAAATAACAACTCAGAGAAATTAAGCAATAAAATGACATAGCAGAAATATCAAGGACCACAACGAGCATGCTTTCTCCACAGCACTGCCAGTATCAGAAAGGGAAATGTATCACACAAATAATGCACTCAGCCCATTCAAATAAAATTACTGTGACCATACATAATAACCCAAAAAAATCAAACCCATTGCCATGGAGTCAGTTTCAACTCAGTGACCCTATAGGACAGAGCAGAACCGCCCCCATACGGTTTCCAGGGCTGTAGTCTTTAAATGGTCTTAATAGCTATTTTAACTAGAAAAGAAATTCACTCACGTAAGTTGAGAGTGAAATCAAGTCTTTCTACCCTCAAAACACCAGATTCTCAAAGTGAGTTAAGACAAGGAGCTAGGTGCTTTCATGTGGTCCCTTGAGATACATTCTAACTGTGTGTTTACAATACAGAGGTGGCTCAGGAATACAGGTGAAAGCACTGGCCTTAAAGAGGCTAGAGAGCCAGACTGTTAGTGAACTTCTTTTCCATAAGGAACACAGCAGAATGGGAAAAGCACGGCTTTAAAGGCAGACAGGAGTCCCTGGGTGGTGCAAACAGTTAAGCAGTTGGCTGCTAACCAAAAAGTTGGAGGTTCAAGTCCATGCAGAGTTGCCTTAGATAAAAGACCTGGTGATCTACTTCCAAAAAATCTGCCATTGAAAACCCTATGGAGCACAGTTCTACTCTGACACACATGGGGTCGCCATGAGTTGGAGATGACTCAATGGTAACTGAAAAAAATAGGCAGACAGATCCAGGTTCAAGCCCTCTCTTCGTCAGCAAGCCTTCATGCTTCTCTCCCTGGCTGACTCTTAAGTCTTGACTAAGACTTCTAGTCCCTTAGGAAGTCTTCCCTGGCAGGGTGGGGCTGCCCTGCTGGGTGCCTTTATAGCAGCAGCCTGCGCTTCCCTTGCAGACAACACATCTCTCTCTACTGCAAGTTCTTTCATTTGCTCTACAGATATTGAGTACTAACATGGCACTATTCCAAGAGCTGGGACACAGGAGTGAAAAAGATAGGCAAGGTCCCTGCCCTCGTGCAGTTATATTTTAATGGGGGCAAGGCTGATCAGAAATGGAGTACTTCCCAATAGGGACAAATGCTCCAAAAAAAAAAAAAAAACAACAGGGAAGTGGGAAGGAAATGAAATAGAGTGGTGCACTGTTTTAACGATCAAGTGGGAGAGAACACTGCTTCTAAGTGTATATCCACGCGGTGTGTTGTGATGAAGGAAATACTGATTACAGCATCAAGAAACCTGGATCAGTGGTTCTCAGCCTTGGTTACACAGTACAATCATCTAGGGAGATTTTTAAAATTCTGATGCCCACGCTGCAATCTTGGCCAACTAAGCTAGGATTTCTGGGGATGGGACCCAGGCATCAGTATTTTTTAAAGGTTCCCCAAGTGATCTAACATGAGAACCACTGAGGTAAACAGCTATGTGACTCTGGGAAACTGACTTCCCAGTTTCTCGTTAGTAAAATAGCAGGTTGAACAAGAGCAGAACTTCCCAAACTGTAATGCACAGAGATATCAGCTGAGGATCTTGTTAAAACACAGGTTCTGATTCACACGCATGGCTGGGGTCTCTAACAAGCCCCATGTGATGGTGATGCACTGATTCATGGCCACATTTTGATATGCAGGAGCTAGATGATCAATCAAGGAGCCCTGATGGAGCAGTGGTTAATGCACTTGGCTGCTAACCCAAAGGTTGGCAGTCTGAACCCACCAGCTGCTCCACGGGAAAAAGATGTGGCAGTCTGTTTCTGTAAAGATTACAGCCTTGGAAACTCTATGGGGCAGTTATACTCTGTCCTATAGGGTCGCTATGAGTCATAATCAACTCAGCAGCAATGAGTAGATGATCAGTCTAAAGATAAGGAATTAGATGTCATCCAGAAAAGATCCCCCCAGCCCTAACATTCCTCCACTGTGTAATTCCATGAATTCCTAATAAATGAAAAAAGTACCTCTGTTTGTTAATACAAACTATAGCACAAAACTACGACAGAATACCCAAGCATGATAATTAAAAGAAACTATATGGATGGTTACTCATTTAAGTATAGAGTCCAATGTCTGCTCTAAGTGCCCAAGTGGGGAGATACAGAAGCTCCATAAAATATATCTCCTGCCTTCAAAAACTGTCTCCTATCTAGTTGAGGAGTCAATATTGTAAAAATGTAATGAAGAAATATACACAAATAATTAAAGGCTAAAATTAGGGGCAGATGATAGCAATATGGCAGAAAGGAGAAATACGAATGTAACTATCTGTGTACTAAGCACCACGAACTCCTTAGAGGTATGTACTATGTTTTTTATTTTTTATTTTATTTTTTTATTGTACTTTAGATGAAGGTTTACAGAACAAACTAGCTTCTCATTAAACAGTACGCATACTGATTTATGACATTGGTTAACAACTGCACAACATGTCAACACTCTCCCTTCTCAACCACGGGTTCCCTATTACCAACTTTCCTGCCCCTCCTGCATTCTACTCCTTGCCCCTGGGCTGGCGTGCCCCTTTAGTCTCGTTTTGTTTTATGGGCCTGTCTAATCTTTGGATGAAGGGTAACCTCAGGAGTGACTTCATTACTGAGCTAAAATAGTGTCCGGGAGCCATACTCTCACGGTTTCTCCAGTCTCTGTCAGGCCAGTAAGTCTGGTCTTTTTTTGTGAGTTAGAATTTTGTTCTACATTTTTCTCCTGCTCTGTCCGGGACCCTCTGTTGTGATCCCTGTCAGAGCAGTCAGTGGTAGTAGCCGGGCACCATCTTGCTGTACTGGACTCAGTCTGGTGGAGGCTGTGGAAGTTGTGGTCTATTAGTCCTCTGGACTAATCTTTCCCTTGTATCTTCAGTTTTCTTCATTCTCCCTTGCTCCCAAAGGGGTGAGACCAGTGGAGTATCTTAGATGGCCGCTCACAGGTTTTTAAGATCCCAGACACTACTCACCCAAAGTAGAATGTAGAACATTTTCTTTATAAACTGTTATGCCAATTGAGCTAGATGTTCCCCACAAAACCATGGTCCCCACAGTCCTCAGCCCAGCAATTCAGTCCCTCACGGAGTCTGGATGTTTATGGAGGTTCCATGACCTGGATGGAATATGCTTTATTTCTTTTTGTCTCCCTTCAGAAAACTTAGGTAAGGGTCTCACATAGAGCCACGTTTTAAAAATATATGTATACATACATATATATATATATGAATGGTGAAAGAAATGCAACCAAATGCTATATAATAAGTGGTTGCATGCTTTTGAAGAGAGAAGTAGCATGATGAAAACTGTATTTACAGTTCTTTGAAATAAGGACTGAGAATGTTTAAGTCTCCATAGAGCACCTTTAAAGCTAACTGAGGATCCACAAAGCTTATTAAATAAAAGACGGAGAGACGCCACACTGCAGTGCAATAAACCCCTTCTACCAATTAGAAGTGCTACATTAAAAAATTTCTGTCACATATTTATCATAACTAAATTGATTCTTGAAATTCACTGCCCACACATTGCATATAACATTACATATAAATTAAAGCAGAGTCCAAAATTCTTAGCATCCTTACTAAACTCACCAATTCTGCCTCGCATTCTAGGCACCATGCTTAGATTAATTTAGGAAGCTATTAGAACAAACTGTATAATGGCTCAAATACCATAAATATTTACATCTTGCTCATGGACTGCCAAATAAACAAATCAGTCTTATAAGATACAACCAGAATGTTCCTTAGAAGCAAGGATGGCAAGACTTCCTCTTTCTTACTTTGGACACGTCATCACGAAAGACCAATTGCTAGTAAAGGACATCATGGTTGGTAAAGTGAGGGTCAGCGAAAACGAAGGAAACCCTCAATGACATGGACTGACCCAACAGCCACAGCAAACATAATAACGATCATAAAGACGGTGCAGGACCAGGCAACGTTTTATTCTGTTAAACATGGGGTCTCCGTGAGCCGGGGTCAACTCCACAATCGCTAACAACAACAACATGTAAAAATCCAAAACAGGTGTTCCTGATCAGCAGACAGCCCTTATCCAAGCAGTGACTTTCAGGCCCGCACTCCTTTCATCTGGTGACAGGAGCATCCTAGGTCACTGGGCTCCTCAGCATGAAGCCAGCAAAGAGGGAAGGTGCCTGGATAACTATACGCAGAGGGTTTTAAGGGCCAGGCCTGGGAGAGGCACAGCACTTCTCTGCTCCCGTACCACTGGCTAGAATCCAGTCACAAAGCCACGCCTAACTGCAAGAGAGGCTGGGAAATGTGGCCTGGCTACATCCTCAGGAAAAAGCAGAAATGGGATTCGTGATCAGCTAGCGCTCTGCCACAATGCCATCTGAAATTGTTTTTTAATTACATTAGAGTCATTCCTTTCAGAGATGTTTTCCGTTAACCTATAACTCCACCTTTAATCCCTAAGAGCATTCAGCATCTAAGACCAATCTAGTAGTTTTTCTTCTCTGATAAACATTTTTCTAACATACTTGAAATCAGACTCTATCAAGGGCATCCATGAAGGGATGTCTGGCTTTTACTAGGGTATCCCCAGCACTTAATACAATGCCTGGCACATAACAGAAGCTCAAATATTTGGTGCGTTCATGAATGAATGACATTCCCCCCCAAAGTTCACAGAAAAGAAAAAGAGCAGTTCCATTTCTTGGCCTTAGTGATGGTGGTGGGGTCATCTAACTGTCTTTTTTAAGCACCTTCTTCCCTTCTCTTTGCACAGCCCCAAGCTGCTGCCTATCCTTCTGGTCCCTGCATAATCACTGTGATTGCTGTGCCCATGGACTGCTCTAACCATTGAGACAGAACGAATGACTGAGCAGGAAGCAGGGTAGAACCGGAGTCTCAATCCAGCAATGCCCAAGAAAGCAAGCAATAAGAAAAAGCTACTTTCTACCCACTAAGAACTAATGGGGAAAAAATACTCCACAGTTTTCAAGGACAGCAATAGAGCCAATACTAAAATTTCTGGCTAGAGCACAAGCCTGCTGAATAAAAGAGCAGTGTTGGTCAAAGGACATGCTTTGGAGACACCCCATACCATCAGCTTAACGTTAGCTGAGAATGGAAACCAACATGTTCCCGAAAACACAAGTAATGTCATCCTTTTTCTCTGAACCAAAAAAGGTTAGTGGGGAAGAAAAAATTATGAAGTTATGTGAACAAAAATAATTTTTGTTCATTTTCAAGACGTTTAAAATATACCGTAAGTGCTACTATAATAACCTTCACAACACTCCCATGGGACTGGGACAGAGAGAATATTAAAGTATACACTCAAGTTAAAAGGAAAAATTCTGATAGGCGGCTGGCTTCCTACTACTGGAGGAGGCTAAATAAAAAAGTGAAACAGTAACCTCTAAGGTAATTGGGGCACAGACCATTTTAGGCTCTCAAATTGAGTTCAACACCTAGAATTGAGTTCAAAAGCAAACAAGTAACTAGAACAGAACACAAAACAGCTAGAGTTCTAAGAAGCTTATACAGGAACTAATACTACAATATACCAAGTCTAATTTATGACCTGAGAAATCACATTAATTGATTCACTATTACCAGAGATTCATGTAAAGTGTATTTAAAGTGATTTTAGAAACATATAGGCTATTCTTTCTAGATATGAATCACAGTATCATTAAAATTGTCATAAATTTAATTTGGCTAGGAAACCAGTAAGCTCAACATTCTGAAAATAGTCAAAGAGCACTTACTAAACATCCACATTTGCACAAATAGATTCCAGTAGAATATATTCAGAAAAAAACTATATAAAGTTTAACTTTACATTGTCTTACTAGTACTTATCATTACTAGTACTAACAATAATAATAATTTTTTAACTCCTTAGAGATGTTGTTGTTAGGTGCCGTCGAGTCAGTTCTGACTCAGAGAGACCCTACAGGCCACAGCAAAACTGCCCCACAGAGTTTCCAAGGAGCGGCTGGTGGATTCGAACTGCCGACCTTTTGGTTAGTAGCCAAGCTCTTAACCACTACATCACCAGAAGAATGTAAGGTCCTTAGAGACAGAGCATTATAAAATGTCAACAAAATCAACCCAACAAACGAGGCACTCTATTTGAATAATGCCATGTATAATAAGGATTTTCATATATAAAATCTTACTTTAATCCTGAGACAGCAGAGTAGATAGTAAGCCTATTCTGGAGAAGGTGACACCAAAGCATGGGTACAAGCACCTGCCAAGCAGCACAGACTAAGAAAGAGCAGAGCCAGAACCAGAACCAGGGCTTCCTATACTACTCTTGTGCTATCTCCACAAAAACTCACTGCTCTCTCCCTAATAATACAATAATGCTTTCCCACAAAGAAACACTGCAAAAGTTTGGGCAGAAAAAGTAAACAAGTTGCTCTGACAAAAAGTTAAAGCAAATGTAGACACTGAGGAATAAAGAATATCTAAAATCTAAGACATCCTAAAGAAAAGGAGATCTAGACTAGCACTGAGGTCGCTGAGTGGTGCAAATGGTTTGTGCTCAGCTACTCATTGAAAGGTTGGCAGTTTGAATCCACCCAGCTGCACTGCAGAATAAAGGCCTGGTGATCTACTTTCAGAAGAGTACAGCCACTGAAAACCCTATGGAGCACAATTCTACTCTGACACCCGTGAGGTCACCATGAGTCAGAATCAACTCGACAGCAACAGGTTTGGGTTTTTTTAATTAGCAGTAGAATACAATGCTACTACTATATACACATAGGTGTTGATCTTGTCATAAAAAGATTTTCCATGCTTTACAAACATTTTTCGGTCCAGGAATCACAGAAGACCGATCACCTATCACCACTTGCTACTGCCCAAAAAAACCTAACCTAAAACCTCATCAAAACTAAAGGAGAGAATGACACTGTTGCTCATAACACAGCAATGAGGCATACACTAAGGAAATGGCAGTTGCACTCCCCTGAACGGAACTCAGCTATCTGGGAACCTCACCTAATCCCAACATAGCCAAAACCTAGGAAGTAAGCCAAGACACACTCTCAAGCCAAAACAGATTTTTATGAAGTCCATGCACAAAAACTCACACATTCTACTGCAAGAAGAGTCTCTTCCACCCCTACTCCTAGCTTGGTTACCATTAAACACAGTTCTAATAAGCTTAATTATCACGTTGCCAAGCCCAGAGAAGATTAGAAGCAACAAATCAGAAAGGGAAGCAGGACAGCTAGAAATTGTCGCAGAGGCAAAAAAAAATGACAAGGGACAGCAAGGGCAGATTTTTTTTTTTTAAACGATAAAAATCAGATGCAAGGACTTGAAAGGTGCAGCAGTTTGGGGTCATTTATCATAAAAGTAAACACTCTACTCAAAAGGCCCTAAAAATATCACCGTGTTAAATAAAGCCCAGTTTGATAACTTATGTATAATATATCGAACCCAGGTTAACAAGGAAAATGTAAGTTAAGTTCCATGTGTTCTACTTAAGACAGAGGAAAAGGTAATAAAGTTTAATACCTTTTGTTTTTATATCACTTTACATTCTACAAAATACTTCCACATGAATTACCTCATTTGACCCTCAACAAAATCATAAGACAGGAAGAGCAGGTATCTCTACCGGCCAGGCACCAGGCTAGGAATTTGCTAGTAAATAATTCCATAATTTTATCAAGGCAGATGGGTTTATCATGGCAATTATAATACAGTATGATAACTGCTCTAACAGGAGAGAGCACAGAGAAGGCACCTGCCCAGTCTTATTGGGTGGAGGAGGTGACAAGAGGTCAGGGAAGGCTTTCTGAGGAAGCTCATCAACATGATTGTATCTTAATCCTCACGTGGAACTTCACCTCCAAAACTCCTCTCTCCGAAATCTCTCATCCTTCTACCTACATTCTACTGCGCCGGTTTCTGAAGATCCAGTCCAAGGCCTTCTGGTCCTATCATCCCCTCACTACCCTATTTGCCACTGTGGTAGAAAGACTTTATGATGGACCTCCCATGATTCCTACCTCTTGATATTCACATCTTTATGTAATCCCCTCCCCGAGTATGCGCTGCACCTAGTGACTTGCTTCTAACAAATCGAATATGGCAAAGGTGACGGGAT
Source organism: Trichechus manatus latirostris (assembly GCF_000243295.1). Lineage (NCBI taxonomy): Eukaryota > Metazoa > Chordata > Mammalia > Sirenia > Trichechidae > Trichechus > Trichechus manatus. Next base: position 2,726,407 of record NW_004444069.1, on the reverse strand, counting down.
GTCACTTCCATGTTCAGGTTTCGTAAGATTGTGACTTTCATCTTGCTAGCTCACTGTCTCAGTCATCTAGTGCTGCTGTAACAGAAATACCACAAGTGGATGGCTTTAACAAAGAGAAATTTATTCTCTCACAGTCTAATAGGCTACAAGTCCAAATTCAGGGCATTAGCTCCACGGGATGGCTCTCTCTCTGTCAGCCTCTGGAGGAAGGTCCTTGTCATCAACCTTCCCGTGGTCGAGGAGCTTCTCAGGTGCAGGGACCCTGCGTCCAAAGGATGCACTCTGCTCCCGGTGCTGCTTTCTTGGTGGTATGAGGTCCCCAACTTTCTGCCTGCTTCTCTTTCATCTCTTCTAAGATAAAAGGTGGTGCAGGCCACACCCCAGGGAAACTCCCTTTACACTGGATCAGGGATGTGACCTTAGTAACAGTGTTACAATCCCACCCTAAACTTCTGTAACATAAAATTATAATCACAAAATGGAGGACAACCACACAATACTGCGAATCATGGCCTAACCAAGTTGACACATATTTTGGGGGGACACAATTCAATCCATGACACCCTCTCTCTCCCTTGCTGGCTTTGAATGAAGCAACCTAGTATGCTGGAGAGGCCCATAGGGCAAGAAATTGAGGGCAGCTTATGGCCAACAGCCCACAAGGAACTGAGACCCTCAGTTCAACAGCCCACAAAGAAGTGGGTTCTTCCCCAGTCAAACCTTCAACCGAGAGCCCAGCCCCAGATGACACCTTGACTGCAGCCTGTAAGAGACCCTGAAGCAGCAGACCTAGCAAAGCCGTGCCTGGACCCTTGACCCACAGAAACCATGAGAACATGTATGTGTGTTCTTCTGTGGTAATCTGCTGCACAGCAACAGGTAAGTTTGTGGTAAATCTGTGCTAAGTTTGAGGTCATCTGCTATGCAGCAATAGGTAACTAAAATACCCACAGTCCAACAGGCCCCAGTGATTTCTTTTCTCAGCATGGACTTGATCATTCATTTCACTATCATTTTTACCAGCATTCTTCATTTACCACCAAAATTCTTGGAAGAATTATCTACCCTCTTTCTCTCTGCCCCTTTCTCATTCACTCTTCATTATCAAATTGACAAAATCAATAGCTTTTGCTTAAGTCTTCATTCTACTTGATCTTTCTACAGCATTAAAACCAGTAACTTCCTTAGAGGCCTCTGCACTTAGCTCCACTGACGTTACATTCTTCTTCTATTACCTCTCTAACCTTTCCTTCTCAGCTTCCCCTGGTCCTCTCCCCTCTGGCCGTACTTAAATGTAAGCATTCATCACATTTCTGCCCTCGAGTCCCTTCTCTTCTCCCAGGTGATCTCACCCACTACTATGACCTCTACTCTTAATTCTTTTGAACTGATTTATTCATTTCATTCATTCATCTAATAGGCACTGTTCTGGGCAGGAGTTATAGAGCAATGAACAAGACAAGCAGGGTCCCTGCTCTCATGAAGCTTGTACTCTAAGGAGGGCTGTGCTGGAGTGTTTCTATTTGCCCCTCAGGATCTACCCACCATCCTTCTCCACCCTGCCCTGCACCCAGGAGGCTAACCTCTATGACCCCATCACAGGGCTCACTTTGACCTCAGAAAGTGCAATGGGAAAAAAAAAAAAAAAGGAAGTGATATGAATGACTCCCTAATCTCTCCATGTGGCTCTAACCTCTCTCCTAAGTTCCAGATCCATATTTCCAATGTCATGTTGTACACGCACATTCCAAGGGCACCTCAATTACGTCTAAAACAGAATCGATATCTTTGCATCCAGTCTCCGCAATACATATCCCTCCTGTATTCTCCATCTCAAAAGACAGGCAGCTGGAAACCACCAGTGGCTCCACGGGAGAATGATGTGGCAGTCTACTTCCGTAAAGATTTACAGCCTTGGAAAGTCTACGGGGTTGCTATCAGTCAGAACCGACTCAACGGCAGTAGGTTTTGAGTTTTGGGGTATTACCTATCCCAGTTAATGCTCACACCAAACTCCCAGCTGTTGAAGTTCAAAAGCTAGTCACCTTCAGCTCCTCTCGTCCTTCAAGCTCCTCCATCCAATCAGTCAAAAAAGTATGTCTCTCCATACACACAACTTCAGCCACCAGCTCCTTTCCTCAACCCACTGCTACCAACACTCTTGCCCAGGAGCTATTTTCTCCCCACTCTGGTCCTTCCTATTTGCTCATTCATTCACTCATCCTAGGTGCCAGGTGCTTGTCTCTGACCTCTAAAAGCACACATCTAATTGAGGAAGAAAGAGAAATAAACAAGTAACTACAATGCAGACTAAAATGTGCTATAATTGGGAAAACTGGATGGTGCTAGGTGCACCCAGAAAGGTCATTCAACCCAATCTGGGAGGAGAGGCAAGGTCAAGAAGGCTTCTCAGACAAGTAAGCTGAAAGCCAGAGGACAGGGAGGAGCCAGCAAGGCAGAGCACACGTGTGATCAGTAGAGTGAACGCATTTGGTAGGAAAGTGCATCTTCTAAATCCAGGCAATAGCATGTGCAAGGCCTAAACCCAAGAGAAAGCATGGTGCCCTGGTGCCATGAGAATCTCAAAGAACTTAACATGACTGTATAGTGAGGGTGAAGCTGGAGAGGTAAGCAGGTGGCCCTTATTAGCACCTTAAAGGAGAATCGATTTTATCCAATCAATTCCACTCCTCTGCTGAAAAACTCAAAAGCCTCTCCCAGAGCAGACAAAATCCAGGCTCCTCAGTCTAGCCTCTACAATTTGACCCCTATCTACTTTTCCTGGCTTACCTACCTGGCATATGCACCCAGAATTCCAGCCACTCCCTGTACTCTCCTGGCTCTATGCCTTTGCTCCATTTCCTCTGCTTAGAATTTCTCCTCCAACCACCATGTTTGCCTGTCTGATTCCAGGTCAAATTCTACCCCTACCAAAAAGTCATCCCAACTTCTCCCAGTGCATTATTACAGCATTTATTACCAACTGTCTTGAATCACTTACATCCATATCTGCTCCCCTGCAGGATGGAGATTTCACAAGTGCCATGCACAGTGTGCTTTGTGTATAAACTGAAGTAAACTCTAGTTTCAAAGACCAGGGAAAATGTTCAGAAAAGTATTCAATACACCAGCACTGCATTTCCAAGTGGCCAACCATGGACGGTCACAAATAGTTATTTCTAAATTATACGAATACAATCAAAAGCCTAGATTTCTGTATGTTTTCCTATATCTCTAAATAAAAATGGTTACACTCTGCCTCATAAGATTAAAAACAACAGAAAAGCTCAGAGAAATTAAGTTACTCAAAGTCACTAGGCACTTAAGAGGCAGAGTAAAGGCCAGAGCCAAGTCTTCAGATACTCCTTCCCAAAAGTTATAAACAACCAGAATATGACCAGAGTATTCCCACACATTTCACTAACCAGCTCATCCTATTACCTAGCACTTCTTTCCCTGATTCTTCCCTCAACTCACATTTTCCTTCAGAGCTCAGCTCAAGAAGCCTCCCCAAACTCTCAAATCAGTCAACTCCTTTATGCTACATTACACTCGCCTTCACGGCATTGACTGCAGTTGTAATTTCATGATGACACCTTGCTTAATAGCAGTCTCACCACCCTCCCACCCTCAACCCTCTACCCCCCATGAACTACATAAGCACAGGGACTGTGGCTGTTTTCCCTGTACCTGGCACATCAAAAAAACCCATTGCTGTCGAATAGATTCCCACTCACAGCGACCCTATAGGACAGAGAACAACTGCCCCACAGGGTTTCCAAGAAGTGGCTGGTGTATTCAAACTGCCAACCTTCTGGTTAGCAGGCTTAGCTCTTAATCACTGCACCACCAGGGCACATGAAGACACTAAATTATTTGTTGAATAAATGAATTGATTTAGGACTACAAGATCCTAGAATATCTTCTGAAACCTCCAATAATAATAACAAAAATTGTATCAATTTTAATGTCACAAAGTTATTGTTAATATATTCAAATTATTTGATAATTAAACATTCATATATGGCATCTATGTTAAGTTCCTATAAACCAGAATGCATGCTAACAAGAATACCACATTTTTTCTCAACATGGAAGGCATTAGCAAACTTTCATCAAAAGAGCACATACTACAATATGCCAACCTACAGATTATATGGAATAGTTATTTGCTCTCTTTATCCTGAAAAGTCCAATTCCAGCCTAACAGTGAATTATCATGCTTTACCAAGGCAGGCCACTGTATTAATAAATTAAACCAACAGTATATTTTTAAGACAATGCTTGAGTGCTTGATTTAGCCAGTAGTTCCTAAGCAAACGCTAGATCCATAAGAAGGAATTAAACTCCCTAAATTAATCCACAGATTCAACACAATCCGTATCAATATACCAGCTGCCTTTTTTGCAGAAATTGACAAGCTGATCCTAATATTCAGAAATCCAAGGGATCAAGAATAGCCAAAACAATCTTGAAAAAGAACAAAATAGGAGGACTCACATTTTCCAACTTCAAAACTTAATACAAAGCTACAATAATCAAGGCTGTAAGGTACTCACAGAAGGACAGACATATGGATCAATGGAACAGAACTGAGACTCCAAAAATAAACCCACATTTATGTCAACTTATTTTCAACAATGGTGCCAAGACCATTCAACAGGAGAAAAAGAGTCTTTTCAACAAATGGTGCTGGAATAACTGGATATCCACATGCAAAAGATGTGGACCCCTAAAAGAAAGCTGGATCCCTACCTCACACCATTTTCAAAAATTAAAATAATAGATCAGAGGTGCACCGCCGGGATCCTGTTCTCCATCTACGCCTACCATGAGGAGCGCGAGAAGGAGTGGGACCCTGAGCACCGGGCCCTGTGCAACCTGGGGCCCTGGGTGAAGTGCTCCGCTGCCCTGGCCTCCAGATGGGGTCGAGGATTTGGTCTTTTGGGTTCCATTTTTGGAAAGGATGGTGTATTAAACCAGCCAAACAGTGTCTCTGAACTTATATTTTATATACTACAATTATTACTTCGCATGACAGCGAGTGCAGGTGCAGCTTTGATCCTTATGACGTCCTCCATCGTGTCTGTCGTGGGGTCTCTATACCTGGCCTACATTCTGTACTTTGTGCTCAAGGAGTTTTGCCTCATCTGCATCATCACATACGGGCTGAACTTCATTCTTCTTATCGTCAACTACAAACGACTAGTGTACTTGAACGAGGCCTGGAAACGGCAGCTGCGCCCCAAGCAGGACTGACAGCCGCTGGGCTCCTGACTGACAGTCTCAAGTTCCTTTTCCATTAAGTTTATTTTGCAGCAGTTTTTTTTTTAATTCTTCACAACAGACACTCTCCCCGAAAATCTTAAACTGATTTTTTAAAATCCTGTAAATTAGAAGAGGCCCTAGCTGTTTTTTGTGTCAATCTTCAGTTTAAATATGGATACAAAAAAGGATTTACCGAGCCAATCAAAGACAAGCTTTAACTTTACTTTGAAGATGTTTCTGAAATAGTAAAATGTCACCCTAACCCCCTGCCCAATTATAAAGTGAGCAACCATTGCTAGTAATTCTCTGAGGTGTATAAATTCAATTTCAGGTATAACAGATGTGATCATGACATGAAAATATTTTAGAATAGATACTGTATTAAATATCGCCATGTTTACAATATGTAATATGTTTTTAGCCAATGGATTTAAACGTGTAGATTCAACTAGAATCCATTTATGTGATATTTGTAAATAAAGGTAGAAATATTGGATCCACCCCTGCAGAGCTTACTGTACAGGTTACTCAAGGTGTAGCAATGAAGAACTGCCAGCTCAGTGCTGACAGATGAACTAGTGAAAATAGGAAGCCCATCCAGATAGCATCTCATGAAAAGTACTGGCAGTCGAGGGTACAGCATTGACAGCAGAAATATAGGATACAGGGTGGTTGGTTCATCTCCTTCCTCTGAAAGGAAGAAACTACATTTGGATGTTCAAGTCAAGTTTGTACCTAGTCATAAAACTGGACCAGTTGTAACCGTACAGAATGAGTCATGTAACCAGACTTCCAGTCCATGGCATTGAGGACACTGATGATGAAAAAAATGGGTAGATTTCTTTTGAGAAAAGCTGGAAACATTAATATGGTAATTTTAGGTCAAGTCTCTTATGACAGTTGAATTCTCACCCAGATATTTTTCCTTCATGTTGGTGCCAGTCAGCCAACCAGACAGTATTACGACTCTGACGTAACCAGGATAAGCCCAATCGCTCCAGAGAAGAACTGCTCTATTTGGTAGTTGTTTCCCTGTTTCCTTCCGCACTAACTAATCAGAGTTTCCTTCTGCAATAACTAATCAGATGTCTAGTTGAACTGGTTTAGGATCAAATTAGATTTGTAAACTTCAGGGTGGGCATTCTGCTCAGTTTGTCATCAGAGGAGCTACTACAGGTAGAGATGCCTGCAGGTGAATCATAGTAACATCGTCACCGCTCTCTGATAACTGTGGGAGTACAGGAGGGATTTTTATAGTGATCTGAATAAACCCAAATGAAATTGTGGAAAAAAAAAAAATAATAGATCAGAGACTTGAATGTAAGAGCTAAAACCATAAAACACTTAGAAGAAAACATAGGTGTAAATCTTCATGGCCTTGGATTAGGCAATGGTTTCCTAGATATGATGCCAAAAGCCTAAGCAACAAAAGAAAAAATAAACTGTACTTCATCAAAATTAAAAACACTTGTGCTTCAAAGGACACCATCAAGAAAGTGAAAAGACAACCCACTGAATTGGAGAAAGTATTTGTAAATTATATATCTGATATGGGACTAGTATCCAGAATATATAAAGAACTCCTACAATTCAACAATAAAAAGACAACCTAATTAAAAAATGGGTAAAGTATTTGAATTCAAAAGTTTCTCTAAGGTATACAAAATAGCCAATGAGCACATGAAAAGATGTTCAACATCATCATTCACTAGGGAAACATAAATAAAAACCAGAGTGAGATACCACTTCATACCCACTAACGAAAAACCAAACCCGTTGTCAAGTCGACTGTAACTCATAGTGACTCTACAGACAGAGTAGAACTGCCCCATAGGGTTTCCAACAAGGCATCTGGTGGATTTGAACAGCCGACCTTTTGGTTAGCAGCCAAGCTCTTAACCACTGTGCCACAAGTCCACTAGGATGGCTAGTATTAGACAAATGGAAAATAACAAGTATTGGTGAGGATGTGGAGTAAATGAAACACTCCTGCATTGCTGGTCGGATTGTAAAGTGGTGCTGCCGCTATGGAAAACAACTTGGCAGTTCCTCAAAAAGTTAAACTTAGAATTACCATATGATTCAGCAATCCAATTCCTAGGTATATTCCCATGAGAAATATGTTCAGATAAAAACTTGTGTATGAATGTTCACAGCAGCATTATTCATAATAGCTAAAAAAAGGAGAGATAATCCAAATGTCCATAAACTGATGAATGGATAAATAAATGTGGTACATCCACACAATGGAATATTATTCTGCCATAAAAATGAAGTACTGATACATGCTACAACACAGATGAACTTTAAAAACATTATACTAAGTGAAAGAAGCCAGTTATAAAAGACCACATATTGCATGATTCCATTTATATGAAATGTCCAGAATAGGCAAATCCATACACACAGAAAGTAGATTAGTGGTTGCTAAGGGCCAGGGAGAAAGGGGAATGAGGAGTGACTGCTATTGGGTATGGGCTTCTTTTGAAGACAATGAAAACTTTTTAAAATGAAATCTTGGTAATAGCTGAACGACTGTGTGAATATATTAAAACTTACTGAATTGTACATTTTTAAAGAGTGAATTTTAAGGTATGTAAATTATACCTCAGTAAAGCTGTTATTAAAAATAGGATTCAAATCCGTTGACTAAAAAAAACTTTTAAGTTTTGAAAATTCAGTTATTACTGGTGCTAAAAACTACTTTGATAATTATGTTTCTTTAAAATATTAAATACCTTCCTGCCTTGTTAAGCAGAACACAATGAGTATTGCTTTTCTGAATATACACAGGGTCATCATTATGAAACACCAATTACACGGCTGTATATTCAGAGAAGTCAATGGTGTGCAGGCTATTAGCCCTTTACGCGGTACCGCCAAAACTACTGTCCTTTCAAAGTTCTTCCACCTGTCTTCTGTAATTCTGTTTCCTTATTCTCCCATGAGAAATCAAGAAAAACAACAGATTAGAGGCAGGAAAGACATATGAAGGAAAAGCCAAACAAGTATGCATACAGGTGGCCAAATACCCTTAAAGAAAAGCCCAGTTCAGAAGATTCTCTGTTTTCTTCTCTCCCACCCACTCCTCTACAGGCGCCTCTTTCTCACTAAGAACACAGCCTTTAAGTTCAGTGGTCCACACCAAGGGAGAAAGGGAGGAATTCTATCCAAATATCTGAATCATGGAAAACCTCAGATGATACTGACATTCCCCTAAACTGACTGAGTCGTCCTGAGAATCACCACAGGGCAAGAGACTACCTTATTCCAGTGTGCCCTGCTTTGTCACATTTCACACAGAGCACCAGCTTTGGGACAGTTATTACACACATCAAGCCTAACTGACTGAGGACGTCTGGCCTCCTACCTGTAGCTCCAGTGAACATTTTAAATAAATTAAATTACAATAGCAACTGCACCCATTCTTGGGGTCAATATTCTTTCTTTTTCCTACACTGACAAAGTTTGAGGCACCAGGACCCCCTCACCCTAAGCCCCTCTAAATGATCAATAGGCCACTGGGTCCTAATCGACCTTCCTTTAAGGCTGTCAGGAGTGGGGTGAACCTCTGGCCTATGGAAACAAAGCAACAGGCTGAGAGGAGACAATCTGATTCTGTCTTGAGACTAAAGTCAGATGATGGTGAGCTTTCTGAAACTAGAGTAAGGCCATGCAGGAGGCATGACTGGGGCCGTAGCAGGCCACACTGACATGCAAGTTATGGAGGAGCAAGGAAGCTACATGTAAATGGAGAAAATTGTTCTGAAAGGCAAAACGGGAACAGAGCAGATAGAGAAAACAGCAGGGATGGGAGCCACAGCATCCCAGAAGAGATTCCAGCTTAGTCCAAAGGGGTCTCCAGAGGGAAAGTCACTCCAGACTTTCCAGGTCCAGCTGCACTTCATCTTCTATCCTTGTAGGCTTAAGACTGCTTCTGCTATTCTTTCACGAAAACCTCCTTCACCTAACTTGAGTGGCTTATGTTCTTGTAATCAAAGCTGCTCTAGCTAAAGCAGGGCCTGCTTACCCTCCCTGACATCAATCGGAAGCAAGCTGTATTTCCTAGTGTCCGCCAAGAACCTCAGATTTTTTTGAATAAGCCAGCCAATCCTGTTTACAAGTATCAATATTATAAATACAAAAAACTCGCCTGAAAACCTTTCTGTATAAATGAACCTCAGAGCCAGATTACTTTCATTTATTTCTAAAAACATTCTGAAAATCATGATTTTTTTCATTTGTATTAAGCAAACAGTTTCGGTGTCTCTGCTCTTTCATCACACGACAAGGGCAAGGAACCTTGTCAGAGGTGGTACTGTGGCACGCTGGTGAAGAAGGTAGCAAAGAACATCCACAATAACTTGGAACAGCACCAGAGCAGCTAAATTCATCCTCAGTTCCTCCAGACATGACCACAGAGGCCAAAGAGACTAAAAATACTTGGCGAGGACAGATAAAAGCTGTCAAGGATATTCAGCCCAGTTAAGAGATGTCACCACCATCACCACATTTGCATTAGAAGATGCTCATAAAAGCAGCAATGGGTCACATTTAGAATCTTCAGATTCAGTATGGAACTGATAGTTCTCGCCTCCCAGAACACCTGGAATAAATCTCTGGGCCTTGAATTTGGTCAAGTAATCTATGATCAATTTCTAGAGGACCCTAGGAAGAAAGACAAGTACTTCAAAAATGTTGAGTACCCACTCACCACCTTTCTACTTGTTACAGCTTTCTTTTTAGCACAATAGCCTCCATCAATAAAACTAAATGAAGACGACACCTCCATCAGAAGTTTTGCAAAGCAAATGATGATTCAGGCAGCATCCTTCATAACAGCAGAGACAGAAAAGACAAGGCAGAGAATATTTACAAGAACACCAGGAACTTTACCTTGACCCTCTGTATCTTTAAATATGGAAGAAACTTTTAAAAACTAAATTATATTCAAAGCTTCTCTCTAAGTGCTGGGCCTTTAGTAATCCAAGGAGTATGTCCATGTGAAGACCCCATATAATTATAATTATAGTGGACCCACATAGATTTCCCAACCCACATGAGTTTGGTTTTTCTTAATTTGTTCTTTTTTTTAATAATATTTGATGGTGTTTTCAGTGCAAGTTTACACAGCAAATTGGTTCCCTTTTAACAATTACTACACAAATTGTTCAGTGACATTGGTTAGCTACGTGAGTTTTTAATAGGAAGAGTCTTATTTACTGAATTACTGGCAATCAATACATTTTAATAATAATTACATTAATCAACTCCAGAAAACACAATAAATGAATATAAACACTACTACCTTCAACATAAAAAATCTGAGGTGAGCAGATACTTTTTTCTTCTGTAATCATGTATTATTTAAGTCTATTTTCCCAAGTAGACTTCCAAATATCTGAATGAAGACCTTAAATATGTCACAAGGAATAAATGAGACTGAAGGTTTCATACTGTGGATCCTATTTAACAATTTAACAACTTTAACAATTTTTTTACATTTTCTCAAAGCAAACACAATGTTTTAAACAGGCAGACCTTTAAAAGTTAAACCCTCTATGCATAGCAGAAAGGAGGCACCTCAGAGACTGCAGTTCGAATTCCTCCTACACAGCCTGAGCCAACATATTAATTCTTGACCTGCAGCAAGTAACTCAAAAGGAAAAGACACACTTACATTGAATCGCTGCATAGCAGCAAAGCCTGTCATAAGGTGAGATTCCGTATGTCCAACTCCATTTCTTATATCATAAAACTTAGAATGGGAAGAAACTTTAGAGGTCATCACTAGGACAGCCCTTTGCTCAGCACATGAATCTTTTCAACATGAATCCTCTCAAAAGTATTATCGAAGAGTTAACTCATTATACAATGAGAGCTGTGATGTGAGAAAAGCAAGATGAGAAGTGCCAGAATCAAGAGTGATAAATGGAGAAATAGTGTATGGTAAGGAAGAGAAGGCTGTGGAGGCCAAGGAGAGAGAGGGTTCCAGCACCATGGCCTCCGCAAGTGGCAGCAAGAACAGCAGAAAATACAACTCTAGCTGGGGTCCCCGACCCTGTTCGCCAGTGCTCCTGGCTATTTAAAGAGAACAGTACTAATGGGGAATCAAAGTGGGCTTGATATAAAAGCCATCTAGGAAACCTAAAGGCCCTAGTGGAGGACTAACCTATCACTGTTGGGTTCAGCGTGAGACAAAAATAATAATGCTGACGCTACAATAAGTCTTCCAAACATTTTGAAATCTGATACCAAAGCCCACAGCTTCTCATAAATCCTACAGTGGTACATGGTTTGGAAATTAGGGAGTTTTACAGAGACTCCCTACGATTAAATTAATATTCCTTTCTTTGATATTATTTACAAATGGATTCCTTCTTAGAAACTGTATTTAAATAATTTTAAAACTGCATTTCTTACAATAAATGCCATTTAAGTCATCCTCAAATGCTTACTCAGTCTATTTGCTTTTATTTTCTTTTTCTTAGTATACCTACTTAAAGGAGAAAGCTACTTAACAGACAATGTACTCGGCTATGTCACTCATCAGAAAATTCAGCTCAACATAAAGGATCACAAAGCTCTAGATTCATTCAAGAGTGGGAGAAGACAGTATCTCAGAGTTGTCATGATTTTTAAAAAGTCAGCTCAGGAGTGAGACTGGGTATCAATCAAAATGGTTACAGTTTGAACCATCTACTCTAACTACGAATTTTAACTGAGCTAAAATGATGATTCCTAAGTACAACACATCATACTTCTAATGTTTCTCAGCAATTAAATATCTAAAGAGTCAACACACCCCCAAGAAAGCAGAGAAAATGAACTTTTTTAAAGCTCACCATTCATCAACTACAGGAGGCTCGAAAGATGCCATGCGCCGGAGGCTCAGCCTCAAACTCGGCCCTGCAGAGGAAAACTCCAAATAAGATTTCTTCAAAAACTGCTCTCACGCAGTACTAAATTACAAGCAGTGACCTCCCTGGAGAAGAAACTGAAGTCAACGGCTACATGAGTGTACAATCTAGGGGAAATGAAACCCAATTCTGACACAAGGGATGCTACACTAGTTCTCTAATGATAACAATTATAGTAACATTAAAAAGTAAAAGTACCACAATAAAGTTCTTTAAAATATTTCAAAATCAACAGAATGATCAAAAGGGAAAGACCAAATTCATTACATAAATAATCTGAATGGAATGTAATTTAATCTCCCAACCTAATCTCTCTGAAATAAAGTAAAATCCTCCAAGTCAAATTATAAAATACTACTTTATGACAATGCAGCTGCAGCACAGGAATCAGAACCTCATGCAAGAACAAAAATTTAGTGTCAAAATGTTCACAACACAGCTCAATCCACAAAACCGTAAGATAATTAAACTGTTTTTAGATTTCAATCAGTTTGGCCAGAAACCTTATCCAAACTACACTGATGCAAATCAGCAAGACTACAGCACTATCTAAATAACAACCCCACTACCTTATCTTTTACCTTTTATCGTTGATTTATGGGCTGACTGATGTTAAACCGATTTGTGCATGTGCCAGAAGTCAGTTCAGAAATACAAAACAAGAAAAGAGATTTAGAAGAATCAAATTCATGAATGAAAATGCTGACATCATAGTTCAGCTCCCGGTAGAGCTTAGAGTAGTATGTGAAAAAAAACAGTGCATCTTTGGGGATGTTAAATCACCAAAGTCATTTAGCAAAGGAGATAAAAGAAAAAGCCCTCGCTCAGAAAGAGGAAAGGAAAAAGATACTAAAAAAAAAAAACAGAAAAGCTATATTAACTAACAATTCCCTACACCAAAAATGAAAAATAAACAATGTGTATAGCCCACAAACAAGCGTAACTTCTAAACCATGGGCATGTTTCATGTTATTAATGTTAGAAGTAACATTTTTTAAAGATAATTGTTTAACTCTAAATAAATAGAACGTAGTCCCCCCATCCCAACCTTAAATCTTTCTCCCACCACATGGCATATCATTCAAAAAAGAGTGCATGATACAGCTAGACAGGTTTTATTCCTCCATTGAAAACTACCTGGCACTGCCACACCACACCTAATTTTAAGTAATTCTGAATACAACAGGATAGGACACAGTGACCAGAGGCAAGCTACTGGAGTTTTTATGTGTGGGGGAGAGGAAAAAAAAGGCTTCTATCTAATGATACCATATAAACTAATAAGAAAAGAGATTATAAAAATTTGATTAACTCAGAACTATTAAAAGCGGCTAGTGGTGTGGATTGTTCACATTTTTCATCTCTTGGCAGAGCTAAAAATACAACTAAGAATACAAACTTCTGTAAAATTTAGACACAATTTACTAAAATCCTTTTATCTGGGACACTTAAGTTACTGATTCCTAGATTCCTAATGTTTCCCAGGAAATTTAAGATTACTACATTCTTGGAAAATAAGTGACCCTCAGATTCTTAGTAAACTCCCAGAAGCACAAAACTACAAGGACATTCTCTCTTCTTTACCATTCATAGAGCTTAAAGTAGCCATTCACCCAAATGGATTTTTTAAAAATTTAAGCGATAAACAGTTTTGTCAATAAACATTTTTAAAAGAAGATCTTATTAAGTTAAAATGCAAGCATGCCAGTTTTATCTGTAAATCTAAAATGTTAGAAGAGATCATCTCACGTTGCCACCACAAATATCTTTGATAGAACATCACTACCCCCTTGTGGATTCACGATAAAAATTCCTTATCTTGAATCTTAACGTTTTAAGTGTTTCACTCGGCTGAACGTTCATTAAAGTTTACATTTTCTTCACTAAGAAGGGCTATTTTATTTTAATTAATTTTTAAAGGAAAAAAAAAAACCCTTAGCACTTTAAAAAAAACCAATCCCATCAACTTCATCTTTTAAACATCCCCATTTGCGGAATGTTCTTTATACAATACATACATTGGTTTCACAATGGTAACCACATCAGCATGCCGCTTTTTCTTAAAATATCTGAATTTACACTTCCAATCATCACTTTGAGATTATTTTTAATAATAAATGGGTAATTTTTCACTAAAGCATCTTTTTTTCTTTCTATTCGGTAATTTCACACCTTGTACCCATTTACTGCTCCCAAATGGTTTGATATCCAAGTGCCCCAGAAAACCAATGGGGCACATACATCCTCAGAAATGACTTTTAAGAAAAAGATAAAAAACCAAATATAAGTTTTAAAAGATTAAGTTAGTTCTTGGTAGTATTAACATACCTTCAAAAATGCCTCCTACAAATCTAAATCAAGCCTGATGAAGGAAAAAATACATATATACCTTTTTTTTCAAAACTGGAAAGAAGGGCTTTCTGTTTTCTTTTTTTGGCTGTTTTTTTTTGTTTGTTTGTTTTCAGTTGAAGGAGTACCTCTGGTTGTATCTGTGTATCATTCTAGTATAACACACGGATACAGCTTGTTAAACGTGCACTGCGAAAAAGATTAAATAATAAGTTTATCACTTGTTACAGACACTAAGATTTAGTTGAAAGTATAAATCATTCCTGCAATAAGTCATATGCTGTATGGAGAAAGTTATAGTCACAACTTGTCCTACTGTCCTTACTGGGAATTAGCTCCCCGTTATCTCACAGACGTTGAACACAAAAGTCGGGGCATAGTAATTTACTATTATCATGAGAAGACGAATGTCAGAACTCATTCCAATGGGTAAGTGAGAATAAATGAGGAAAAGCAATCCATTTTGCAAGTGTTTTTAACTGACGAAATACATAATCTTCCCTTGAGGTAAATGATAAGGAAAAATAGGAGAGACAGTACATGTTCTGTTGAATGAATGGAAATTGTGTGTCCCAAAAGGCTTTTCACACGTCAACCCCATTGAGACTGTACATCTAAAAGTACCAATTAGGTATCACGTCCAAAGCTAGTGACTAACCTTAGAGCAGGAGTGATCATGTTTTGCTTTTTGAGGATTTTGTTGTTATGGCTGTTGTTGGATTTTGGGGGGGGAAGATGGGGGCATTAGAAGATGGGGGGCATTTTAGATGCCTTTACGAAGCGAGATTAGTGGTTTAAGACTTATGCTACTTAATTAGTCTCCAATTATTAACACATTTAAGAATGTTAAGAACTCAGTCCCAAACATTTCTTGCAAGGCATGCCACTTTGTGCACATGTAACTATGAAACTATATTGCAGAGAGCAGAGTGATGAATACAGCCCCAAACCCACGCATCTCCCTCCTGGTCACCTTCTGCTCAAGGTCTCAGGAAGGGATATGTTACATGACTTGAAAGGCCTGCTTAAATTTGGAGGAAAAAAAAAGTGACAGGACTTTTCTAAATGAGCAAAGGACTCGTGTATAAGAAGACAAGCAACTGTATCAAGAATCAACAAAGCACTGGGGGTGAATGCGGAAGAACCATTAAAAAATATCTGGGGTCCTTCCATCTTATGCTGTGTCAATCAGTTGAAAGTAAACGAACAATCCTCTAAAAAAAGAGTGCAAAGGGAAGTAATGTGGCTGACACTTGGCCTCTCTTTGCAGTGGGGTACATAATATTTCTCTTTTAGTCCAGGGTAATGAGCTAAAAAAATGCTCAGGAAGCATTACCAATCTTTACACAAGGAGGCCCATGACCTTCTACAAGCAATGGCGTTCAAAGCAGAAAGATGCAACACAACCTCAGAAATACACAGCCAGCATACTGACAGCAACAAACTATCCTTTACTTTGTCCCATCATATAAAAAATCAGGGGCTGCCGCCCATTGTCAATATATACAAAGAAAGACTTCCTTACAAATACATGACAAATATCATGGGATGGAAGACAAATTATATATTTACAAGACCCTCTTTCTGATTAATCACAGGACTGACGGACATGACCTACTCTTCCCTTACATACGTGGTACAAAATAAAAGGATCTGATAAGTGTCTGATCAACCTGTATCCTGAACCTGAGCCTGATTAGAGATTCAAACAAAATTAAAAGAAAGATAGATTACACACCATAATATGGAAAACAGAGTGAATGACCGTGCACTCTCATTCAAGTCACATGGACAAGGAAGCAGAGCAAGAACATTTCTTGCTTCACACTCGGATCTCGAATACACCAAAGACTAAAGATAGTACTATAGCAGGCAAATTAACATTAGGAAAAGAACCCACACTTCCTTGTGAATGAAGACCCCAAATGAAGTTGGCTATACCCAAAGAAATGTACCATTATTAAATCAAAGAGACAGACGGAAGCTGGCTAAACTGCAGGAAAAACAAATTTCCAAATTACGATACGGGGAGGCTCAGATATCAGAGGGACCCAGTGTTTTACCCCAGATCGATATCTAGTCACCAAACTACTACCATCCCTTGCCTTGTAGTTTAAATCCTATTCTACCCATCCTTAGGGGAACAAGAAGTAACACTTCCTCATGGTACATACAGGACAAAAGGCAAGGTAGACACCCCTTTTTACTGAAAAATAGAAAGCCTATGAATATAGTAGATTCACAAACACCTTTTTAATAATAATGATGATGAGGGCAATAAAAGAAGCCTTTTTGTGTGGGAAGGAGCAAAAAATAAAGGAAAGGCTGAAGAAAAGAAAGGTATGGTTTAAGTCATCTAGAACAACAAAAAAGGGCACGGTAAATGATTCTAGAAGGTACAGCACATTTTAGAAAACAATCTATATAATAGAAATACAAAACACTCATTACCAAAACACCACCTGTCACCACAAAAATATTCACATGAACGAAAGACACTGACAAAACACATACTACAACAGTTCTAAGCAAGAGTTCTTAAGAGTACAATATTAGCAGAATTGGCTTCTATAAACATTGAGAGGAGGGAAATGTGACTTAATAGAGGAGAAAAAGAAAAGGTGTATTTCACATTAACTTTTTATTATTACCCTCAGTATTTATACCTAACCTGCATCCAAAAAGAATTTGAGGCTACTTATCAAAGAGAAAGTGAGACACAAATAACTGTACCATTAAAAAGTGTAAAGCATTAAAAGTCACAGAGTAAAGAAAGGTAGTGATAATTGTACCAGATATCTAGGCTAAGAATGGTCACCACAATCAAGCATTAAATTTAGATACAATACTCTCTGGCATTGAAAAAGTCACAGCAGCTCCTGTACTTCTTACTATCTGATAATATGAAACATACCAGTTAATCAGAAGAGGAAAGTATTTTTCTACCACTTCCTTATATGAAGAACGCTTCTGAATTTATATTCTATACATACCTAGTATAATGCTGATGCTCAAATGTTAAAATAAGTATTCCAATCAATCATATATCTAAATGATCAAAATTCATGCTTAGACAATTATAAAAAGGTTTGACTTTTTTTTTCTACACACACACGCACGCACGCACACGCACGGGCGCACCCACACAGGCGGGGGGAAAGCTGTTAAATACCTCTCCCAGTCCACCCTCCCCACCACCCCAACTCCTATGTGAGGGGCGGGGGGGCTTAATAGGATACTATCTATTGCATTTTTGCAAGATTACAATCCAAAAAATTGAAATTAAGAGAAGAATTCCATATAAGAAAGTATAAAAGGCAAAAACAAGAGACACTGAAATTTCATTCATACCAAAAGGCTAACAAGACCCAATTTGGACTCAATCAAGGTCACATAACTCACACAGATCCTTTGCACATACGAGAAGCTCTGTAAATGTATCCTGAAAGGATGATTTCAGTAACTGGAGTATGGATATAAAAATTTCTCCTGAAAAGGAGAGAACCGACACAACTACATGGGGGAAGGAAGAGAACAAGAGAATCACCTTCTACTGCCTTTTCCATAAGGAAGTCAGAAAGAAGCACAACTGCACACAAAGAAGTATTTCCCCAAACTTTAGGAAATGGGAAACAAAAGAATGACTCAGAGTAAAGGAGGAGTGGGGAAAAAATGTTACACCAGAAGATGGGTTACCTTAAAATCCATCAGAAAGAATTATGATCCCACCGGGACATATGACCTGATACCTGGCATAAACAGGGAATGAAAATAACGTCACCTAACTCTAAAGAATAGGCTGTTTTAGAGGGAAGGTCTAAAACCTCTAGGTCAAAAAATTATAGAAATAGACATGTGGATAAGCAAGATATATAAATATGTCTTAAAGAGGAAGTAAGACCAACTTAACAACAAAAAGACAAAAAACACAATCATAAAATGGGCAAAGGACTTGAACAGACATTTCACTAAAGAGGGCATTCAAATGGCCACCAAATACATGAAAAGGTGCTCAGCATTATTAGCCATCAGAGAGATGCAAATTAAAACCACAATGAAATACCATTTCACTCCCAGTAGGATGGCTAAGATTGAAAAAAAAAAAAAACGCAGAAAATACCAAATGTTGGCAAGGATGTGGGAAAATTGGAACCTTACCTATTGCCGTTGGGAATGCAAAATGGTACAGATGTTGAGGAAAACAGTGTGGCTGTTCCTCAAAAACTAAAAATAGAACTACCATATGACCCAGCAATTCCACTCCTAGGTATATACCCAAAAGACTTGAAAACCGAGACTCAAAAAGAGACTTGTACACCAATGTTCACTGCAGCGCTATTCACAACAGCCAAAAGGTGGAAACAATCTAAATGCCCATCAACAGATGAATAAATAAACAAAATGTAGTACAGACATGTAATGGAATACTACTCGGCCAGTAGGAGAAATGAAGTCTTGATACGTTCTACAACATGGATGGAGCTTGAATACATGATGCTAAGAGAAATAAGCCAATCACAAAAAGACAACTATTGTATGACCTCACTTATATAAAAAGACAAGAAAAGGTCAATGTACAGAGACCAAAGTTTTATTAGTAGTTAGCAGGGGGGGGAGGGAGAGGGACAAGAGAGGTTAACAGTGATGGAAAAATTGCAATTATTAAGGGTAGGGTTGCACAGCAGCCAATTATCATAATCGCTGTTAATAAGTTGTGTACCTGTGTACCTGTAAAAAGTTGAATTGGCAAAAGTTGTGGGATAAATATATTTACAACAACGAGGAAAAAAAAAAAAGAGTAGCTGCTGAGGCTGCTTATGTACAACCAAACACCTCATGGGATTTGGTTCCTTGGTTTGGAGGTTTAAGGTCATGGTTTCATGGAACATCCCAGTTAACTGGCCTAAATATGTGTTTAGTGCCTCTGTTCTACCTCCTAGTTTGTTGCGTAGTGCCTGGGGTCTTAAAAGATTGCAAGCAGGCATCCAAGGCACAACAATTGCCCTCTATTCACTTCGAGCAACAGAGGAAGAAGGAGCATCAGGAACGCAGGATATTGAACGTGTGGCTAATTGCCTCCACGAACAACTGCCTCCTTTACCATTAGGCCAGAAGAACTGGATGGTGCCTCGATACCGTTACTGAATATTTTGCTCAAAGATTCCATAGAAAAATCTTGATCAAAAGGGGGAAAATGCACAACAGAATTTCAAATTCTAATGGACTCTAGACCTTCTGGAGCCATGGAGGGTGGATGAACCCCTGAAACTACTGAGATAATCTTTACCTTAAACCAAAAATATCCCCTTAAGTTATCTTAAAACTGAACAATAGTTTAGCTTAACTAGTAAAAAAAAGTCTGCCTTGAGCAATTATGCTTTTAAGAACTATCTATATGGTATCAAATTGACAACGGCAGTGAGTTTATGTTAATGAAGGAGGAACAACTCAGAAAAGGGTGAGGGCTGTTGCACAACTCACAGAATGTAACTAATGTCACTAAACTATACATGTAGCAACTGCTGAGTTAGTGTATTGTTTTGCCATGTATATTCTCAAGGACAACAACAAAACAAAGTTTGGGGCAGGGGGAAGAGCAGCCCTACTCTTTTGAAAAGGAAAACCTGGCCCAATCCGACCTTGAGTAGAGGCTGCTGTATATACATCAACATTTTGAATCCACTGAACAATGAAATGGAGAAATTCAACATTTCCCAGAAACAGGACAAGTAAGGTCTTCAAGAAGACAAGAAAAGAAATTTCCCATAGGTCTTAAAATCTTGTCAAAAAATGGGGAAGGGGGGTGGGGGGTGGAGGAGTGACGTTCTAACAAGAAGCCAAACAGAAAAATGTAAAAAAGACAAGCGGTTAAGAGAAGCCAGTGAACCTGACAAGAGAACACCCTGCACTGGAGGAGTAAGAGGAAAAGTTGATTTCCAGTAGTCCATGGAGAGGGGCGACCACATTAAACTCAAGGAGCCTCATTTTAGACATAACCCCAGGTGTGCTCCTCTTGCTCACCTTTACCACTTTCCCTTCCCTGGCCCAGTGTACTGAATATCCTGCTTAGCAATGAAAAACCCAAAAGGCAGCCAGTGGAATGGAGAAGGGCATGGAAGGATCCACCATGGAAACTGGTTGACTGTACTGAGTTTACTCCAATATACACAGCAAGTATTCAACCCTATTTTTCCAAGGGTCATTAATACTACACCCTAAAATTCCATCCAATGCGCACTTCAATTCCATCAAGCTTATTACAGATACATACGGCATATAAACTAAAAGCAACCAACAAAAAAAAGGAAATGAGGTCAAAAGTTCTACTTTCTGGCAATGGGTATTATGCCCGTGAATAATTTGATATTAACTGAGAGACAAAATCCAGAAGCCAAACTAAGGCTGACCACTCAGTAACTCCAGATGGAGATGGTCTCCTTTGCGAGAAAAGTGCTTAAAGGTTCAATGCCCAGAGCCTGAAAGAGCTTGTTGGGGAGGGTAGCCTGACAGAGCGTGTTGGGGAGGGTGAGTCTCCAAACTAAGCCTGACAAAAAGTAACACTTTGTCACTAAGTAACAGCAGGTAGCAGTCGTCTCAAGCTTTGGGAGGGCAGGAAGTGAGGGAGACAAGGGAGGACAGGCACCTGACTCGGAGTAGGCTCAGCTCAAATCATTCCTTGCCCAAGAGCCAAACAGCTAAACGAATTACGACACTCAGAAAAAAAGACTTCTTTTCCTAATGTTTACAATCTCTCAATTATTTAAATGCCCAAACACATAACAGGAACATATTTATGGCCATTCATTCCCAGTTTTGTCACAGAAAAACATATTCTTCTCACCTATCTCCTATCATTTGCCCAAAATATATAAAATACCTTCTCTCTACACTGCAGTAAGGAAATCAAGATAAGAACTTTTCCCCCTACAAGAAATCAAGCAGAGGATACCGCCCCTAAATTCAGAATGCTTAAGCTTTGGTCCATATCAGCAAGCACTCTACACTTAGTATATTCAAGGACTTGGTGAACATTCAAGACGTCATTCTGCTTATTCAGTACAGTACAGATGACAAATGAAAGAGTGGTAAGATTTGCCATTTATCAATGATACTTCGTCCTGATTCTTCTAAGCATGAAAGGTTACCAATCACAGTAATATATCTCTATATTCTCACACATAATCGTGCCCACATATGTCCAAAATGTATAGATAGTCATCTACACCTTCCAACTTTCTGCATACAGGTAACGGATGTGATTTCATCTATGAATATATACGTATATAATAAATAAATGTATACCCTCATGATAATCTCTTTTTTGCCAAAAGAGAACCAGGACGGCAAAAAATAGAAAGCATTCAAATTTCTCCTTCACCTGAAATCCATAAGATCGAGAGAAATGTTTGGATCCCACAAGAGGCAACACCAGGGCCAAAGGAAGCTTCTAGTACAAAGAGCACACAAGCAACCCCTTCCCAAAAAGCACACAGGCAACATGGGCATCTACAGTCCCTTTTCTGGATGGGAAGGCATATGGCTTCTACTTACCCAGCCAGCATGAATACAATTTAAGAAAATTGCAAAAAGTCAAGGTAACAGGGCTCACCAAATATGGCTGACTGGGAAACAGAAACCATAAGGAGGCTATGAGTTCTCTTAAAAAAAGACATGGGAAGTTTATTTCCAGGGAAGGCTCAAAGACTTTGAACGCAGGATGCACAAAGTATGGTTCCGACTACACAGAAGACAGTGATCACATCAGAAGACAAGGGCACATGACCCTTTCCCCTGTGGGGTACAGGGTCAACAGGTGAACGCTGTCCCCAAACAAGATGCAAGACTAAACTGGAAGCAAAAATACACCCTTCTTTTCCTCAGACCTATGACTAATTATCATGGCCCCTTTTTACTCAAGAGCTAGGCACAATGGAAGCCCTGTCCTACATATTCCTGGGACACCCACCCTCATCCCAACAAGGAACTCCGAGGAGAAAGAGCATGTTAGGGCAGACAGACAAATGGGGAAAGGAGCATTAGAATGCCCAATTTTTTCCATAAGAAAAAGAGGGCAACTCAAAGGGTATTCAGGAAATGAGCTCACTCTAAGCCAGGAAAGTGTGTGTAGAGTATACATAATCCGTAAGAAGTATCTGATTTCCTATTTGGGAATGACTTCACGGCTGGACAAGCCCCCACTATGCACTGGGTGAGGAAAGAAGATCTAAGGTAGCCCCAGTACCCTTGCCCCGGCTAAAGGGTCAATAAACAGTGTGCAGAAGCCCCAAAAAACTCCACAAAAGCTGAGAGGATGAGCAAGACCCCTTTACCAAGGAAGGACCAGGGTCACAGAAGGTAAAGGGCAAGAGAGTCTGGAGCTCCTCACTTGCCATAGAAACGGAGACCCCACCCTCTTGGCTGGAAGGGGTGCAAGGGCAAGAGTAGAATGTGAAATGCTTCTAGGGGCGGGGAGCTGCGCAGGCCCCCTTCCCAGGGAAGGACAGGGGAGGGGACACACGAGGCCCTCCAGTCTGGGGACGCTCAGCAGGAGGGGGTCCCCCTGGTGGGGAGAGGGGACCCCCGTCTGCTCGCAAGGTGCCTAAGGGCTCAAGGGTGATGCTGGACAGAATCTGTCTGGCCCTGCCTGCCGGAAAGCCATGGGGCTGGCGAGAGCTGAGCGCCGCCCGCTGCCGCTCGACGGGGACCGGCCCGAAGCAGTGGGGCGCGGGGCCAGAGGGGGCCTGCGGCTGCTAAACTTTCCGCCCCGCGGCCCCCACCGGG
>NW_004444069.1:2694596-2702665 GCF_000243295.1 Trichechus manatus latirostris | reverse complement strand
GCCGCCGCGCACCCGCCCTGGCCCCGCCCCGCAGCCCACGCACAGCGCCCGTTGGGCCGCGCGGCTGCCACTCATTGTTCCCGCCACCAATCGCCCCGCACCAGGGGTCTCACTACTCTCCGGGAGGAGCGTCCTATCCATCTGGCCCATTGGCTGGTCACCACCGAACGGACTGAAGGGATTGGCCAAAAATCAACGCCCCCTCCCCACCCACTCCCAGGAAAGCCCGCCTTCCGGACCTAAACAATGCTTCCCAGTGGACAGAGTCCGAAAGAACTGTCCAATCAGGACAGAACTGACACGGAGTATTTCCTCGAGGCCGAGACGTGGCGTTTTGATTGGGCGTTACTACAGTGTTTCCCAGGCCGTGCGGACCAATCAAAGGGGGTTCCCGGAACTCGGGCGCGGCGAGGGGAAGCCCCGCCCCCCAGCGTGACCGTCAGGAGGAAGGCGCTCGCTCATTGGCGCGCTGGGGCTTTTCCCGCGTGCTCCCGGGGCTGAAGGACGTTCCCGGGGAAGCCGCTGCCGGCGCGTGGGGTCCCGGTGGCAGCGGAGGACACGGCGGGATCTCCGGGATCCCGCAGCGTGCTGCTGCCAGGGAGCGCGGGGCGCGACGGAGCCGAGGTTTGCCGGCCGCCACAGTTCGGAGCCCGTCGGCCGGGAATCCGGGCGTCGCTGCAGCTCGGTGGGGGAGGGGCGCTCCCGCCAGGCTCCGCCCCGCCACCGGCGCCCCGCCCCCAGCCCTGGCGCCGCCGCCTTCCTCCTGGCGGGTCGCGCGGCCTGCTAGTGCGCGCCTCCCGATCTTAGCCCACGGTGTGCTCCGCTGTCCCCTTTTCCAGCGGCTTAAAATACTGAAACTTTATTTTGGTCACGTTGCCCATGTGACCCACAGAGTCGATGACTCATAAATGCCTGTCCCAGGATGAGACAGCTGCACGAAATCTGAGGGACATGATAGAGCCCGGCGCGCTTCTGTGGAGGGCAAGGCAGCCAAGTTTCCTGCCATCCTGGGTTAGCTGTGTGGTCTTCCTCATACGTCTCCCAGCGCCCAGAGCACTCCCGGGCTGTGTAGAGCGTCTCGCTGTGAAACAGGGAGACGAGCTAGCTCTCCGGGAGAGAAATCCTAGAAACAGAGGCTGGGGTCCATCATGAGAGGACAAGTAAGACCACTTGGCAGTTCTTCGGGAAACCTGTCCACCTTTAGTGAGCTAGCACACACGGGGCAGAGCAGCCCAAAGCAACGTGAGGTGGCGAGGTTCCACGCTCAAAATGAAAATGCCCACACCAGAGAAATTCAGAAACCCTGCACGTGGGCAGGTCGTACCCGAAACAAAGGCGAGGGCTGCAATCTTGAAGTTAAAACAAGGAAGACAAGTAGAGTGGAAAGCAGAGCTCCAGCCTCTGTGTGGGTTTTGCACGGTTTGTAGTGCGAACACTCCATTTCTGTACATCTACTTTTCTCTTTGCTACTGTCGGTGATAACTAGCAGAATCGGAGAAAAGTCCACGTTCACAAGTTTGGTGTTAAGGTTGACTGTCAGAGTGGATTTTGTGCCAATCCTAACTACATGTGTTCTTTTTCTAGTCTTCAGAAGTTAAAGTTTCTCAAGTTTTCCTGAAATAAAGATGTCCCAAAAGAATGTTTTCTATTATACACTAATTCTTCAAAAACTTTAATTTTATGAGCCTTAATAAATGCAAAATTTTAACAACTAGGGTACAATATTTTATTGATTAGCATTTTTAATAGCACCTGTGCTGACGATTTGTGTAGTGAAACATTCTTAAAAGTGCTGGTGGCATTGTAAATTAGTATAACCCTTTTGGAAAGCGATTTTACAGTATGTATTAAAAGCCATAAAAAATGTCTACATCTTTTGACCCAGTAATCTTACTTCTGGGAATCTATTCTAAGGAAATAACACTAAATGCCAGAAAAGCTATATGTGTGAAGGTATTCTTCACAGGATTACTGTATTTATTACAACAAAAAACTGGAAACATCCTAAATGTGCTCATGTTGGATATTTGGTAAGTAAACTGTGTTATGTCCACACAATGGAACATTATGCTAGTTATAAACACCAGAAACAGAAAGGAAAAAATAGTTTAATCATTGATGTTGTTGTGTGCCCTCAATCCTATAGGACAGAATAGAACTGCCCCATAGGGTTTCGTAGGCAGTAATCTTTACAGGAGCAGATCACTAAGTCTTTTCTCCTGTGGAGCTGCTAGTGGTTCGAAACCGACAACTTTTCAGTTAGCAGCCTATCGCTCAACATTGCACCACCAGGGCTCCTTACTCATTGCTAAGTGGGAAGAAAAAAGTATTTTAAATTATGGTGTTCATTTATTATATACAATGCGATTTTAGGTATAAAAAATACATTTTGAAAAATGACTGATGAAAGATACACCCAAGAAATGTCAACTGGGAGATAATGAGTGATTTTTCTTAATGACTATTTTCTATAATATAGCTATGTTGCTTTAATAATTAAAATATATATTTAAGTTAAAGAATCATTTTATCCAGTGCCTGCTATGGACCAAACACTGTGTTATATCCTGAGGATATAACAATGAATAAAGTTTAGTCTCCCCTTTTAAGGAGCTCACAGTCTAGCAGGGTTAACATATAAACAACAACAGGACAAGATGCAGTGAGAACACAGGAGAAGGTAATGAAAGAGGTACCACTGAAATCACCTATGGGAAGGACGTTTAGACTCAGGCTAGAACAGCAGTTCTCAAAGTGCAGTCTGGGGACGCCTCGGAGGTCCCCAAGAGTCTTTCAAGGGTCTATAGGTCAAAACTATTTTTATAACAATCAATACTGTGTCGGTCTCTCACACGTGTACAGAGCAGTTTTCCAGAGGCCACATGATACATCAGAATATTACCTGATACAGTGCTGAAAGATGAACCTCCCAGGTGGGAAGGACACAATGGCCACAACAATGGACTCAGACATACCAATGATCAGGAAGATGGCGCAGGACCTGGCAATATTTTGTTCTGTTACAAACAGGGTCGCCATGAGTCGGAGCTAACTGGATGGCAACTAACAACAGCAATATATGTGATATCAAAGCGGACTGAACATAGAAGCCGAGAGGAGAACCCAGCTGCTTTCTTTTAAGCCCAATATTAAAGCAGGGCTTTGAACCGGTTCAAACAGTTTCAGTAATGGCCAGTAAAGCAAAATCTGAAGAGACTCGAATATTTTTAATTTGGGTAATTCGGAGCCATAACCAGAATGGAAAAAATTACAGGTCAAATCCCTGGAATGAGAGACTTAGAAGAGGCAAAGTGAGCACTTTCAGGAGCCTGATGCATGAGACTGGATTATTGTCAGGACTGAGGAGAGGGACACACATTCAAAGCAGTGCGGTTGGCCACCATCTTTAAGCCAGGCACTGCTGTTTCCGATTCTGCACAGAATCCGAGGGGCAGGAGATTTGCTTGCTATGCAACGCATATGCTGCCCTTGTGTTCTAAGAGGAAGATTAAATTTCTAGCAGGGCTTCAACCTATAATATTTCTTGTTGCAGTTATGTATGGTTCAGAGTAACCCAGTTTTTAAAAATTCATTACCGTTCCAGTGTCGCCTCCTTGGCCATGACTGAACCGGGAAGAACCGGTTTGAAGCCCTGTACTAAACAGATTTGTAAAAATGTAAAACAATGCTACTCTTTCCACTAAACCTTTTTGTTCAAATAATTTAGTTATTTCTCACAAAAAAATATGATTTATATTAACAGGTAATGAGTATATTACTATTATTTTTAAATGAATTAATGCATAGTCTTAATTTCTCAGTTTTCATTTCTAATACAGTATATATCTATAGATGTAGCCCACATTGGAGCCCCAGTGGTGCAGTGGTTAACAGCTCGGCTGCTAACCAAAATGTTGGCAGTTGGAATCCACCAGCGGCTCTTGGAAACCCTATGGGTCAGTTGTCCTCTGTCCTATAGGGTGGCTAGGAATCAGAATGGACAGGTTTGGGTGTTTGCTTGTTTGTTGGTTTTTATACCCCACATAAACAAAAGCTCTTTGGGGTCCTCAATAATCTTTAAGAGTGTAAAGGATTCTGAGACCAAAGAGTTTGAGACCCACTGGGCTAGAGGAAGAGATGTCTTGGGGGCTGGTTGGTCAGTGTTTGTTTTTGTTTGTTTGGGGACAACCAAGAGGTGGGCATTTCAGGTAACAGAAGCAGTCTGAGTTGCTAAGTGAGCCTGTTTAGGAAAGAGTAGTTGGAAGATGGACTCGGCCCACCACGGTCTGAACTCTTTCCCATTTTGGCTCTAATGTTTTTCAAGAAAACAAGGCTATCATCCAGAAACAGATTAAGAGGTGA
This sequence comes from Trichechus manatus latirostris, assembly GCF_000243295.1. Taxonomy (NCBI): domain Eukaryota; kingdom Metazoa; phylum Chordata; class Mammalia; order Sirenia; family Trichechidae; genus Trichechus; species Trichechus manatus. The sequence goes on along the minus strand of NW_004444069.1, from coordinate 2,698,303 downwards.
ATAGAGAGAATATTAACTTGTTAGCTTTTGTCTTAGTTATCTAATGCTGCCATAACAGAAATATCACAACTCAGTGGCTTTAACCAACAGAAATTTATTTTCTCACTGTTGAGGAGGTTAGAAGTCCGAATTCAGGGCACTGACTCTAAAGGAAGGCTTTCTCTCTCTGTTGACTCTGAAGGAAGGTCCTTGTCCTTTCAGCTTCTGTTTCCTAGTTCCTTGGGGAGCTCCATGTGGCTTGGCATCTGTCTTCCCCCATCTCTGCTGCTTCTCTATGCCTAATTGGCTCTATTTACATCTTAAAGGTGATTGGCTAAACACATCCTACACTGTTATGGCCTCTCAACATAACAAAGAAAACCCAAGTGGGATTATAACCATAGGTATAAAAAACCTACTGCCATTGACTTGATTTTGAATTATAGTGAACCTATAGAATAGAGTAGAACTGCCCCATAGGGTTCCCAAGAGGTGGCTGGTGGATTTGAACTGCCGACCTCTTGGTTAGCAGCCAAGCTCTTAACCACTACACCACCAAGGCTCCAACCACAGGTATAGAGATTAGAATTTACAACACATATTTTTGGGGAACACAATTTAATCCATGACAACTTTTTACCTGAAAAATATTTGTAAGAGGAGGCAGGCCAAGATGGCAGAGTACTCAGACGCCTCTGGTGTTCCCTCTTACAACAAAGATACAAAAAAACAAGTGAATCGATTACATATGATAATCTAGGAGCCCTGAACATCAAAGCAAAAGTTGAGGAATCTAACTGAGTGGCAGGGGGAGGGAGAGACAGTTCAGAAGCAGCAAAGAGTTGCCAGACCCAACCCGGCAGGAACCAGTGCCCTGCGGGCTGGATCGGCTGGCACGCACAGTGAGGCAAGTAGTGTTGCTTGGGACTTATTTTCCATGTTGGGAGAGAACAAGTGGTGGAGAGTCTGCTCAGGCCTGCAGAGCGAGTGAAAAGCAGCGCTCAATTGGCAGAAGATAAGTACATGTATTTAACCTACCAAGAAGATCAAAAAATACCCCGTTTGGGAAGAACCACTCTCCCATTTATCTGCTCCCTCCCGGCTCCACACCAGGTTCCAGGCTGGCTTCAGTGATTGCCACCTCCCCTGGGCCAGAAGTAGGACCCATCACTCGCCCCAAGCCATTCTCCCGGCCTTGGAGAGGGAACAAATTAACAAACAGGAAAAATAATCTGCCAGCTCCCCTAAGCTGGGAACACAGGGCGGGCACAGCTCCTTTGCCTCAGCACAGTCATAAGGGATCCACGGACATTGAATGCCTTTCACCCTGTATAGAGTTGTCTGCACCCATTTCACAGCCTAGGCCCTCATTAGCATAGTACAGCAGGGTATACCTGAAGTCTAACTTAACTGTATCAGCTATATGGTGGAGTGGCAGGTTCGTGACATTTGATACAGCTTTACCCATTAATCAAGGTCCTCACCTACCCACATCAGGGGCCTGAGGACTGGTGGCTCCACCCACACCACCTAGCCACCTGTGACAGGGGTCCCAGAATAAGTGGTGCCTACCAGTCCTTACAGCCAACAGCATTGGGTGTCCATAGTCCAGCTGCAAAACTCACCCACCTACGCACTCTAGGGAACAGAGACAAGCAGCAAAGAGTTGCCAGACCCAACCCAGCAGGAACCAGTGCCCTGCAGGCTGGATCAGCTGGCATGCGGAGTGAGGCAAGCAGTGTTGCTTGGGACGTATTTTCCATGTTGGGAGAGACCAAGTGGTGGAGAGTCTGCTCAGGCCTTTAGAGCCAGTGAAAAGCGGCTGTAGGACTGCAGATGAGAGCTTGCACCACACACTTGGTGACCAACTACCTGAGCTGAATCCATACAAGAAAAGTAAATGGACTCCTGGGCTCACATACGTGGTAATATATCTAACCACCTGGTGACTGTTAGAGTTTCAAAGGCTCCAATAATCAAACTAGCTCACACGAGTAGCCTATTTGGGCATATCAGAATAAAACAAAACAAGAAGCTAGGACACAGTAAGCAAACATAAAATAAATAAATATAATAACTTATTGATGGCTCAGAGACAATAGTCAATATCAAATCACATAAAGAGGCAGATCAACATGGCTTCAGCAAGCTCCCAAAATGAATCAAGAAATTTTCCAGAGGAAGAGAACTTCTTGTAATCACCCAAGGTAGAATACAAAAGATTAATATACAGAACTCTTCAAGATATCAGGAAGGAAATCATGCAAAACTGAGAACAAGCCAAGGAACATACAGACAAAGCAACAGAGGAACTTAAGAAGATCAGATAAGAGCACAATGATGAATATGACAGGCTGCAAGAATCAATAGAGAGACAGCAAACAGAAATCTAGAAGATTAACAATAAAATTTCAGAATTAGACAACTCAATAGAAAGTCATAGCAGGAAAATTGAGGCACTGGAAGTCATAGTGAGATTGAAGATAAAGCACTTGACATCAACTTATTTGAGGAAAAATCATACAAAAGAATTTTTCAAAATGAAGAAACCATAAGAATTAAATGGGAATCTATCAAGGGGAATAACATACAAGTGATTGGAGTACCAGAACAGGGGGAGATAACAGAAAATATAGAGAGAATTTCTGAAGATTTGTTGGCAGAAAACTTCCCTGATACCATGAAAGATGAGAAGATATCTATCCAGGACGCTCATCGAACACCATATAAGGTAGATCCCAAAAGAAAGTCATCAAGACATATACTCAAACTTGCTGAAACCAAAAATAAAGAGAGAACTTTGCAAGTGACTAGGGATAAACGAAAAGTCATCTCCAAAGGAGAGTCAATAAAAATAAGCTCCGGCTACTCAGCAGAAACTATGCAGGCAAGAAGGGAATGGGATGACATATATAAAGCCTTGAAGGAAAAAAAATGCCAGCCATGAATTATACATCCAGCACAACTGCCTCTCAAATATGATGGCAAAATAAGGGCATTTCCAGATAAACAGAAGTTTAGGGAATTTGTAAAAACCAAACCAAAATTACAAGAAATACTGAAGGGAGTCCTCCAGTTAGAAAATCAATAACATCAGATAACTCAAGACTAGGACACAGGACAGAGCAACCAGATATAAATGCAGATAGGGAAGTTACAAAAATAAATCAAAGCTAAAGCACTGAAAATAGGGAAACAGAGATGTTAATATGTAAAAGATGACAACATTAAAACAAAAAAGAGGGACTAAAGAATACTGTCATAGATCTTTCACATGGAGAGGAAGTCAAGGCAATATAAAGAAATAAAAGAGTGGTTTAAACTTAGAAAAATTGTGGTAAATATTACGGCAACCACAAAGGAAACTAACAACCCTACAAGTCAAAATAAAAAACAAGAAAAACATAAACACTCAGCAAATACAAAATCAACAACAATGAAAAAGATCAAAAGAAAATACATAACAAAAAATGACTCAGCACACAAAATTAAGTGGAACAAAGAAACTGTCAACAGCACAAAGAAAAAAGACATCAAAATGACAGATTATGCTCATGGATAGGCAGACTCAACATTGTGAAAATGTCAATTCTACCCAAAGCAATTTGCAAATACAACGCAATCCCGATCCAAATACCAACAACATTCTTCAAAGAGTTGGAAAAACTAATCATTAACTTTATATGGAAAGGGAAGAAGCCCCGAATAAGTAAAGCACTACTGAAGAA
>NW_004444069.1:2678780-2691770 GCF_000243295.1 Trichechus manatus latirostris | reverse complement strand
CATCTTTTCTGACCATAAAGCCACAAAAGTAGAAATCAACAACAGAAAAAACTAGGGAGAAAAATCAAACACATGGAAACTGAACAACACCTTGCTCAAAAACTACTGGGTTATAGAAGAAATTAAGAATGGAATAAAGAAATTCACACAATCAAATGAGAATGAAAACACATCCTCCCAGAACCATTGGGACATAGCAAAAGCAGTGCTAGGAGGTCAATTTATAGCAATAAATGCACACATCCAAAATGAAGAAAGGACCAAAATCAAAACATTAACCCTACAACTCAAACAAATAGAAAGAGAGCAGCAAAAGAAACCCCTGGGCACCAGAAGAAAGCAAATAGTAAAAATTAGAGCAGAATTAAATGAAATAGAGAATAGAAAAAAAAATTGAAAGAGTTAACAAGTCCAAAAGCTGTATCTTTGAAAAAATCAACAAAATCGATAAACCATTGGCCAAACTGACAAAACAAAACCAGGAGGGGATGCAAAAAACCCAAATAAGAAGTGAGATGGGTGAGATCACAACAGACTCAACTGAAATTAAAAGAATCATAATAGAATACTATGAAAAATTGTAGTCTAACAAATATGAAAACCTAGAAATGGACAAATTTCTAGAAACACACTACCTACCTAAACTAACACAAACAGAGGTAGAACAGCTAAATAAACCTATAATAAAAGAAGAGGTTGAAAAGACAATTTAAAAACTCCCAACAAAAAAAGCCCTGGCCCAGATGGTTTCACTGGAGAATTCTATCAAACTTTCAGAGAAGAGTTAACACCACCACTACTAAAGGTATTTCAGTGCATAGAAAAGGATGGAATACTCCCAGACTCATTCTATGAAGCCAGCATAACCATGATACCAAAACCAGATAAAAACACCACACACAAAAAAAATTATAGACCAATATCCCTTATGAACATAGACACAAAAATCCTCAACAAAATTCTAGCCAATAGAATTCAACAACATATCAAAAAAATAATTCACCATAACCAAGTGGAATTCATACCAGGTATGCAGGGATGGTTCAACATTAGAAAAACCATGAAAGTAATCCATCACATAAATAAAACAAAAGACAGGAAAAGGCAATTGACAAAGTCCAACATCCATTCATGATAAAAACTCTCAGCAAAATAGGAATAGAAAGGAAATTCCTGAATGTAATTAAGGGTATTTATACAAAGCCAACAGCCAACATCATTCTAAATGGAGAGAATCTGAAAGCATTCCTTTTGAGAACGGGAACCAGACAAGGATGCCCTTTGTCACCACTCTTATTCAACATTGTGCTGGAGGTCCTAGCCAGAGCAATTAGGCTAGAAAAAGAAATATAGGGCATCCAAATTGGAAAGGAAGAAGTAAAAGTATCTCTATTTGCAAATGAAATGATCTCATACAGAAAACCCCAAAGAATCCACAATAAAACTACTGAACTAATAGAAAATTTCAGCAAAGTATCAGGATACAAGATAAACATACAAAAATCAGCTGGATTTCTCTACACCAACAAAGAGAACTTCGAAGAGGAAATCACCAAATCAATACCGTTTACAATAGCTCCCAAGAAGATAAAATACTTTGGAATAAATCTAACCAGAGACATAAAAGACCTATACAAAGAAAACTACAAGACACTACTGCAAGAAACCAAAAGAGACCTACATAAGTGGAAAAACATACCTTGCTCATGGATAGGAAGACTCAACACTGTGAAAATGTCAATTCTACCCAAAGGGATCTACACATACCATGCAATCCCAGTCCAAATTCCAATGGCATTTTTTAATGAGATGGAGAAACAAATCACCAACTTCCTATGGAAAGAGAAGAGGCTCTAGATAAGTAAAGCATTACTGAAAAAGAAGAACAAAGTAGGAGACCTCACATTTCCTGATTTTAGAACCTATTATATCGCCACTGTAGTCAAAATAGCCTAGTACTAGCACATCAACAGATACATAGACCAATGGAACAGAATTGAGAATCCAGAGGTAAATTCGTCCACCTATGAGCAGCTGATATTTGACAAAGGCCCAAAGTCCGTTAACTGGGGAAAAGATAGTCTCTTTAACAAATGGTGCTGGCATAACTGGATATGCATCTGCAAAAAAATGAAACAAGACTCATACCTCACACCATACACAAAACTAACTCAAAATGGATCAAAGACCTAAATATAAAATCGAAAACGATAAAGATCATGGAAGAAAAAGTAGGGACAATGCTAGGAGCCCTAATACATGGCATAAACGCAATACAAAACATTACTAACAATGCACAAACACCAGAAGAGAAACTAGATAACTGGGCACTCCTAAAAATCAAACACGCTCATCAAAAGACTTCACCAAAAGGGTAAAAAGACAACCTACAGACTGGGAAAAAAAATCGGCTACAACAAATCCAATCAGCGTCTAATCTTTAAAATCTACAAGATACTGCAAACCTTCAACCGGCAAAAAGACAAATAACCCAATTAAAAACTGGGCAAAGGATATGAATAGGCACTTCACCAAAGAAAACATTCAGGCGGTTAACAGACACATGAGAAAATGTTCATGACCATTAGCCATTAGAGAAATACAAATCAAAACTACAATGAGATACCATCTCATCTCAATAAGGCTAGCATTAATCCAAAAGACACAAAATAATAAATGTTGGAGAGGTTGTGGAGAGACTGCAACACTTATACACTGTTGGTGGGAATATAAAATGGTACAACCACTTTGGAAATTGATTTGGCGCTTCTAGAAATAGCAGTACCATACAATCCAGCAATCCCACTCCTTGGAATATATCTTAGATAAATAGAGCCATCACACGAATAGGTATATGCATACCCATGTTCATTGCAGCACTGTTCACAATAGCAAAAAGATGGAAACAACCCAGGTGCCCATCAATGGACGAATGGAGATACAAATTATGATATATTTACACAATGGAATACTATGCAACGATAAAGAACAACGATGAATCTGCAAAACATATCATAACATGGATGAATCTGGAAGGCATTATGCTGAATGAAATTAATTGCAAAAGGACAAATATTGTATGAGACCACTATTATAAGAACTCAAGAAATGGTTTAAACGTAGAAGAAAACATTCTTTGATGGTTACTAGGGTGGGAAGGGAGAGACATGGGTATTCACTAATTAGATGGTAGATAAGAATTATCTTAGGTGAGGGGAAGGACAGCACTCAATACAGGGGAAGTCATCACAACTGGACTAAACTAAAAGCTAAGAAGTTTCCTGAATACAACCAAACACTTTGAGGGACAGAGTAGCAGGGGCTGGGGTCTGGGGACCATGCTTTCAGGGGACATCTAGGTCAACTGGCATAACGAAGTTTATTAAGAAAATGTTCTGCATCCCGCTTTGGTGTGTGGCACCTAGGGTCTTAAAAGCTAGCAAATGGCCATCTAAGATACATCAATCGGTCCCAACCCACCTGGAGCAAAGGAGAATGAAGAACATCAAAGACACAAGGAAAATATTAGCCCAAGACACAGAAAAGGCCACATAAACCAGAGACTGCATCAGCCTGAGACCAGAAGAACAAGATGGTGCCCAGCTACCACCAATGACCACCCTTACAGGGAAAACAACAGAGAGTCTCTGACGGAGCAGGAGAAAAGTGGGGTGCAGAACTCAAATTCTAGTAAAAAGACCAGACTTAGCGGTCTGACCAAGACTGGAGGGACCCTGGGAGACATGGCCCCCAAACTCTCCATTAGCCCAGAACTAAAACCATTCCTGAAGCCAACTCTTCAGACAAAGATTAGACTGGACTATGGGAGATAAAATGATACTTGTGAACAGAGTGCTTCTTAGCTCAGGTAGATACATGAGACTAAACAGGCAGCTCCTGTCCAGAGGTGAGATGAGAAGGCAAAAAGGGACAGGAGCTGGTTGAATGGACACGGGAAATTCGGGGTGGAAAGGAGGAGTGTGCTGTCACAGTACAGGGAGAGCAGCTAGGGTCACATAGCAATGTGTATATAAATTTTTGTATGAGAAACTGACTTGAACTGTAAACTTCTCACTCAAAGCACAATAAAAAAATATTTGTAAGAAATTGTTCTTTTCTGCTCAGCTTTCTGGAGTAATTAAAACGACTAACTACTATTACCGGTGATGGTAATAAAAAAAAATGCTTGGACTTGCTGAATTCAATGGGAAGTTACTAAAGCTTCTGTATTATTGGACTGAGAAGGAAAGTTTGGACTGAACTCATTTCAAAGGCTTAAGGATTCCTAAGGGAGCCCTGGTGGCACAGTCATTAAGTGCTCAGCTGCTAACCAAAAGGTCAGCATTTCAAACCTACTAGCCACTCTGAGGGAGCAAGACGTGGCAATCTGCTTCCATGAAGGTTATAGCCTTGCAAACCCTAAAGGGCAGTTCTACTCTGTCCAATAGGTCACTCTGAGTCGCAATCAACTCAGTGGCAATGGGTTCTTGTTTGTTGTTAAGGATTCCTAAAAGGAAAACTCATTATACCGTGCTCATTTTCACCTAGCAAGGGACAAGAAAGAAACAAATTGTTCTGTCTGTGCCTTCTTTGGAGTCCCTGGGTGATGCAAATGGTTAACGCACTCAGCAGCTAATAGTAAAGGATGGAAGTTAGAGTCCACCCAGAGGTACCTCCTTGGAAGAAAGGCCTGGCAATCTACTTCTGGAAAATCAGCTATTGAAAATCTTATGGAACCAAGGTCTACTCTGACACATGTGGGGTCACCATGAATCCAAATTGGCTCAACGGCAGCTGGTGTGGTTTTGGTTTGGTATGCCTTCTTTAGCCGTAAAGGCACTGCATTGCTAAAAGTAACAATTTCCATAAAGTCAACCTTCAAAAAGTTTCTCCCTTGCCTTTTCTTTAATTTTTTTAAAAGATAATTGTAGATTCACATGACATTGTAAGAAATAGTACAAAGAGATCCCGTTTTCCTTGCCTATTTACAGGAAAACAATGAAAACTTGTGAGCTTTGTTAGAACAAACCTTTCACTAGATAGTCCTTGTTTTCCCTACCTGTCTCCTGCATACTCTCCTCAGCTGATTGCTTGTTTAAATCCAGCCTTCTCTCTGTGCCCTATCCTCCTCCACTTAGCAATTATGTCAGACATTACAATCTCAGAATGTGGCCTATTAATAGACAACAGTAAAGACTTGTCTGAATACCCCAAATATAATGAGAGATTTGAGCCTATTGGGCCTTTCTCCCGCCAAGTGGCTGGTGGATTTGAACTGCCGACATTTCGGTTAGCAGCCGAGCCCTGAACGACTGTGCCACCAGGGCTCCCTTAGGAATCCTTAAGCCTTTGAAATGAGTTCAGTCAAATGTGTTTCAGCTCATTGGAAATATAATTTGAATATAAAGGGCTGATTTGTGGACCAGGAATGTGTTGAAATTTTGAAAGGAATAAGTAGTTTCATTTGTTCGATATTTATTTGACTGGAATGTAGTCCAGGTCAGAATGGACAGTAGACCCAAGGACCAACCGCGCTGCCTCTGCCGAGTTTGTTTTCCTTTTAGTAATTAAAACCTGGGACAAAATATTACCTTTTCTCTGGGAGTTTCAAGAGCTGTTTAAGTAATAGTTAAGCTCGTAAAATCTTTCTGCATTGTCCAGCCATTGCATAAAACATACCTGAGTGAACTTGCTCCCCTGGGACCTTCCATGGAGTTATCTAAATGCCTTTGAAAGTCAATCCAGTTTTGTCTTAACTTTCCCTTTAAAACTAGAGCCTTTCCACTCCCTCTCGAGCCTTCTGGTAATACAGCTGGTTTGTTTTTTATCAAATCTGGACTCAGAAGCAAAGAAATGGCTCCTTTTCTGAAGATGGAAAAGGTTAAAGCAATTTGGCTCAGGAGTGCCTGGTTGATGCAAATAGTTAATGCGCTCAGCTGCTCAACAAAAGATTGGAAGTTGAGTCTACCCAGAGGTGCCTTGGAAGAAAGGCCCAGCCAACTACTTCCAGAAAAAAATCAGCCATTGAAAACCCTAAAGAGCACAGGTCTACTCTGACACACATGCGGTTGCCATGAGTCGGAGCTGACTCGAAAGCAACTGGGTTTTTAATGGAGATACTAAGGTGGCTCAAGTCACCCTCTGGCCACCAGGGAAGGCTGCTGAGATCAGTTGGAGGGCTCATACGTTTTGTTTTATTTTTACTTATTTGCTTAATACTTTCCAATTTGCTTTATTTCCTAGGCTTCCAAGAAAAATTTGTTTAGTTGTTGAAATTAAAATACCTGAAGGAAAAAGCTGCTAATGTATTTGCACTGCTGTCTTTGGTGGGCACTGACGAGCATCAGAGAAAACTCCGATTGTTACCATCTGCTGAAATAAGTAAAAAGGGTGGGGCTCAGAGGTGTTTAATTGTCGTCAGCCTTTTCCGTTTTCCAAACCAGGTGAGCAATTTATTTTTCTTTAAGTATTTTAGAATTAAGCTGTGGGATATTACACAGCTGTTAAAAACCAAACCAGTTGCCGTGGAGTTGATTCCAACTCACAGAGACCCCATGTGTGTCAGAGGAGAACTGTGCTCCATACTTTTTGTTGTTGTTATTGTTGAGAATATACACAGCAGAACATACACCACTTTAACAATTTCTACATGTACAGTTCAGTGACATTGATTACATTCTTCAAGTTGTGCAACCATTCTCACCCTCCTTTTGTGAACTGTTCCTCCCCCATTGACATAAACTCACTGCCCCCTAAGTTTCCTGTCAAATCTTTCAAGTTGCTGTTGTCAATTTAATATTCCATATAGGTTGATCTTAAAAAAGCATAATGCTTGAAGCAGACATTCTTTACTAATTAAGCTAAACTGTAGTTTGGTTTAAAGAAGACTTCAGGGGATATTTTGGTTTAAGGTTTAAAGATTATCTCAGGGCAATAGTTTCAGGGGTTTATCCAGCCTCCATTGCTCCAGAAAGTCTGGATTCCATGAGACTTAAATTCTGCCCTACATTTTCCCCAATTTGATCAGGATTCTTCTATAAAATCTTTGACCAGAACATTCAGTAATGGCAGCTGGGCACCATCCCGTTCTTCTGGTCTCATGGCAAAGGTGGCAGTTGTTCACGGATCCATATGGTTTTCAATGGCTGGTTTCTCGAAAATAGATCACCAGGACTTTCTTCCAAGGCTTCTTTGGGTAGACTCAAATCTTCAACTTTTAGGTTAGCAGGCAAGCATGTTAGCCATTTGCAATACCCAGGGACTCTAGCCATTGAAAAGACGGAGTAAATCAATGTGCATTGCTATGGAAGGACCTCCAATTTAAATGTTTAACTGAAAAAGTAAGGAATAGATAATAATGTATACACTTGTCATACGCATATAGAAACAGGTGTAATATTTTTTACATATAGGATATCTTGTATATACAGAAAATGTTTCTGGAAGAGTAACAAGAAATTTAAAATTGTTAACTATAACCCATAGTTACTTTCGAGGGTGGAGCAGATAAAGCAACGCTTACTTTTCGTTTAAGGAGCCTGTTGGCTCCAGTGGTTGAGTGTTCAGCTGCTAACTGAAAGGTTGATGGTTCAAAACCACTTAGTGGCTACACAGGAGAAAGACCTGGCAATCTGTTTCCATAAAGATTACAGCCTAGAAAACCCTGTTCTACTCCATCACGTAGAGTGGCTATAAGTCAGAATTGACTTGACAGCACACAACAACAACTTTTCATTTGATATGGTTTGAATTTTTTTTACCATGTGCAGTCATTCAACAAATATTTATTGGGTGCGTACGTTGTACCATATTCTGGTTCTAAGTTCTGGGGATACAGCAGTGAACAAAACAAATAAGCTTCCCTGCCCTCCTGGAGTTGACATAGAAGTGGGAAAGAGACAATAAACAAACAAATATGTAATTGAAGGTTTGTGGTTGCTGTTAGTTGCTGTGGAGTCAGCTCTGATTTGTGGCAACTTCATGGGTAACAGAACAAAATATTGCCTGGTCCTGCAACATCTTCATGATCAAATATTGTTGCTGTTAGGTGCTGTCGAGTTGGTTCCAACTCATAGTGACTCTATGTACAACAAAATGAAACATTGCCTGGTTCTGTGCCATCCTCACTATCATTGTTATGTTTGAGCCCATTGTTGCAGCCACTGTGTCAACCCATCTTGTTGAGGGTCTTCCTCTTTTTTGATGACCGTCTACTTTACCAAGTATGATGTCCTTGTCCTCCTGATAACATGTCCAACGTATGTGTGACAAAGTTTTGCCATCCTTGCTTCTAAGGAGTATTCTGGCTGTACTTCTTCCAAGACAGACTTGTTTTGTTCTTTTGGCAGTCCATGGTATATTCAATATTCTTCACCAACACCATAATTCAAAGGTAGCAATTCTTCTTCGGCCTTCCTTATTTATTGCCCAGCTTTCACATGTATATGAGGTGACTGAAAACACCATGGCCGGTGTCAGGCACATCTTAGTCCTTAAAGTGACATCTTTGCTTTTTAACACTTTAAAGAGGTCTTTTGCAGCAGATTTGCCCAAAGCAATGCGTTGCTTGATTTCTTGACTGCTGCTTCCATGGATGTTGATTGTGGATCCAAGTAAAATGAAATCCTTGACAACTTCAATCTTTTCTCCATTTATCATGACATTGCTTATTGGTCCAGTTATGAGGATTTTTGTTTTCTTCACTTTGAAGTGTAATCCATACTGAAGGCTGTAGTCTTTGATGGAAGATTAGATAATGGTAAATGCTTGAAGAAAAATAGAGTAAGAGGACAGAATAATGAGGTACTTGATAAGGGTCTGTGCTAGATAGGGCAGGGCCAGGGAAGTCCTTTTTGAAACCTGAAGGGAGTGGGGAGTCTTGCAGTTATGGGTTATGGGTGGGTAGAAAGAGCATTCTCGGTGGAGCAAACAAGTGCAAAAGCCCTGAGGCAAATGCATACTGGTGTGCTGAAGGAATCTCAATGAGGCCATGTGGAAAGAGTGCTAAGGCCACTCCAGAGAGGACTCCAAGGCCAGATCACATAGGGCCTTGAGTGCCGTGGTGAAATGTTTGGATTTTATTCTAAGGGTGCTAGGAAGCCTAGGGAGGGTGTTGATCTGAGAAGTATTATCTCACTGGTATTTTAAAAGAACCACTGTGCCATGGTATGGAGAATAGAGTGCAAGGGGACAAGAGGGAAAGCAGGGAGACTAGATAGGAGATTATTTCAAGAGTCAAGAGCTGATGGCGGCTTAGACAAGATGTATTAGTATCCCATGGCTGCTGTGAAAAATTACCTTAGTGGCTTAAAACAACAGACATTTATTGTCTCACAGCTCTGGAAGCCAGAAGTCTAACATCAGTTTCCCTAGGCCCAAACTGAGGTGTCAGCAGGGTCACACTCCCTCCAGAGACTTAGGGAAGAATCTATTTCTTGTCTCTTCCAGCTTCTGGTGGCTGCCGATGTTCCTTGGCTTATGACCACATCATTCCAGTCTTTAAGGCAATCTCTCTCTGCTCTAGTTTTACATCACCTTCACCTCTATGTATGCACTGAATCTCCCTCTGCCTCTCTCTTATAAAGGTATTCTCCATCTCAATGTCCTTAACTTAATCACATCTGCAAAGACCCTTTGTCCAAGTAAGGTAACATTTACAGGACCCAGGAATTACGACCTGCATCTTTGAGGGCTGTTATTCAGCCTACTACACCAAGAGTTGGCAATTTTTTTCTCAGTAAAAGACCAGATAGTGAATATTTTAAGCTTCACAGGCCATGTGATATCTGTCATAACTACTCAACTATGCTATTGTCGCACAAAAGCAGCCGTGGACAATACATGAATGAGTGGGTGTAGCTGTCTTCCAATAAAACTTTAGCTACAAAAACAGGTGGCAAGTCTTAAGAAATAGGTAGATTTGGGATATACATTGAAGGTAGAGATTTTGCTCAGGTTCTGCTAAAGGATTGAATGTGAGGTATAAGAAAGAAACGCTCTGGGCCAAAGTTTTACTCCTAGGATTTTTTGACCTGAAAAATGGAGTTAATAATGTTGCTATTTATTGGAAAGAAGAAGACTGGGAAGGAACAGGTTTAGGATAGCATTGTTGTTGTAGTTGTTGTTAGGTGCCGTCGAGTCGGTTCCAACTCATAGCGACCCTATGTACAACAGAAGGAAACACTGCTCAGTCCTATACCATCCTCACAATCATTGCTGTTTGAGCCTATTGTTGCAGCCACTGCATCAATCCATCTTGTTGCGGGTCTTCCTCTTTTTTGCTGACCCTCTACTTACCAAGCACAGTGTCCTCCAGGGACTGGTCCCTCCTAATAACATGTTCAAAGTACATGAGATGAAGTCTCCCCATCCTCGCTTCTAAGGAGCATTCTGGCTGTACTTCTTCCAAGATAGGCTTGTTCATTCTTCTGGCAGTTCGTGGTATATTCAATACTCTTTGACAGCACCATAACTCAAAGGCATCACTTCTTCGTTGTTCCTTATTCATTGTCCAGCTTTTGCATGCATATGAGGCAATCGAAAATATCATGGCTTGGGTCAGACACACATTAGTCCTCAAAGTAAAATTTTTGGTTTTCAACACTTTAAAGAGGTCTTTTGCAGCAGATTTGCCAAATGCAGCATGTTGTTTGATTTCTTGACTGCTGCTTCCATGGGCGTTGATCTTGGATCCAAGTAAATTGAAATCCTTGACAACTTCAATATTTTCTCCACTTACCATGCTGTTGCTTACTGGCCCAGTTGTGAGGATTTTTGTTTTCTTTATGTTGAGGTGTAGTCCATACTGAAGGCTTTGGTCTTTGATCTTCATCGGTAAGTGCCTCAAATCCTCTTCACTTTCAGCAAGCAAGGTTGTGTCATCTGCATAACGCAGGTTGTTAATGAATCTTCCTCCAGTCCTGATGCTGTGTTCTTCTTCATTTAGTCTCATTTCTCAGAGTATTTGATCAGCATACAGATTGCATAATTATAGTGAAAGGATACAACCCTGACATACAACTTTCCTGACTTTAAAACACAAAGTATATTCTGTTAGAATGACTGCCTCTTGGTCTATGTACAGGTTCCGCATGAGCACAATTAAGTGTTTTGGAATTCTCATTCTTTGCAATGTTATCCATAATTTGTTAAAATCCACACAGTCAAATTCCTTTGCATAGTCAATTTTAGGAGTAGGAATCAAGAATTCAGTATGGAACATGTTAATTCTGAAATGCCTGCTAGAAATCCAAGTGGAGATGTCAAGAAGGCAACTGAATACGTGCATCTGAGGTATAGAGAGGTTGTGGCTAGAGACACGAATTTCAGAGTAATCAGTATTAGATGACATCTAAATAAGATTTCCTAAGGGAGGAAGTGTAATTAATTCTTTTACTCAACCATAATTTTCAAAAAAGTAAAATTATGACTCTCATATAAATATAAAGTGAATTGTGTTAAGAGTTCTCTTGAGGTAGCGAGTAGGATGTTGAAGCTGGTTCAAAGGAGAATTTGAAGTACAGAAGTATGTTTATAGGCAAGCAAGAATGCTTGCTAAGAGATGCAAAATTAGTTAATATCCTCGACAATAAAATGTAATGTTTGTAGGTATCTTTTCTGTAGGGCAAAAATCAGTTGCATCCATGGACAAGAATCATTTGCATTACTATCAGTTTTCAACTTCTATATAGCTCACAGAAAGACAGTCAAAAGTGCTCACTCTTATAAAATCAGATAATCACAGAGGGTCCACTAGACAACGCCCAGCCCTCTGTTAAAAGGATACCCAGTAATCTCTTTTGCCCATTTCCAAGTCTTGGACATTTTCCCTGACACTGTCGTTCAACGTTCATTGAGCACTTACTAAGTGATAGGTTTTGCTCTGGGCAGTTAAGATACATCACTGAACAAAGCACAGATCCCTGCTCATGTGCTGCTTACATTCTAGTGCTAGGCAATGAACATAATAAATAAGGAAATTATATAATATGTGAGCCACCAACCGTCTGTCAGTTTGTTGTATTATGGTGGCTTGAATGTTGCTAGGATGCTGGAAGATATGCCACCAGTATTTCAAATACCAGCAGGGTCACCCAAGGTAGACAGGTTTCAGCAGAACTTCCAGACTAAGACTAGGAAAAAAAGGCCTGGAGATCTACTTCTGAAAATTAGTCAGTGAAAACCGTATGGATCACAACCAAACATTGTCCAAATCATCTGCTTTGGACATGGTATCAAGAGGGTCAATTGCTAACGGAGGACATCATGTTTGGTGAAGCAGAGGGCCAGTGAGGGGGAAGGAGACCCTTTTCCAGACGGATTGGCACGATAGCCACAATGATGGACTGGAACATACCGATGATTGTGAGGATGATGCAAGACTGGGCAACATTTCATTCTGTTGTATGTATGGCTACTACAAGTTGGAGTCAACTCCATGGCAGCAATCTATCTATCTATCTCTATGTGAGAAACGCATGTTGCTGTTAGGCATGCCGTTGAGTTGATTCTGACTCATAGCAACCCCATGTATAATAGAACAAAAAGTTGCCCGATCCTGCACCATTCTCACAATAGCAGGTATGTTTGAGACCATCGTTGCAGCCCCTGTGCCAATCCATCTCACCGGGGCTCTTCCTTGTTTTTGCTGATCCTCTGCTTTACCAAGAATGATGTCCTTCTCCAGGGATTGGTCCCTTCTGGTAACATATCCAAAGGGAGAAGTCTCATCATCCTGGTTTCTAAGGAGCATTCTAGCTATACTTCCTCCAAAATAAATCTGTTTGTTCTTCTGGCAGTCCATAGTATATTCAATATTCTTTGCCAACACCATAATTCAGATGCATCAATTCTTCTTTGGTCTTCCTTATTCATTGTCCACCTTTAGCATGCATATGAGGCAAATTGAAAATACTGTGGCTTGGGCCAGACACATTGTCTTAGGCTGGATTCTCTAGAATAAATGTATATATAGAATAAATGTATATATAT
>NW_004444069.1:2667303-2678680 GCF_000243295.1 Trichechus manatus latirostris | reverse complement strand
GGAACGTCCCAAATCTGTGGATCAGGATAGAGGCTTCTCCTGATTCATGTAGCTGCAAGGGCTGGCAAACCCAAGATCAGCAGGTTGGAGTGCAGGGCTTTTGCTCACAGGCTGCAAAGACCAACAAATCCCAAGACTGGCAGGCAAGACAGCAGGTAAGCTGCTAGCTCAAGTCCCAAGAACTGGAGGTCAGATGAACAGGAGCCAGCTGCTGGATTCAGAATGAGCAAAAGCCCCTGAGCCTTACAAGAATGTCCGCTTATATTTGGATGCAAGCCACACACCTAAGGAAGCTTTCTTTCAACTGATTGGCTACTCACAGCAGATCCCATCATGGGGGTGATCACATTATATCAAATCTCATCATGGAAGTGATTACAACATCATACGACTGCCAAACCACTGAGAATCATGGCCCAGCCAAGTTGATACACAATCTTAACCACCACACACACCTTAGACATCAAAGTGACATAGAGGTATGGGAAAATAAAAAGTAGAGTAGGTTGAATTTCAATTCAATTACATTTCAATTTTACAAATAAATGGTCATTGTAGGCATTATTAAGAAATTGACATTTGAGCAAAGACTAGAAGGGGGTGAGGGAGTTAGCCACATGGATATCTGAGAGAAGATTGTTTAAAATATAAAAGGAGTTTAGAATTCTTAAAACAAGGGTAAGTTTTTAAAAATCAGTTAAGGAAAAAAGTTTAAGCAGAAAAATTTGAATCATAGATTAAGTCAAAACGGTTTGTTTTCCTGCCCGTGTTCTTTCAAGTTCCCAGCATACTCTGATACTGTGAGTACAAAATAAATGTGAAATCAGAAGAATCATTTTAAACATCCTGGTCTTTTCCTCCTTTCAGAATGAAAATTGGCTCTCCTTTTTTATTGGAGGAGAGTCCCATCTGCCTTGCTATTCCACCCACGAAGAATCAGACTGCATGTGTGACAATACTTAAAGGAAAAATTAAAATGTTAGTAGTAAATACCAATTCAAAAATAGGTTTCCTGAAAAAGAATTTCCTAGTTGATGAAAGTGCTGCTATTGAGTAGACCTGGGACTCCTGGTCTGATTTCTAAAGCTCTATAGTAAACGTATGAAAATGAAGTTTGTTTCTCTGCTCTTTTTTTTTTTTCACCTTGACGGGGGAAGGGATTATTTCCATTTTAATCTAAACTATGTGAAGCAGAGCCTTAAGACTTGTGCAAAGACTTCTCAAAGCACGATTTTCTTCAGTGACAAAAGATTTCTTTCTTTTTCATCTTGTCAAACATAATCAGTCACAGATAAAGTCAATTTGCTCTTTTGCCTTAGTGTTGGGCTATTTCCTTTTGCCAGCTGACTAACGTTTTCTAGGGCAGGTTGGAATTAATCATTGAACACCCTGAGATTTTTTAGGCCAGCCAGAGCTGAAGATTAGAAGCAATAAAATGCACAGTCCACCCTCTAACAAAAGTCCTCGCATCTGGCAAGAATCGGATCGTAGACCACCTTGGAAATTCTACCAAGGAGTCCAATCTTGATTCTCCAGATATGAAAAGATTTGTTCATTTGTCATCCTAACTAGAAGTCATTTGCATTGATTATTCCAGAACTGGTGGCAAAAAAAGCAAAAACAAAAAACCCTGTTGCTGTTGTGTTGATTCTGACACATGGCGATCCCTTGTGTTACAGAGTAGAATTTTTCCGTAGGTTTTTTTTTTTAATAATTTATTTTATTTTATTTTTTTGTTATTGTTGAAGATATACACAGCAGAACATACACCAATTCAACAATTTCTACATGTACAATTTAATGACATTGATTACATTCTTCAAGTTGTGCAACCATTATCACCTTCCTTTTCCAAATAGTTCCTCCCCCATTAACATAATCTCACTGCCTTCAAGCTTCCTATCTGAACTTTCAAGTTGCAGTTGTCAATTTGATCCCATATAGATAGCTCATTAATAGATGACAATGTTCAGGGCAGACATTCTTTACTAATTAAGTTAAACTATTGTTCATAGGGTTTTCTTGGCTATAATCCTTACAGAAGCAGATTGCCTGTGCTTTCTTCCTCAGTGCTGTTAGGTGGGTTCAAACTGCCAACCTTTAGGTTAGTAATTGAGGGCAAATTGTTTTCATCACCCTACTTCCCCCTTTTCCAAGAGGCCTTACTATTAAGGCCAGGCACAATTCATTGTCTTTATCTCTGAAATCCCTTGGGACTCCTGGGTGCTTCACTCAAAAGCCCCACACTGTCCCTTGCATTCGCATTCCAGGTGCTCTAGGCGTGAGTGTTGACTCTCCCTGCATCTAGTATCTTCAAGTGACTCAAGATGCTACTTCTGCAGCATCCAGCTGGGTCTGCCTGTGCTCCAAAACACGTACCACTTGCCCTTCCCACATTCGAAGCTTCCAGCAGAATGTGGTCCCCAGTGCACAAGGCAGGAGCAGGTGGGCAGTGGACCAGGGCGCTACAACCGATGTCAAGGGATATTTACTGCAAAGAGGCTCCAGAAATAATGTAAAATTGTTCTGTCCTTTTAAAAATGGAAAATGCCTTGGCAGGGTGATATATTATATGCCTGGCTGCGTTTTCTCTCTGTCTCCGTCAAGGCTTGAAAAGTACTGGCACTTCTGCCTTTTCAAGCGGAGCTCGGTGTAACTGGACCACATCTAATGCCTGTACAATGCAAATGAAGATTGAAACTGTTGTTGCCTTTGATGTGTGTGACTAAATGCTCAAAGGGGATATTTTCTTTTAGATCCTCCAGTGGATACAGCCTCTTTAAAAATACCTGTTGGTGCCCTCTTCCCATTGGCGATGAAAGTCAGTCCTAAACTAGAGGTAAAAGTTGGGTACAGTCATGATGAATGTCTTTTCCCTCTCCGTGTTTGCAATGACTGTTAAAGTTCTGGAGGGAATTAAGAAGCGTGAAAGGCGCATTAATATGGGTATCCGCAAAGAGCCACTCATGCTTGCCTGAAAAATGTCCAGAGAGCACATCTGAGAGCTACGTTGGGGAGGTGGGTGAGCCTTGATCAGGATTCATCATAGCTCTAGCTCACTCTGGCACCCAGTTGGGTACAGGCACAGGGAAGCTGGTAGGGGCTGGCTTCTCATGGGGACACAAGGGCACAACTTGCACTGCAGCACACAAGAAAGAAGCCTACATGTGGATCATTCAGTCTTAGCTTGAGTCTTCCCCGCCAGGAGGGAAAAACGATCTTAACAGCACTAGGAGCATCCAATCTCTCCTCAAACTCTGGATGGTCTGGGAGCTCACAAACACACTTGCACACTGGAATCAATAGCTCTGAGCACTGTCAGAGCTGCGAGCCTCTAAACTGGCTATGCTGGATGCTTTGAACTACTTTCATAATGAGGAGAAAGAGAATTACAATCCACCTCAGTTACTTTTCCTTGAATGTCCATATTAAGCAAAGCAATCTATAAAAGGAGCTTATATTTAAAAGCAAAATAAAAAAATTTTTTTTCAGAACCATCTATAAATCATGTTTTAGGTCATTTAATTTATTTTTAATGTATCTTCTTTCTGTTGTTTCCCTGGTAAATGTTTGCATTATCTCACTCGGGGAGGACGTTGGAGAGCGAGTCATTTTGGAGGTTGAAAATTCGACGGTGGCTCTGTGATAATGGGACTTTGTCACAGTCACTGCTGCATGCCTAGTGCCTAGACGGGACCAGGCACATGACAGTGTGCAATAAATATTGAATGAATGTATTCCAGCCCATCCCTTTCCAAAGTAAACAGGTTCCTGTGGGGGTAGGAAATTCGCATGTTGTTGTTAAGTGCTGCCGAGTTGGTTCCGACTCATAGGGACCCTTTGTACAACAGAATGAAACACTGCCCGGTCCTATACCATCCTCACAATCGTTGTTATGCTTGAGCCCATTGTTGCAGCCACTGTGTCAATCTGTCTTGTTGAGGGTCTTCCTCTTTTTCGCTGACTCTACTTTACCAAACATGATGTCCTTCTCCAGGAACTGGTCCCTCCTGCTAACACTTCCAAAGTATGTGAGACAAAGTCTCACCATCTTTGCTTCTAAGGAGCACTCTGGCTGTACTTCTTCCAAGACAGATTTGTTCATTCTCCTGGCAGTCTGTTGTATATTCAATATTCTTCACCAACATCATAATTCAAAGGTGTCAATTCTTCTTCGGTCTTCGTTATTCATTGTCCAGCTTTCACATGCATATGATGCGATTGAAAATACTATGACTTGGGTCAGGCACACCTTAGTCCTCAAAGTGGGGAAATTCACTCAGAGGAGAATTAAAGGAAGGTCTTGTACTGGTGATGGTTGTACAACATGATTGATATAATTGGTGTCACTGAATTGCACATGTGAAAAATGTTAAATTGGCAAACGTTCAGTTATATATTTTTATATATAATGAATCGCTACAGATTAGTAAGCAGGAACAAGTAAACTTTTGCTTACCTTGCTTTCTGGGTCATCTGCCCCTGTCAGGGATTGTAAATTTGAAAAGAAGCTTTGATTCTGTAGGAAGGTGCTGTGGGGTTGGTTGGGAGAGAGACAGATACCAGCCATACCTAGAAGCAGAATGTCTAATATGGTGAAAAAATGTGAAATTGTCCTCTACAGATGATCTGGTAAGCAAGGTAAGCATCATGCTTACCTTGCCTATTGGATAATCCACCCCTGCATCACAGGTACTTTGGTAGAAAACTTTAAGCAGTGCTAGTTATGCCCACGAAGATGTATTAGGCTGCTCTCCATATACTGATACAGAACAATTGCCAAGACACGTTACCAAGTGAAAAGATCCACGCATGGAACAAAGTATTACCATTTTTTAAAGGGATATTTATAAATACCTGGAGCATACTTTGAGGTGATACATAAGAAACTGGTAATAGTGACTGCCTCTGAGAGAGAGACCTGAGGAACTGGGAGACAAGGATGGACGGAGACTTTGCACTATAAACCCTTCTATACTATTTAGTTGGGGGATTTTTTCTTGATTTTTTTTTTTTTAGCTTTCATGTGCTACCTATTAAACACATCATTTTTAAAAGCAGTAGTCCTCCTTCTAAAATGAATCCATTATCATTATTCAAATGACAGTTATAAGAAAATCACAAAATACTGTACAATAATTATGAAATATATTGAGTAACTTAATAATGGAATTAAAAGCTTAATTCCTCTCTCTTCTTAGCATCTGAGAATCATTTCTCTATCCTTTCTACCGTGGACAAATACACCCTGGGAGATTCTCCATACAAATAATATACAATAATAAAATTTAAGCTACAAAAAAATGGGTTATATTAATTTCTTTAGCAGAAGACCACATGGCATTCAGGATGTCACATAGATATTGATATTATGTGATCATGAATAAATATAGTATGAAATGCATGCCATCCATTCTTTCATTAATATATGAAACAAGCATTCTTTGGGCATACACATTGACATCAAGCACTATGTTTGGACCTATTAATACAAAGTAAAAAAAAAAAAAGTATTGTCCCTGTTCTCATACATTCTAGTCCAATTATAAAAATAGGGAAGTAAACACATAATTACAACTCAGGGTAAAAAATGTTTACTCCTAAGCACTCTGGAAAAGCCAGTAAACAATGATACGGGGTGGAAGGAGTTCGAAGCATGGACTTTGGAGTAGGGTGGACTTGGCTTGAGTCTGGTTCCACAACCTACAACTGGTGTGACCTTGAGCAAGTTACTTCTCTAAGCCTCAGTTTCTTCATTGGCAGTATGGGATTCATAATAGTACCTAACTCAGCGTTGGTGAGAGTGTTGAATGATTAGAAAGAAATTAAGTTTAAACAACAAAGTGCTTGCAAAGCATTTACTTTTGTGCCTGCCACAAATGTTAGCCTTTTCCAAAAAATGTTTTTATTTTTATTTTCGGTAGATAGTTGGATACACAAGGCCAGAGCTCAGGAGAAGGTCTGGAATGGAAACCTAGATTTGAGGATGTGGGAGCTGAAGTCAGGCTATCAATGAAGTGACAAAGCTCTGGTGGCAAAAGGGTTAAGTGTTCAGCTGCTACCAGAAAGGTTGGCAGTTTAAACCCACTCAGTGGCTCCATGGGAGAAAGACCTGGAGATCTGCTCCCATAAAGATTACAGCCTAGAAAACACTATGGGGCAGTTCTACTCTGTCATATAGGGTAGCTATGAGTCGAAATAGACTTGACAGCACCTAAAAAC
Source organism: Trichechus manatus latirostris (assembly GCF_000243295.1). NCBI lineage: Eukaryota > Metazoa > Chordata > Mammalia > Sirenia > Trichechidae > Trichechus > Trichechus manatus. Next base: position 2,672,458 of record NW_004444069.1, on the reverse strand, counting down.
AATAACATAGGGTGAGGGAGCTTGGATGCAGCTAATTTTGATGTATCCAGTGGGACGTTGGAGCCTGGGTGGCACAGTGGTTAAGAGCTTGGTTGCTAACCAAAAGGTCAACAGTTCAAATCCACTAGCCACTCCCTGGAAACCCTATGGGGCAGTTCTACTCTGTCCTATAAGGTCACTATGAGTTGGAATTGACTCGATGGCAACTGGTTTTTAGTTAATGGGACATTGCTAACATTTGCTGTAAATATTGATGGCTACCACTAACATTTCCAAGTTTTAGAGTCTCTTCTAACATTCATTTTGGTCTTTTCTTTCTTTCCTGTCTTTTTAATGACCTCTTGCTTTCTTCATGTATGATGTCCTTGATGTCATTCCACAGCTCATCTGGTCATCAGTCATTAGTGTTCGGTGTGTCAAATCAGTTCTTCAGACGGTCTCTAAATTCAGGTGGGAAATACTTAAGGTCTTACTTTGGCTTGGCTCTCATGGACTTGTTCTAATTTTCTTCCATTTCAACTTGAACTTGCATGTGAGCAATTAACGGTCTGTTCTAGAGTCAGCCCCTGGCCTTGTTCTGACTGATAATATTGAGCTTTTCCATCATCTCTTTCCACATATGTAGTTAATTTGATTCCTGTGTGTTCCATCTGGTGAGGTCCATGTGTATAGTAGCCATTTATGCTGGTGGAAGAAGGTATTTGCAGTGAAGAAGTCGTTGGTCTTGCAAAATTCTATCATGTGATCTCTAGCATCGTTTCTATCACCAAGGCCATGTTTTCCAACTACCAATCCTTCTTCCTTGTTTCCAACTTTTGCATTCCAACCACCAGTAATTATCAATGCATCCTGATCACATGTTCAGTCAATTTCAGACTGTAGAAGCTGGTAAAAAATCTTCAATTTCTTCATCTTTGGCCTTAGTAGTTAGTGCATAAATTTGAATATTAGTCGTATTAACTGGCCTTCCTTGTAGGTGTGTGGATATTATCCTATCACTGATAGCGCTGTGCTTCAGGATAGATCTTGAAATGTTCTTTTTGACTACGAATGTAATGCCATTCCTCTTCAAGCTGTCATTCCCGTCAGAGTAGACCATATGATTCTCTCATTCAAAATGGCCAATATCAGTCCATTTCAGCTCACTAATGGGTGGAATATCAATGTTTATGCGTTCCATTTCATTTTTGACTATTTCCAATTTTCCTAGATTCATACTTCATACATTCCATGTTCTGATTATTAATGGATGTTTGCAGCTGTTTCTTCTCATTTTGAGTCATGCCACATCAGCAAATGAAGGTCCCAAAAGCTTGACTCCATCCATGTCATTAAGGTCAACTCTACTTTGAGGAGACAGCTCTTCCACTGTCGTCTTTTGAGTGCCTTCCAACCTTGGGGGGTCATCTTCGGCACTATATCACACAATGTTCCACTGCTACTTATGGGGCTTTCACTGGCTAATTGTTTTCAGAAGTAGACTGCTGGGTCCTTCTTCCTAGTCTGTCTTAGTCTGGACGCTCAGCTGAAACTGAAAATGGATGTCAGAAGAGACTCTGAAACTTGCTCTTGAACATTGGGTAGCTAAAGCAAAAGGAAGAAATGATGAAGTAAAAGAGCTGAACAGAAGATTTCAAAGGATGGCTCGAGAAGACGAAGGAAACTATTATAATGAAATGTGCAAATATCTGGAGTTAGAAAACCGAAAGGGAAGAACACGTTCTGCATTTCTCAAGCTGAAAGAACTGAAGAAAAAATTCCAGCCTCGAGTTGCAATAGTGAAGGATTCTATGAGGAAAATATTAAACGATGCAGGAAGCATCAAAAGAAGATGGAAGAAATACACAGAGTCATTACACCAAAAAGAATTGGTCGATGTTCAACCATTACAAGAGGTAGCATATGAACAGGAAACGATGGTACTGAATGAAGAAGTCCAAGCTGCACTGGAGGCATTGGCGTAAACAAGACTACAGTAATTGACAGAATATCAACTGAGATGTTTCAACAAACAGATGCAGCACTGAAAGTGCTCACTCGTCTATGCCAAGAAATTTGGAAGACAGCTACCTGGCCAACCAACTGGAAGAGATCCATAGTTATGCCTATTCCCAAGAAAGGTGATCCAACTGAATGTGGAAATTATCAAACAATATCATTAATATTACACGCAAGTAAAACTTTGCTGAAGATCATTCAAAAGTGGCTGCAATAGTATATTGACAGGAACTGCCAGAAGTTCAGGTTGGATTCAGAAGAGGATGTGGAACCAGGGATATCACTGCTGATGTCAGATGGATCCCAGCTGAAAGCAGAGAATACCAGAAAGAGGTTTACCTGTGTTTTATTGACTATGCAAAGGCATTCAATTGTGTGGATCATAACAAATTATGGATAACATTGCGAAGAATGGGAATTCCAGAATACTTAATTGTGCTCATGAGGAACCTATATGTAGATCAAGAGGCAGTTGTTCAGACAGAACAAGGGGATACTTCATGGTTTAAAGTCAGGAAAGTTTTCCGTCAGGGTTGTAACTTTTCACTATACCTATACAATCTATATGCTGAGCAAATAATCCAAGAAGCTGGACTATATGAAGAAGAACAGGGCATCAAGATTGGAGGAAGATTCATTAGCAACCTGCGTTATGCAGATGACACAACCTTGCTTGATGAAAGCGAAGAGAACTTGAAGCACTTATTGAGGAAGATCAAAGACCACAGCCTTCAGTATGGATTACGACTCAACATAAAGAAAACAAAAATCCTCACAACTGGACCAATAAGCAACTTCATGATAAACAGAGAAAAGATTGAAGTTGTCAAGGATTTCATTTTACTTGGATCCGCAATCAACACCCATGGAAGCAGCAGTCAAGAAACCAAACGACATATTGCATTGGGCAAATCTACTGCAAAAGACCTCTTTAAAGTGTTGAAAAGCAAAGATGTCACTTTAAAGTCTCAGGTGCGCCTGATCCAAGCCAGGGTATTTTCAATGGCATCATATGCATGCAAAAGCTGGACAATGAATAAGGAAGATCGAAGAAGAATTGACACCTTTGAATTGTGGGGATGGCGAAGAATATTGAGTATACCATGGACTGCCAAAATAACGTACAGGTCTGTCTTGGAAGAAGTACAACCAGAATGCTCCTTAGAAGCAGCGATGGACTACATCTCACATACTTTGGACATGTTGTCAGGAGGCATCAGTCCCTGGAGAGGGACATCATACTTGGTAAAGTACAGGGTCAGTGAAAAAGAGGAACACCTTCAACGAGATGGATTGAACAGTGGCTGCAACAATGGGCTCAAACATAACAACAATTGTGAGGATGGCGCAGGACCAGGCAGTGTTTCTTTCTGTTGTAGACAAAGCGGCTTGCTATGAGTCAGAACCGACTTGACAGCACCTAACAGCAACAACAACCACTAACATTGATAAGGTGGTTGGAGATTGAGTGAAAAACAGCCATAGAGTCCATTGCCCAGGAAACTGAAGTTAGAGGATGAATATGAATCCGAAATTCCTGGTGATTTTGACAAGCACATTTTCTGTAGAGGAAAAAGACAGAAAGAAGCCAATGAGAGTAGGTTAAGGAATGACTAAGAGGAAGGAGATGGAGACACTCACATAGGTAACTCTTAATAAGCTTGGCTTCTAGGAAAGGCAGGAGAAAGATAGTGTGGTAGCTAGAGGGAATCCAGGTTTTACCTTGTTTTCAGAGATAACAGACACTTGATCCTGTTTATATGTTAAAGGGAAGGGGGTTTTAATTGGATGTTCACTTTATGTTTAGGAATAAACTTTTGGTCCCTCATTGCAAATGAGATAATGTGTTCTGACTTGGTTTCTTTGCTTCCTTGAAAGAGGTAAAACCAAAAATCAAACCAGTTGCCATCAAGTCAATTCTGACTCAAGGTGACCCCATGTGTGTCAGAGTAGAGTTGTGTTCCATAGGGTTTTCAAAGGCTGATTTTTCAGAAATAGATCACCAGACCTTTCTTCTGAGGCATCTCTGGGTGGACTCAAAACTTCCAACCTTCCAGTTAGCAGCCAAGCATGTTAACCATTTCCACCAACCAGGGACTCCCCAGAAGAGGTAAGCACTAGGAATTTAAGGATAAGGAGAAACTTTTATTTTCATTACCTTACATTAGGGAGTCGGTATAGTATAGTAGGAAACCTTGGTGGCATAGTAGTTAAGAGCTACTACGGCTGCTAACCAAAAGGTCGACCGTTTGAATCCACCAGCTGCTCCTTGGAAACCCTATGGGCAGTTCTACTCTGTCCTATAAGGTTGCTATGAGTTGGAATCGACTCTGGCAATGGGGTAAAGCTCTTGAAAAAAATAGAGATTCCGAGGCACTGTGCTAGATCTACTGAGACTGAACCTCCAGGGAGAGGCCTGGAAATCTTCCATTATAACCAGTCCAGATAATTCTCAGGACCAGCCGAGGCTGTGAATCACAGGTAGAGGGGCTGGAAGCCCAGCCTCTGGAGGCAGGAAGGGCTGGGCTCCAATTCTCCCCTATCATGACATGACTTCTTGTGAATCATTCCACTTCTTTCAGCCTCAGTGTTGACATCTGTAAAATGAAAAAGAGATAGTTCCTACCTCAGAGGCTGTTGTGTGCATTAAATGAGATAATATATGGCAAAGCACCTGACAGAAGGTCTGGCACACGTTAAATGTTCATTAAACATTAAGTATCTTTATTACAACACTAGGAGCCCTGATACCTGGCATAAACAATATGTAAACGATAAGTAACAATGCACAAACACCGAAGAGGAACTAGATAACTGGGAGCCCCTAAAAATCAAACACTTAGGCTCATCAAAGACTTCACCAAAAGAGTAAAAAGACAACCTACAAACTGGGAAAAAATGTATGGCTACAACAAATTCGATCAGTGTCTAATCTCTAAAATCTATGAGATACTGCAAAACCTCAACAACAACAAGACAAATAACCCAATTTAAAAATAGGCAAAAGATATGAACAGGAGCTTTGCCAAAGAAGACATTCAGGCAGCTACTAGACACACGAGGAAATGCTCACGATCATTAGCCATTAGAGAAATGCAAATCAAAACTACAATGAGATACCATCTCACCCCAACAAGGCTAGCATTAATCCAAAAAA
>NW_004444069.1:2648848-2666513 GCF_000243295.1 Trichechus manatus latirostris | reverse complement strand
AACCCACCTAGAGAAAAGGAGAACAAAGAACACCACAGACACAAGGAAAGTATTAGCCCAAGAGACAGAAAGGGCCACATAAACCAGAGACTGCATCAGCCTGAGACCAGAAGAAGTAGATAGTGCCCGGCTACCACCAATGACCTCCCTGACAGGGAACACAACAGAGAGTCTTGACGGAGCGAGAAAAATGTGGTGCAGAACTCAAATTCTAGTAAAAAGACCAGACTTAATGGTTTGACTGAGACTGGAGGGACCCCGGAAGACATGGCCCCCGGACTCTCTGTTAGCCCAAGACTAAAACCATTCCCAAGGCCAACTCTTCAGACAAAGATTAGACTGGACTATGGGACATAAAATGATAGTCGTGAAGAGTGTGCTTCTTAGCTCAAGTTGATACATGAGGCTAAATGGGCAGCTCCTGTCCGGAGGCGAAATGAGAAGGCAGAGAGGGTCAGGAGCTGGTTGAATGGACAGGGGAAATCCGGGGTGGAAAGGAGAACTGTGCTGTCACATTATAGGGAGAGCAACTAGGGTCACATAATGTATAAATTTTTGTATGAGAGACTAACCTGAATTGTAAACTTTCACTTAAAGCACAACAATTTAAAAAAAAAATAAGTATCTTTACTAATACATAGTCTGTCCTTTGGAGCTTGGTTACTGTGATGATTAACCATACACAGATAATATTGTTAGCTGCCATCAAGTCAACCCCCGATTCATGGTGACCTTATGCACAATGGAAAGAAATACTGCCCAGTCCTGCCTCATCCCCATGATTGGTTGCAGATCAGACTGTTGTGATCCATAGGGTTTTCACCGACTGATTTTCAGAAGTAGATCTCCAGGCCTTTCTTCCTTATCCATCTTAGTCTGGAAGCTCCAATGAAACCTATTCAGCATCATAGCAACATAGAAGCCTCCAGTGACAGATGGTTAGTGGCTGTGCATGAGGTGAATTGGCCTGAAATTTGAGCCCAGGTCTCCCACATCGAAGGCAAGAATTCCACTATTGAACCACAAATGACCGATACATTGACAAAAGCGACAGTATATAATATGTGTAATAGGTATGAACCATAGCTCACAAACTTGGATTATAAGAAATACTGCGTCAAAAAGCCCTTCCTCCAGGCTGTTGGGAAGTGCATTCTCAGCCATTCTTGGACCTTTCCACCCTCACAGTCAGGTCTGGGTTCCAGGATCACTACTAGTGCCAAGACATGAAAGGGAGGGGTCCTCTGCCAATTCCCCAGAGGCTCTTGCTTCTTCCAAGTCACTCTGTTTCTCCTTTTCACCTTCTTTGCAAATACTCTTCAGTTTTCTTATGGGTTTGTTGTTGTTGTTGTTAGTTGCTGTCAAATTGGCTCTGAGTCATGGCTACCCCATGTACAACAGAATGAAACGTTGCCCAGTCCTGATTGTTGGTATGCTCAAGTCCATTGTTGCAGCCACTGTGTATTTTGAGTGCCTTCCAACCTAGGGGGCCCATCTTCCAGCACAATATTGGACAATATTCTGTTGTGATCCATAGGATTTTCATTGGCTGATTTTCAGTAGTAGATCACCAGGTCTTTCTTCCAAGTCTGTCTTAGTCTGGAAGCTCCATTGAAATCTGTCCATCATGGGTGACCCTACTGGTGTTTGAGATACTGGCGGCATAGCTCCCAGGATCACAGCAACACGCAAGCCACAACAGTACAACAAACTGACAGGTCAGTGTTCACTTTCCACATATTCTGTCACTGGTAGACTTGAAAATAGTCTTGTCCAGTGTTAATAATTTGGTAGCCAGTGGCTTTTATTAGCTACCAGGAATACAGCCAAACATCGTCCCATCATTTCTTGGTATCCGAGTCAACTCCAATGGGACTTAGGTGCCAGAAGGAGAGAGTGAAGGGTTGATTTCAGTAAGGTTTTTTGTTTCGTTGTTAAATGTGGACTGTTGTGCAAGTAGCTGCCTACCTTCAGAATGTTAAGAAACCAGATGTGTCAGAAGCGGGGATGTCCCTAAGTGAGTAATACACACTCTTTCATGGTAAGATATGCCTCTAGGGCAGCGCTTCTCAAGGGTGGTCCCTGCGTCAGCACCATCAACATCACCTGGGAACTTTTTAGAAATGCAGATTTTAGGGCCCCGCATGCCAGAAACTCCAGGAGAAGAACCCAGCAATCTGTGTTTTCACAAGCCTTCCAGATGATACTGATGTCGCTCAAGTTTGAGAAGCACTGCTCCAGATTATCAGTTCCCCCTTTTAATCTGTAACTTTGGGGAGAGGTAAAGACTAGAAAGTGAGAGGACAGGGCTGGGGAAGGGACTTTCTTTGTGCCTGTCCCTTTTAGGCACCCAGTCTGGAACTTTCTTTGTATGTAGATTGGCTGTGCTTGTTTGATATGCAAAACATTGGTGGTTTAGTGGTAGAATTTTTGCCTTCCCTACAGGAGATCCGTGTTCAATTCCCAGCCAATGCACCTCAATACGCAGTCACCACCTGTCTGTCAGTGGAGGCTTGTGTGTTGCTATGATGCTCAACATGTTTCAAAGGAGCTTGCAAGGTAAAACAGACTAGGAAGAAAGGCCTGGTGACCTACTTCAAAAATCAGCCAATTAATTATTCACAAACCCTGAATTATCACAGCAGTCTGATCCTCAACTGATTATGCGGATGGCCCAGGACCAGGCAGTGTTTTGTTCTGCTGTGCATGGCGTTTCTATGTGTCAGGGGCCTTACACAAATAAGCAGGGGGGTTTGCATCCACGCATCTTGTCATGGGCATTCAACCAATCACACACAAACATGTCCAGTTATTCTGGCAAGAATAACCAAACCAGATGATTTATATAAATTCTAACACTCAGAATGACAATATTGAAACCCGTCTCATTTTGTACTAGTTACAAAGTTTCTCTGCAGAGGGAAACAATGGAAAAGATGCCAAATGTTGTTGTTTTTCAAACATTAATCAACTATGAGGCTCACTCGTTAAATGTTTGTGTGATTGCGATAAAACCAACTGTTGTTTTGGCTTGGTGTCTTTTAACATACCCACAATGACATTCTAAATAGGGTGTAGGGGAAACCCTTCTAAACCAGCCCACTGATATTAGTGTCCTAGGGCTGCTGTGACAAAATACCACAAACTGGGTGGCTTACAACAACAGAAATGTATTCTCTCACAGTTCTGGAGGCTAGAAGTTTGAATTCAAGGTGTTGGCAGGGCCATGCGCTCTCTGAAGGCTCTAGAGGAAGATCCTTTCTTTTTTCCAGCTTCTGGTAGCCGCAGGGGTTCCTTGACTTGCTCTTGCAACATAATTCCACTGTCCCATGGCTATCTCTCTCTGTCTGTCTCTCTGTGTTTCTTCTCCTCTTTTATAGGACACCATTCATATGGATCAGAACCCATCTTACTCCAATATGACTTCAACTTAATTGATAGCATCTTCAAAAACTCTATTTCCAAACAAGGTCACATTCATAGGTACCAGAGGTTAGACTTCAACACAGCTTCTGGGGGGATGTAATTTAATCCACAACCCTGCCTTATGGTTTCAAATGCATAAAAACTCAGTCTTTTTTTTTTTTTTTAAATAAAAGTTTGTGTCCTTAAAGCTTTCCAGCTGTATGCTTAAAGAGATGTGGTCAAGTTTACTAAGTATGTGTTCAGGACCACACAGAGGACCCCTTTCAGTCCTACAGGCTGGTGGCCCATCCATCTAAGGCAAATGTCTTGCCATTCATTGACATGTTCTTGGGATTTGAAGGGAAATAGCTACGACCAGGAATTTTTTATGAGCAATGTGTGCTGAGTCAGCACCTGTTTAGCAACTAATATTTCCTTCTCAGCTCTGTAAGACAGGTCACCAGGCTGTTTCCCATCTTCTGGAGCTGGAAACCCTGGATGGAAAAGAGAAGTTGCTTGCCCCAGTAAACACAAAGAGTATGTGTCAGGAGCAGGGAGAGAATCCTATCCTTTTCCACACTATTCCCCAGAGAGCACTTTCTCTGAGCAAAAATAGCCCCAATTATAATGAAGGGCTGGGAGAGGGGAAGGGAATGCCTCTGTTGGAGATCTCCCTCATTGGGGGTGTTATGGATTGAATTGTGTTACAGGGCAGCATTGGGCTGGTCATTGGGCTTCAATGAGCTTTGTCTTCCTCATCTAAAATTATGCGTAATACCTACTGCGGCTATATCTGAGAGTTGCTACAAATATCAAAGAACACCTGCAAAGTTTTTTTGAAAATGCATGTTATGGATTGAATTATGTCACCCCACCAAAAAAAAAAAGGATCTGTTGAAGTCTTAACCCCTGATATCTGTGAAGATGACCTTATTTGGAAATAGGGTCTTCAAAGATGTTATCAATGAAGTTAACATGAAGTAATACTCGAATAAGGTAGGTGTCCTTATAAAAAGCGGAAAAGAGACACAGAGGCAGAGAGGGAAGATGATCGTGTAAGACGAAGAAAGAAACTGGAGTTTTCCTGCAGCTGCAAGCCGAAGAATGCTTGGAACCACCAGAAGTTAGGAAGAGGCAAGGAAAGATTCTTCCCTAGAGCCTTCAGAGAGAAATGGCCCTACTGGCACCTTAAATCCAGACTTCTAGATTCCAAAACTGTGAGACAATCAACTTCTGTTTTTTTAAGCCGTGCAATTTGTGGCAGTTTGTTATGGCAGCCCTAGGAAACTTCATTCACTCAATAAATACTTGCATTTCTACATTGGTTCAGGCCCTGTTCTTGGCAGTGGGTGAAGGACAGAGCCAACGTCCTAGCCCTTGTGGAGCTTACATTCTAGCGGAGAAGACAGACAATAAAAGAGAAAACAAGTACATAAAATGTTTTCTTAAGTGATGGAAACTCTGATGTCAACAAAACAGGGAAATGGAGTTGGGAATGCCTTACTGGGTGAGTGGGACAGTGGTAAGGGTGCCTTGCTGGGAGAGTGGGTGGGGTGCTGTTTCAGCTGCAGCTATGAGACTATCTGGGAGAAAAGCATATCAGGAACAGCTTGTACAGCAGCCTTAGGGACAGAGTGAGCTTGGTTAGAGAAATGGATATGACCAGGAGATGGGGAAGGAAGGGGCTAGAACTCAAGGGAACTTGTTGGCCCAGATGAGAAATTTGGATTTTATTATAAATGTTGCAGAAATCCATTTGTAGGATTTTCAGCAGGAAAATTGTATGAGCCAAACTCTTTGAGAGCCAAGACTCTGTTTCTTAATGTTTTCCAACCATTTACTGAATTGAATTGAATTGAATCACCCACTCTGCCAATAATTATCCACATGCCCTTGGCCAAATCCCTTCACCTACAACTCTCCCCACTAGGGTTTGCTTTGCACTTAGTAGGCATTAGCCCAATATTTGTTGGATGAAGACTTTCAGTTGCCGCCCTGTAATGGGAAGGCGGTGGATGATGGCTGGGGTGCCTTCCAGGGATAGCATTTGCATGAGTCTGTGACCTCAAACTGCTGAAATGGTCTTAGAGTTATCACGCTTTTCCTAGTGCTTCGTTCCAATTGGATTATTACAGCCCATTTCTCTCCAGAATGACCCAAACCCCTCCCTGGACTCTCAGCCACAAAAGGAAAATTAACAGTAACATAGAAAGTTAAGAAGGTGAGAAAACATTATCACTCTTGTCAACAATAAAATCTGCTGCTGATCTTCAGTTGTGAAGACAGGCACATCTATTATTTATAGAATACAGACTGTTAAATATTAAATACTTGAGCCTGGGACAGTGTGAGGGTAAAACCAGGAGTGTGAACTTGTTAAAATCATAAAAATGGTAACTCTTTGCAAGGGTGAAATGCACCTACATTTATTACTGCTTTTATTGCACTATAAATTAAGGAAGGGAACCTATGATGTGTCATTTTCAAGTTTTACATGATATGCATTATCTTTGGGATGGCATCTGTCTGTATATAACTTTGCTTCGCAAATAGCTATCAGCCCACTTGCCTAGAACTACTAACTATTTCACTTTGGAGGGCGGTACAAGGTAAGGTTTTCTTCCTTATTTACCACATGCAGGAGCAGTAAACAAGTAAAGCATATTTATGCGCTGGTAATTTTTCTTCTTGTTATTTGCAAGTCTGATTTAACATTTGTCCAAAGGTTTGTGTTTATGGAAGCAAAAATGTTTCTTAAAAATCTTAAGTCTCACTTGATGCCAAGCACCTTATTTTTTATATATTTTGATGTCCCTCAGTTTATCCTAATTTGCAGCTGGACTGAATTTTTCATGCACATTGAACATTTTGAACCACCATCACTTGCTTCGTCTTAGAAAGTGAGAGGCCGCAAGAACTCTCAGAATCTGAGCATCCACTCAGCCTGCCCCTAAGGGTTCGTAGGTGTAAGAGCTGATTTACTGCTCATAATCTAATATTTTTTTCTTCTCCTTACAAACAAGATTTGCACATCCAATTTGTTTTTCCTTTTAAAAATAATGTGTTAAAATGCGCAAAAAATTTCTAATATACCACCTGATTCAAATGCAAAGTCTGCCCACTAAAGCAGGGAGAAGGGGCCCTGGCTGATGCCAACAGTTAAGCACTCGGCTGTAACTGAAAGATTGATGGTTTGAACCCACTCAGTGGCTCCATAGGAGAAAGACCCGGCAATCTGCTTTCATAAAGATCACCACCAAGAAAACCCTACAGGGCAGTTCTGCTCTGTCACATGGAGTCATTATGAGTTGGAACTGACTCGATGGCACTCAATACAGCAACAACAACAGAGTAGGTAGCCATAGGTTTCATAAGTGCTCAACAGGGATTATGCATTAAATTATCTCCCTTAAAAAATTTACTGATAGACGTATCAGTATTTGGGTTAACTTGAATGTTAAAGAGTTTAATTCTTAACATTTTCATTTTAGGTAGGGAAGGAAAAGTGTGAGTTAATTGTATAACAATTTTAACCTTGATTATTCCTTCTTCTGATTGAACCCTATACAATTATATTAAATTCAAAAATTAATCTAGCCTGCAGGATGGATAATTAGTCAAAACCGGGGAAAAGTCACAAGAAATTAACACTGAAATCAATTCCTTGATTTTTATGTCACAAGTTTCTCCTGGGCATTACAAGGCACATTTTCAATATGAACTCATTGTCTTTCTCTAAATTCTGCTGAAGTTACATTCTGGACAGATCTGGACTTTTACTTTTAGAGATGGAAAAACTATGATAAAGCAAGTTTCCATGATGATAGGAAGAAAAATCAGAAGAAGAAATGATTCAGAAAGAGGCTAGATAGAGAGGAGGGAAAAGCCAGTGCTCAGAGGAGTTGAAAAGACCAGCCCAGGAAGAGAGGGAGGGTGGGGTGATTAGGGATGAAGCAGGGTTTCACCTTTCATAATTTTAAAAGGCTACTGGGAGTTTAGAGAGCAACCATCTAGTTTGGAGCAGGAAGCAGAGGCCTCCAAGAGGAAAATCTCTGGTGAAAAGGGAGATTTGATAGAATAGATGGAGTAAATGGGATGTAGAAAAAGAATTGAGAATAGGATTAAGACAAGCCATGTCAAAAAAAAGGGGGGAGGGGGCAATTAGGACCTGTTATGGATTAAAGTGTGTTCCCCTAAAATATATGTTGGAATTCTAACCCATATACCTGTGGATGTGACCCTGTTTGGAAATAGAGTTTTCTTTGTTATGTTAATTAGATCACACCCGAGTAGGGTGGATTCTAAATCTAATCATCTCTGAGTTATAAAAACAGATTAGACACAGACAGACACAAGGGAAGACAGACTATATGTGAGAATCACCTACAAGTAAAGGAATCAAGGAATGCCAAGGTTACCTTTTTCAAGGGAAGAATCGATATGGCTGAGACCCTTATTTGGACTTTTAGCCTCCAGAACTGTGAGAAAATAAATTTCTGTTCTTTAAAGCCAGCCACACAGCTGGCAAACTAAGACAAGCACTCTAAGAAAAACGGCAAAAAAAATACTCTTGTATACATGATCCAAAAATCAAGTAAACAAAATGTTTCATCATTTTAAGCAATCAGTGGATTATAACAATTAATTATATATAGCCCTGGTGGTGCCAGCGGTTAAGTGTTCGGCTGCTAACCAAAAGGTTGTCAGTTCGAATCCACCAGCCACTCCTTGGAAACTCCATGGGGCAGTCCTACTCTTTCCTATAGGGTCACTGTGAGTCGGGATCAACTCGATGCAACAGGTTTGGTTTGGTTTTGGTATATACATTTTTTTTAATGACACAGTTCACCATTGGGCCAGGCATCAAACATACCTGAGGATGTCATTATAATGTAAAGCCATTTATTGGTTTTTAACTTTCAGATTCAAGCTATGGACATAGCACCCACAACTTGGTTGAGGTGGCAGGACAGAATACAAATGCTACCATTTGACATTATAAAAGTGTAGCTTATAGATATTATGACAAAGAAAGGAAGAAGAAAAGATAGTGTTTAAATATCCTTATCTGACAAAGTCAAGGATCAAATGAAACTGTGGACATTTGAAGTACAAGAAATGGAAGTATAAACATGTTATTTAAAGTTGGAAAAGTGACTGATAGAAGAATTAAAAATAATAATATAAATATCAACAATTAAGAGAAGAGGGCAAACTGAAATAGACCCAAGAAAAAATAGAAAATCTGAATACACCTATAACAAATAAAGAGATTGAATTAGTAATCAAAAACTTTCCTCAAAAAAAAAGCCCAGGCCCAGATGGCTTCACTGGTGAATTCTACCAAATGTTTAAAGAAGAATTAACACCAATTCTTCACAAACTCTTTCAAAAGTAAAACAGGAGGAAACACTTCCCAACTCATTCTTTGAGGCCACTATTACCCTGATATCAAAACCAGACCAAGACATCACAAGAAAAGAAAATTATGTATCAATATCTCTTATGGACAGATGCAAAAATTCTCAATAAAATACTAGCAAATCGAATTGAGCATTCTACAAAACGGATTATATAACCAGGTGGGATTTATCACAGGAATGCAATGTTGGATTCACATACGAAGATCAATTCATATAATGCACCATATTAATAGAATAGAGGACAAAAACCACATGCTCATCTCAACAGATGCAGAAAAAGCATTTGACAAAATTCAACACCCTTTCATGTTAGAAACACTCAACCAACTAGGAATAAAAGGGAACTTCCTCAGCCTGATAAAGACCATCTAACATCACACATAATGGTGAAAACCTGAATACTTTTCCCTTAAGATTGGGAGAAGACAAGGATCCACACTTGCCTCTTTGACTCAACATTTTGCTAGAGGTCCTAGCCAGGGCAATTAGACAAGAAAAAGAGGGAAAAAAAGATATCTCAGTTGGAAAAGAAGAGGTAAAATTATCCCTATTCATAGATAACATTATCTTTCCACTAAAGAAACTATTAGGATTAATAAACAAGCTCAGCAAGGCTGCAGGATACAAGATCAATATACAGAAATCAATTGTATTTCTATACACTAGCAATAAACAATCCAAAATTGAAACTAAGAATTATATTTACAATAGCATCAAAAGCTGAAAACTACAAAGCCTCATTAAAAGAAATTAAAGAAGATCTAAATAAATTGAAACATATTCCATGTTCATGGATTAGAAGACTTAATGTTGTTAAGATGCTAAGACTTTCCAAATGGATCCACAGATTTAATGCAATCCTTATCAAAATCCTAGCTGCCTTTCTTTCTTTTTCTTTTTTTTTGTAGAAATTGGTAAGCTAATCCTAAAATTCATATGGAAATGCAAGGGACCTAAAATATATATAAATGAAGAACTTAGTACAAAGCTACAGTAATCAAGATATTGTGGTACTGGTATAGACATATAGATCAATGGAATAGAATTAAGAGTACAAAACAAACTCTTACATTTACAGTCAATTGATTTTTGAAAGAGAGCCAAGATGATTGAATGGGGAAAGTGGATAGCCACATGCAAAGAAATAAAGTTGGACCTCCCACCTCACTTCATATACAAAAATTAATTCAAAATTGATCAGTGACCAAATGTAAGAGCTAAAACCATGGAACTCTTAGAAGAAAACATGGGCATAAATATTTGCGACCTTGAATTAGGCAATGGTTTCATAGATACGAAACTAAAAGCACAAACAATCAAGGAGAAAAATAGATCAAATGGATTTTTTCAAAATAAAAAATTTTGTGCATTAAAGGACACCATCAAGAAAGTTAAAAGAAAATCCATGGAATAGGAGAAATTATTTGCAAATAATATATCTGACGTGGAATGTAGGAAGTGTGAATTTAGGAAAATTGGAAAAAATCAAACATGAAATGGAACACATAAAGATCGATATCCTAGGCATTAGTGAGCTGAAACGGACTGGTATTGGCCATTTTGAGTCAGACAATCATATGGTCTACTATGCTGGGAATGACAAATTGAAGAGGAATGGCATTGCATTTGTTGTCAAAAAGAACATTCCAAGATCTATCTTGAAGTACAATGCTGTCAGTGATAGGATAATATCCATACGCCTACAAGGAAGACAAGTTAATACGACTATTATTCAAATTTACGCACCAACCACCAATGCCAAAGATGAAGAAATTGAATACTTTCACCAACTTCTGCAGTCTGAAATTGATGAAACATGCAATCAGGACACACTGATAATTATTGGTAATTGGAATGCAAAGGTTGGAAACAAGGAAGAAGGATTGATAGTTGGAAAATATGGCCTTGGTGATAGAAGTGATGCAGGAAGTCGCATGATAAAATTTTGCAAGACCAATGACTTCTTCATTGGAAATACCTTTTTTCACCAACATGGACCTCGCCAGATGGAATACATGGAAATCAGATCGACTACATTTGTGGAAAAAGGCCATGGAAAAGCTCGATATCATCAGTCAAAACAAGGCCAGGGGCCAACTGTGGAACAGATCATTACTCATTCTATGCAAGTTCAAGTGGAAACTGAAGAAAAATAGAACAAGTCCACAAGAGCCAAAGTATGGCCTTGAGTATATCCCACCTGAATTGAGAGACCATCTGAAGAATAGATTTGACATGTTGAACACTAATGATGGAAGACCAGATGAGCTGTGGAATGGCATCAAGGACATCATACATGAAGAAAACAAAAAGTCATTAAAAAGACAGGAAAGAAAAGACCAAAATGGATGTCAGAAGAGACTCTGAAACTTGCTCTTGAATGTCAAGTAGTTAAAGCAAAAGGAAGAAATGATTAAATAAAAGAGCTGAACAGAAGATTTCAAAGGGCTGCTTGAGAAGACAAAGGAAATTATTATAATGACATGTGTAAAGAGTTGGAGATAGAAAACCAAAAGAGAAGACCATGCTCAGCATTTCTCAAGCTGAAAGAACTGAAGAAAAAATTCAAGCCTCGAGTTGCAATATTGAAGGATTCTATGGGGAAAATAGTAAATGATGCAGGAAGCATCAAAAGAAGATGGAAAAAATACACAGAGTCATTATATCAAGAAGAATTGGTCGATGTTCAACCTTTTCAAGAGGTAGCATATGATCAGAAATCGATGGTACTGAAGGAAGAAGTCCCAGCTGCACTGGAGGCATTGATGGAAAACAAAGCTCCAGGAATTGACGGAATACCAATTGAGATGTTTCAACGAACAAATGCAGCACTGGAAGTGCTCACTCGTCTATGCCAAGAAATTTGGAAGGCAGCTACCTGGCCAACCGACTGGAAGAGATCCATATTTATGCCTATTCACAAGAAAGGTGATCCAATTGAATGCAGAAATTATTGAACAATATCATTAATGTCACATGCAAGTAAAATTTTGCTGAAGATCATTCAAAAGTGGCTGCGGCAGTCTATTGATAGGGAAACGCCAGAAATTCAAACTGGGTTCAGAAGAGGATGTGGAACCAGGGATATCATTGCTGATGTCAGATGGATCATGGCTAAAAGCAGAGAATACCAGAAAGATATTTACCTATGTTTTATTAACTATGCAAAAGCATTCGACTGTGTGGATCCTGACAAATTATGGATAACATTGTAAAGAATGGGAATTCCAGAACACTTAATTGTGCTCATGAGGAACCTGTACATGGATCAAGAGGCAGTCGTTTAAACAGAACAAGAGGATACTGCGTGGTTTAAAGTCAAGAAAGGTGTGTATCAGGGTTGTATTCTTTCACCATACTTATTTAATCTGTATGCCAAGCAAATAATCCAAGAAGCTGGACTATATGAAGAGGAACAGGGCATCAGGATTGGAGGAAGACTCATTAACAACCTGTGTTATGCAGATGACACAACCTTGCTTGCTGAAAGTGAAGAGAGCTTGAAGCACTTACTGATGAAGATGAAAGATCACAGCCTTCAGAATGGATTACACCTCAACATAAAGAAAACGAAAATCTTCACAACCGGACCAATAAGCAACATCATGATAAACAGAGAAAAGATTGAAGCTGTCAAGGATTTCATTTTACTTGGATCCACAGTCAATACCCATGGAAGCAGCAGTCAAGAAATCAAAAGACACATTGCATTGGGCAAATCTGCTGCAAAAGGCCTCTTTAAAGTGTTAAAAAGCAAAGAAGTCACCCTGAAGACTAGGGTGCCCCTGACGCAAGCCATGATGTTTTCAATAGCATCATATGCATGCAAAAGCTAGACGATGAATAAGTAAGACCAGAGAAGAATTGATGCCTTTGAATTGTGGTGTTGGTGAAAAATATTTAATATACCATGAACTACAAGGAGGACGAACAAATCTGTCTTGGAAGAAGTACAGCCAGAATGCTCCTTAGAAGCAAGGATGGCAAGATTTCGTGT
The DNA here is from genome assembly GCF_000243295.1 of Trichechus manatus latirostris. Lineage (NCBI taxonomy): Eukaryota > Metazoa > Chordata > Mammalia > Sirenia > Trichechidae > Trichechus > Trichechus manatus. The sequence goes on along the minus strand of NW_004444069.1, from coordinate 2,653,688 downwards.
CACATACTTCGGACATCTTATCAGGAGAGGTCAATCCCCGAAGAAGAACATCATGCTTGGTAAAATAGAGGGTCAGTGAAAATGAGGAAGACCCTCAATGAGATGGATTGTCACAGAGGCTGCAACAATGGGCTCAAGCATGGCTATGATTGTGAGGATGGCGCAGGACTGGGCAGTGTTTCATTCTCTTATACCTAGGGTTGCTATGAGTCGGAGCCAACTCAATGGCACCTAACAACAAAATCAACATATCTGAAAAGGATCTATTATCCAGAATATATAAAGAACTCTTACAACTCAACAATAAATAGATAATCAATCCAACTTATAAATTGACAAAGGACATGAATGTACATTTCTCCAAAGATCTACAAATGGACAAGAAAGGCATGAAAAGATGCTCAACATCATTAGTCATTAGGAGAATGCAAATGAAAACCACAATGAGATATCACTTCAGACTCATTACAAAAAAAACCCGTTGCCGTTGAGTCGATTCCGACTCATAGTGACCCTATAGGACAGGGTGGAACTGCCTCATAGGGTTTCCAAGGAGCACCTGGTGGATTCAAACTGCCGACCTTTTGGTTAGCAGCCGTAGCTCTTAACACTACACCACCAGGGTTTCCACACACTCACTAGGATGTGTATAATAAAAAAGACAGACAATAACAAGTGTTGGTGAATATACGGAGAAATTGAAACCCTCATACATTGCTGATGGGAATATAAAGTGGTGCAGTGGTTTGGAAAACTGGTTCCTCAAAAAAGTTAAACATAAGGCTACCATATGATCTAGCAATTTCACTCGTAGGTATATACCCAGAAGAACTGAAACCATATGTCCACACAAAAACTTGTACATGAATATTCATAGCAGCATTATTCATAATAGCCACAAAGTGGAAACCACCCAAATGTTTATCAAATGATGAATGGATGAACGAAATGTGGTCCATCCATACAGTATAATACTATTTGGCCTTAAAAAGGAATGAAGAACTGATAACATGCTACAGTATGGATGAACCTTGAAAACTTTATGTTAAGTGAAAGAAGCTGGACATAAAAGGCTACATGTTGTAGGTTCCATTTACATGAAATGTCCAAAACGGGCAAATCCATAGAGGCAGAAGGTAGGTTAGTGGTTGCCAGGGATTGGGGAGAAGGAAGAATAGGGGAGTGGCTGTTAATGGACATGGAGTTTCTTTTGGGGGGAACGAAAATGTCTTGGGTTTAGAAAGAGGTAATGGCTGCAAAAACCACTGAATTATACATTTTAAGAGAGTGAATTTAATGGTATGTGAATTATATCTCAATAAAGCTGTTATTAAAAAAGAGAGAGAGAAAAGAGGGCAAAAAGGAAGGGATGGAATAGATAAGATAAATCCTCATCTTCCTATTTAGGAGTCAAAAGATATTGTCCAAAACTGATAAATCAAGCAGTGGAGGTGTAATCATAGAGCAGCAGAGGAAACTCCAGGAGAATTAAAAGCAGAAACAATTAAACAAAATTGCTTTTGGGAGAGGGCTGGAGTTCAGGGAGAATGCTACTTTCAACATTACCTCTTCTGTACCTGTTTTTTACTGTGTGTGTGTGTGTGTATTTTGCTGTAAGCTACAAAAAAAAAAAAAATCTTAAAAATGCAAGTATTGTTTTCAAAGTTCCTGGAGAGTGAGGCCAGGGAGAGGGAAGCTTTGGGAGGTACTCATGGGACCCTGAGAAGGCGCATCTGGACTGGGCTTCTTCCAGGAAACTGCATGCACTGAAATGTCAGCTGTGCCTCATGCCTGATGTTGCTCTCTGCTTCTCCTGCTGCGGCCAAATGACCCTGTCTGGGCTTGAGCAAGGGAAACAACTGATACAGATTTTCTCCAACCAGCTGAGAGATGGGAGAGTGATATTTTGTCCAAAATGGAACAGTGAAAAGTATTAACTGTACAATTAATTAGATGTCATACACTCAAAAATGCAACAAGATTGGGACAAGAACATGGGCTAAGGCTTATACAGGCATCACTCAACTTTCATGCACCTTTTTAATGCCCCCTCCAGTGTATCAAGAAATGGGGGTCGTGGTCTCATCATTGCCTTTCCCTTGCCTCTCTGGCTTTAATTCCAAATCCATCTTCTCTTGGGTTGTGTCCGTCGCTTAGCTAGCATACAGCTCAGAGAGCTCCCCATTTGATCCAGTACTCAGAAAATTTAAGAAAAAAAAAGTACATACGGTAATTTTGTCCCAGATCTTTCCCTCCGAGTCATGAACATAATAGATTTGACTTTTTACGTTGTGTGCCCCCCTAAGAAGCATAAAAGAAAGGTTACACTGGCAGGCAGTGAGAAGGGAGTTTAATTAATCCCAAAGTGTGTGCTTCATTTGGAAAGTGCATCACAAAAGAATCCTGTGTTTACTGAACTAGATTCTTAGGGCCATTATCCTGCCACCAATGGCAAGATTTTTCTGAGGGAGCTTCATCCCTTGTGGTCCGCAAGGTACTGCCATTAAAAATAAGATCCACACAGGGAACAATGATGGAAGCTGCCGAGGCTGCAGACACTTCCCCCTTGGCAGAGGTAATTGGCATCCTGGCGTTTTGTAGGATGCCGAAATCCTAATCCCTCAGCCGTCTTGGTTCTCCTGGGCTGGTGGAGCCAAGCCGGATTTCCCCAGACTGATCCCACAAAGGAGCCAAGGGGTGGTCTGCGTTTGGCATGCTTATCCTTTGCCAGCCCTTTTTGAAAACTGATGCTACCCTACCTTAGCCGAGAGGCCCTGGGACTAATCAGAAATGAATTGCCTCCAAAATTGCAGTTTGGTTTTAATTTAGCATTACTTTTATCAATCAGATGAGTGATTTAAAAAAAAAAAATGTAGGGCTTATTTTATTAAAAAATACTGCGTCCTTTTGCTTTGTCAAAAGTGGTGGCAATATGGTGATGTCAGAGATAACCTAGGAACCCAGGGCAAGAGTTCCTCAGTGGGCATCTGAGGGCAAGTCCTAGTTCTTCTGGAGACTGGGCGGGAGGAAACCTGCCCTGCTCATGAGTAATGACTGTGGTTTTCTGGCAAACATTAAGGAGGAAGGAACTAAAAATACTTATCGGCCACTCTGCCAAAACTCCACAGCGCTCGGAACGTACCAGGCCAACATGCTGAAGCACTTTCAAAGTGAGAGGGAGCTGACTAAACACCAAGGTCAAAGTCATTTCATGCCTTCGCTTCTCGCCACGGCTGGTGCATGGGAGAGGGATGCAGTGCCCGAAGCTGCTCCAGCCACTGCCCAGTGCTGTCCGGCAGCCCCCAGGAAAAGAACTTGCTGGGCCTCCAGGCCGTTAGGACACCAAGATGCCTCCCCCACCCCAGCTGCAGGGCCCAGCCAAGCACTGCCAGGCGGTGTCTCTTCTGCTGTCAGCACAAAGAAGCTAAGACAGAAAGAGCAACATAGACATTTCCTGAATGCTTCCTCCCAAGCTGCAGAAATCAAAGCCCCAGACACCTGCAGAGGGGGCGGCAAGAGGGAGAAAGAGTTGTGGTGGGAAGGAAGCCCGGCTGGACTGTGGGCCTCGAGATCAGGACTTCCCAGACTTTAACATGCACACAGTCTCCAGAGGCGCTGGTTAAAATGCAGGTTCTGATTCAGTACATCTGGGGCAGGGTGCCAGCGTCTGCACTTGTAACAAGTGCCCAGGTGATGCCGATGCTGCTGCCCATGGACAACACTGTGAGGAATGAAACAAAAACAAACCAGGCACAGAGAAAATTAGTGATAGGGGTTGGGGTACAGATAATGGCAGCAGATGACTTGGGTGTGGTGAGGGAACATCTTCTGAATCCTGGTCTGGCCATGCCAGTCTGCATTAGATCCAAGGGGCTGTGACTTTGTATCAGCCAATGTGAGAGAATTTTCTCAGCTTGGGCACTGCCCAGGACCCCATGTGGACCCACTAACCACTGGGAGGAAGGCTGTCACTGCAGAAAGGACACACACTGGCCCAAACAAGCATGCCTGGGAGTCTGACATACCTGGGTTCAAATCCCAGATGTTCCACATTAGCCATGTGAACTTGAGCAAATCATTCTGAGCCTCAGGTTCCTTATTTGTAAATTGGGGTTAATAATGGTATCTTTCTGTAGGTGGCTAAATAATGGCTTCCAAGATGACCTCTTATCTCCAGAGCCTATGAATATAGCAAAAGGAACTTTGTAGAATATTGAATATACCATGGATTGCCAGAAGGATGAACAAATCTGTCTTGGAAGAAGTACAGCCAGAATGCTCCTTAGAAGCGAGGATGGTGAGACTTCGTCTCATGTACTTTGGATATGTTATTAGGAGGGATCATCACCTGGAGAAAGACATCATGCTTGGTAAAGTGGAGGGTCAGCAAAAAAGAGGAAGACTCTCAATGAGATGGATTGACACAGTGGCTGCAACGATGGGCTCAAACATAGCAACGATTGTAAGGATGGTGCACGACTGGGCAGTGTTTCGTTCTGTTGTAAATAGGGTTGCTATGAGTTGGAACCAACTCAATGGCACCTAACAACAACATAACAGATGTGATCAAGTTAATAATCTTGAGATGGGGAGATCATCCTGGATTATCTGGGTGGGCCCAATATAATCACAAGGGTCCTTATAAGAGGGAGGCAGGAGGGCCAGAGCCAGAGAAGGAGATGTGACCACAGAAGAGACCTTAAAAATGGGCAAAACAGACACATGAGGAAATGCTCGCGATCACTAGCTATTAGAGAAATGCAAATTAAAACCACAACGAGATACCATCTCACCCCGGCATTACTGGCACGAATCAAAAACACTGGAAATAACAAATGTT
>NW_004444069.1:2628815-2647592 GCF_000243295.1 Trichechus manatus latirostris | reverse complement strand
AGGGTTAAAATGTTGTGGGGTTGTTAACCAATGTCATAAAACAGCATGTGTGTTACTGTTACATGAGAAACTATCTGTTCTGTAAGCCTTCACCTGAGGTACAATAAAATATTAAAAAAAAAAAAAATGGGCAAGAGATCCCTTTTTTAAGCTAGAGGTCAGAGAGAGAAATTTGAAGATGTCATGCTGCTGACTGAAAATGAAGGAAGGAACCACAAGTCAAGGCACGCAAGTGGTCTCTAGAAGCTAGAAAAAACAAGGAAATTGATTCTCCCAGAGAACCTCCAGAAAGAACGCAGCCCTGCCAACCCCTAGATCTTAGAACCATAAGAGTGGTGTTGGCAAAAATATTGAATATACCATGGGATGCCAGAATGAATGAATCAATCTTAGAAGACATATAACCAGAATGCTCCTTAGAAGCCAGGACGGTAAGACTTTGACTCACTTTGGACATATCATCAGGAAATAACAGTTACTAGAAAAATACATCACAGTTGGTAAACTAGAGAGTCAGCAAAAACTAGGGAATCCCTCCATGTGATGGATTGACACAATAGCTGAAACAATAAGCTCAAACATACCAATGATTATGAAGATGGCACAGGACCAGGCAATGTTTCATTCTGTTGTACATGGGGCTGTCATGAGTTGGAGCCTTCTCGACAGCAGCTAACAACAAGACCTGCTTCCTCTAGAACTGTAAAATAAGAAATCTGTGTTGTTTTAGGCCCCTAAGTTTGTGGTAATTTGTTACAGCAACAATAGGAAACTAATACACTTTCCCACAGGTTGTTGTAAAGATTAATGAAACAGCCTATATGTATGGCTCCCAGCCCAGTAAGTGCCAGGCATAGCAGAGACTTGCGTGCTTGACTGCTGTTGTTAATACAGCTGCTGCCCTGCCAGGTAGTGACTTGCACCCTCACCCTGCATCAGGAGCAGCAAAGTTTTCGTGGACCAAAGCTCTTCCCTAAATGATAACATTGGCTTCCTACTTCCATACACGTCAGAGGACTCTAAGATCAGACAAACATCAGGGGTACCAACACAAGATGAAAAACCACCAGTGAATTCCAACCAGCATCATGTACTTTCCTCAACCAAGAATTAAAGTTCACTTTAAAAAAAATCCTGTAAACCTCCACAATAACTTCACAAAAAATGGCATTTTAGGGATGAGGTTGTTATTGTTGTTTCTTAGTTGCCATGGAGTCGATTCTGACTCATGATGTCGATTCTGACTCATGGTGACCCCACGTGTGTCAGAGTAGAACTGTGCTCCACAGGGTTTTTAATGGCTGATTTTTAGGAAGTAGATTGCCAGACCCTTCTTCTGAGGTGCCTCTGGGCGGACTCAAACCACCAACCTTTTGGTTATCAGTCAAGCACTTTAACGATTTGGGCCACCCAGGGACTCCTTCAGGTGGGGAAGAAAGTGTAAAATCTGGTAATCTGCAGCAAAATGGAATAGACAAGGAATTGAGACTCCTCTGAAAAAAAGTGATAATGGAGACTCTGGCTGTTCATTCCTAACTATGGTTGAGATCTCTTGAAGATCCACTATTACCAAACCTGGACCCGGGCCATGACTTAATGTATTATAACCATATAGTAAGTTATTCAAATTATGATCATTTCAGTAACCATTTTTTATGAGAAAATAAATTTTAAATAATAGCATTTTAAACTATTTATGGTTAGATTTGTCATCTGACCTGGGACAAGGTATATTTTTGCACTAAAATGGGGCACATTAATTATCTCCAAAGTAATGCTCGTTCAGTGACAATAGCAGCAGGATGAAAAGGACAGGCTGATTCAAACAGCCATTCTTTCCACCAGAGACACAAAAGCCACATCAGTGGGGACAAACAAAAACAAACCCAAGAAGGTTAAAGGTGGGACAATTCAGCCAGGGGTCGAAGACTCATCCCCAAAAGACAGAGGAAGATTCCATCCAGGGCAGTGGACTTAATTCGAGTTTGGCAGACAGTAGTTCTTGTTTTTTTTGGGTGTGTGTGTGTGTGAAAGAGCGATTTTTGTTTGTTTACTTGTTTGTTTAGCAGTTAAACAGTTAAACATTAACTGACCATAAATCAATAAACCAGTTACTGTTAAGTTGATTCTGACTCACAGAAACCCCAAGTGTGTCAGAGTAGAACCATGCTCCATAGGGATTTCAATGACTGATTTTTCGAAAGTAGATCACCAGGCCTTTCTTCCAAGGCACCTCTGGGTGGACTCAAACCTCCAACCTTTCAGTCAATGGCTGAGCATGTTAACCACCCAGGGTCTCCTTAACTGACCATATACTTCCCAAGGCTCTCAGAAATGGAGAAGAAACATCCACCGGTAATAAATTCTCTACCTATCTCTCCATATTCCTAGGGGAGCACCAATGGTCTGGACAGGCCTGCTGTTTTGCAGGTTACTGGGGGTCAGGCTGCAGACAGCTGGATCATCTAACAAGAGGTTTCCTGGCAGGAAGACCCATAAGTCTAGACAGAGGAGGCTCACATAGTATCTTTTGTCCCTGCTGAGAGGAAAGGGGAAAGGGACTAGAGGGTTATAAATAATATTAAATACTACTCTGTACAGTGCCTTACAGTTATACAACTCCTTTTCTATATATTATATTACCTGCCCTGGACTGGCTACATAATTTGCAGGGCCCACTGCAAAACAGGCCCCTTGCTAAAACATTGTTCAGAATTTCAAGACAGCAACAGCAGAGCACTAAACCAAGTACAAGCCCTGTGTGGCTGCCCAAGTGGCATGCCTGCGAGGCCAGCTGTGCTCCTGCTTGATGCTCAGAATTAACCATTTGTCCACAGACTACCCCGCTTCATGCTTTCAGCTGCAAATAACAAAAGCCCACTGCAAACTGGCTTAAACAATAAGGAAATTTATTGGATCACATAACTGGAGGTTGACAGAAAGGGTGGGCTTTGGGAACTGCCTAGTCCCCTGGCTTTGACTCAAATTCCCTGCCATGTGCTAGGTCTGACCTCTTTGAGGTGATGATATCCTCAGGGTAGAAACAAGACAGTAGCAGCGCAATGGGCCTCGCCATAAACAATGCCCAGAGGAAGAGAAACTGCCTCCCCACATGGCTCTCTCTTAAGAGCTAGGACACCCCACCCCCAGAAGTGCTCCAAACATTGCCCTTCGTGAAACATCCCATTGGTTTATAAACCCATCCCTGATCCAATTTCTGCCACAGAGGAATACCATGTGCTGAGCTAAACTTGGATCTTTTGATCAAGAACTAGCAAGAGTGGGATTACCTTGATTGGCTTCAGCAGCCCTCTTCCTGCCAACCTGAAGTCAAGCCCCTAAACCACATTGCTGATACACAAGGGAGAGTATTGAAGAGACAACTTTAAATGATGGCCCCAATGCCCTGCCCACATCCTTTGGTGCAAAGGCTGCTCGTAGGCAGCCATGTTTTTGTAGCACAGACAATGACCTCTAGCCGTATTTGATTAGACCACTCGTACCCTGGCCCAGGGACAGCCAATCCATCAGAGATACATTGCCCTGTCTAGAAATAGGAGTTGGACCAATCAGATTCCTGCCTTGGGGAATTTGAAGGAAGAAACCATAGGAGGGAGAGAATGGATCAGTTAAAGTTGAAAGTTGAGGATTAAACATTGCAACATAGAAAGAAGCCAGAGAGACCACAGTGTGCCTTGTACAACTGAAGTTATGAGGGAGAAGCAGAAACTGCAAACTAGAGAAAAGATGAAGACTAAAACGAGGGAGGGGCTCTCCTCTGATGGCTCATTGGTAGAATTCTCGACTTCCATGTGGGAGACCTGGGTCCGATTACTAACCAATTCACCTCATGTGCACCCACCACTCATTGGTCAGCGGAGGCTTCAGTGTTGCTAAGATGCTGAACAGGTTTCAGTGGAGCTTCCAGACTAAGATGGACTAGGAAGAAAGGCCTAGTGATCGACTTCTGAAAATCAGCCAATGAAAACCCTATGGATCACAAAGGTCCTTGCAACCAATCATGAGGATGGCACAGGAAGGGGCAGAATTTCATTCCCTTGTACGTGGGGACTCCATGAGTCAGGGGCTGGCTGGAGGGCAGCTAACAATAACAAAAGGAGAGAAACAGGGGAGCAAGAGGAGAACAACGAAAACGTGAGTAGCATAGCTGTCTCCTGTTAATGGCAGAACAACAGAGTAAAAGTCACGAACTTCTGCTCTTAAGATCCTGAGGGCAGCCCTGGGCCCAGAACAGCCCCCTCTAGTGGCTGTGATTCCTACGTGTACCTGTCCAGCTTTTCCTGGGCTCCTGTGCCTGGGCATATTCCTCTCCATCCCCACCTTCATACTTGCGTGTTTTTTTTCTTACAACTAGAAGAGTCCTGTCTCATACAAGAGATTTTAGATTTAATTGCATTTTTTAGCTGAGAAAGAGGAGAGGAACACAAGAAAATAGCCATTCATTCATTGAATGCATGTTGAGAAGTCTCTGAGTCCTGGACCCCTCTGCCAGGCTTTAGGGATGCAATAATGAACTACAGTCCCTCTCAAGGGCTTCACAATAGCATTGGGAAGAAGGGAGAGAAAAGACAGACAGCTACACAAGTAGTTACACTGTGATGCTAGGCATGATGGGGAGAGGAAGGAAATAATTGAGAGGGTCCCCAAGCCCCAGCAACCTCAAAGGGAAGTATCTCCAAAGCTTAAACCACGCTTGAAATTTATGCTCTGAGTGAGGATGAGATGCAAATGTTTGGTAATAAGCATATGGCAAATTTATTTCAGTTTCGCCCTCTGCTGCTTCTCCTTGATCTGTAATCCTTCCACCCTAAAAACAAACAAAAAAACAAGGTTTATCCTGAGAGCTTTGTGCAGACAAATTCTTAGTGGGCGAAGCCCCAACAGTGCAGCTTCTAATTACTGAGACCTGGGATAACAAAAGCAACCTCCATGGCAACTGATCAGAAACATAGGAAATCTATGACGACTCTCTGATGAAACGGGGTAATCAGAGTAGATGATACTGACTTATGAATCTAGTTATAGAATCTTACGAGAAAAAGAACTATACCTCCAGAGAGAACAAGGGGGTTACGTTTCAACCTAATATCCATCTGTGTCAGGATAAATAACCCCACCTGGATTACAAAGGAATTTCCTTTTTTCTCTGAAAATATCCAGGGATCTGAGATCTGAAATCCGTGTGTGTTCGCAGGTTGGGGGACAGGGAAGAAGAAGTTTGTGTATTTCTATGAGGAAGATTTGGCCACACTTTCCTGATTCACTTATCCCATGGGCATTCAATAAAGCCACTGATGATTCATGGACTGATGTTTGATTTTCAAAGTCTATTTTAAGAAAAAGTAGGTCCTATTGGTGGATAGAAATCCAGCCAGAATGTTCCTTAGAAGCCAGGATGGTGAGACTTTGGCTCGTTTACTTCAGACACGTCATCAGGAAAGACCAATTGCTAGAAAAGGACATCATGTTTGGTAAAGTAGACAGTCACAAAAATGAGGGAAACCTTCCATGAGATGGATAGAGGCAGTAGCTGAAACAATGGACTCACATATATCAATGAGCATGAAGATGGCGCAGGACCCGGCAACATTTCGTTTTGTTTCACGTGAGGTCATCATGAGTCGGGGTGGACTCGATGGCAACTAACAGCAACAACATAGGTTGGAAGTATTTTGCCAGACTTCTGGAGCAAATGGTCCAAGGAAGTTTACTTCAAACTTTGGGGGAACTTAGCTCAATTCTCCAAGAGTTAGAAGAGGCATATGTCTATGAACAAGGCCCCCAATGAAGGCCTGGCATGTGATGGCTTAGCAATTAGCGCCTCCCCAGAACTTTCGTCCACTTGGGGTCTAATAGGAGCCCTGGTGGTGCAATGGTTAAGAGCGCTGCTGCTAACCAAAAGGTCAGCAGTTCGAACTCAGCCGCTTCTTGGAAACCCTATGGGGCAGTTCAGCTCTGTCCTATAGGATCACTATGAGTCGGGATTGACTCAAAGGCAATGGGTTTACAGGGTCTAGTATGGCCTCGGGGCAAACTGCATTCCTAGGCATGGGAGGGTAGGACTTAAAGCCCAGCTCTTCTTTCTGTGCCTATCTCTAGATTTGAAAACTGGACATAATTATAGACCTTCTTCTCGCCTTAATAGGACCTTGCTAACACACAAGATGTGCTGTTAACTTCTCAAAGAAATAGTACCGCATAAATCATAAAGACGGAAATTTAATTTTTATATTAGAGTGGAGAAAAGTAGGCTTGGGAAGGCGGCCTTAAGGTCAGCTGAAGGGAACAGGAATTGATTCCTTTATGAAGTCATTGTCCAACCAACCCCTGACCAGATATGACCTGGCAAATGTCCACATCGGTATCAGAGAATCCCCACTGTTATTTCTTCATACTTAGAAAATAGATTAATAACGTGGCAAGCGGTGATTACATTAACGGGGTAGCAGCTGCCGGTGTGATGAATTGGAATGGGCAGGGGTATATGCAAGTTACATTTTCGGAGTCCATGAGTTTTGATAATTGAGTTTATCCCTCGCAGTGAGTACAGTTCTAGGAAATCTAGATAAAAGCGTTATAGGCTTTGTTTGCTTAAGTGTTTCCTGAGCAAGGACCTTTAGCTCCATGTGACTTTTTGGGGGCATTTTGTTGTCATTGCATCGATAGAACTTTCAGTGGTGCTCTGCAGTCTGATTTCCAAGGCACAGAACACATTTTTAAATAATATGTGAAATTTTAAATAATATATGGAGACCATATGTGAATTGTGGTGTTGGTGAAGAATACTGAGTATGTCATGGACTGCCAGAAAAAGGAACAAATCAGTCTTGGAGGAAGTACAGCCAGAATGCTCTTTAGAAGCAAGGATGGAGTGACTTTGTCTTGCTTACTTTGGGCACGTCATCAGGAAAGACCACTCACTAGAAATGGACATCCTGTTTGGTAAAGCAGAGGGTCAGCAGAAACAAGGAAACCCTCCATGAGATGGCTTAACATGGTGGCTACAACAATGGGCTCAAACATAAGAATGATTGTGAAGGTGGCACAGGACCGAGCAATGTTTCATTCTGTTATAGAAGGTCACCATGAGTCAGAGCCGATTCGAAGGCAACTAACAACAACAGTGGGAAAACAAACCAAAAAGTCAGGCAACTCTCCTCAAGGGATAGGTATGAGGGGCTGACCTTCTTCCCCTTGCTGCTGTCCCACATACACACGGTGGCCCCTGAGGGGAGTCCTGGGGAACACAGTTTGAAAACCACTGCACAACAATCAACCTCCATGTCTCTGTCCTAATTCATACAATTTCACTGGAGCCTCAGGTAGTAGTTGGGCTTGGGCTGGCCTTGGTTTCCGTGTGCCTGAGTGAGGAAGAAAGTGAATGCTGTCCAGACATGGGACACATTAAGGGTAAAGGTGCAGAGACAGGAGAGAATGTGGGAGATGAGGAGACTGGGAGTTGACCAGATTGAGTGGACAGAGGGCTCCAACCTGGAAGGAAGAAGACAGGTTGCAGATGTGGGATGGAACAAGGAAGTAGCCTTGAATAACAAGCTGAGAAATTTGGACTTTGTCATGTAGTCACTGGGCTCTGTGACTAGTTGATATAGACAGATATAGATGATATAGATAGATACAGATATAGATATAGAAACAGATATATATATTTAAGCTCCTTTTTAATCATCTGGCAACAGTGCAAAATGAATTGGTTGGCTAGAGGCACAGTGTGGAAGTGGAGGGGGTGAGACTAGAGTAGAACATGAAGGCAAAGTGCTGCTGTACTGCTGCAAAATAGCACGCATGCAACAAGCAGGGAGCAATAAAAGGTGTTTGTAATTAAATGCTGGCTGGGGTGGTGCCATCCATAAGGACCATAGGAGTTCAAGGAAGAGAGAAATTGTGGAAGGGGACGCACAGATGGATGGGATCTCCAAGGGTGGGGAGGTTTTAGACAGGAGAATTGAGGGAGGGTATAAATTAATAAAGAGGTGAAGACAGAATCACAAGGACCAGCTTCATAGCTGGAGCTACAGTTTGCAAACCCCTAAATATGCAGGGTCTGCACAGGACTGCATTGCTGGGGTCTCCTCAGCCAAACTCATTAGCTCAGAAAGATGCTGCTCAGAGCACGATATTTAAATACGAAGGACTCTGCCCTTGTGTCTTAATTGATCCTGAAGAAACGCCCAGACTTAGTGCTGAGAACACCAGTCGGCACAAAGAGCATTTTCTTCCCACAGTGAGTTGGTTTTTTGCATCTTTATTCTGTCGGAATACACTAGGCAACCTCTGACTGCTTCCAAAGCCCTGCTAGGCACTCACTAACACTAGCCCCCAACAGTGGACCAAAGAAGGCCACTCCAGTCTGAGCAAATCACTTGGGACATTGACATTTACCATCATGCAAATGGTTGTGTGCCTTTCAATGGGGCTGATTTAAATATATGTATATATATATATACACACATATATATATGTTTAGACAAGCTCAAATAACAATCTAGAAAAGCCAGACTCCAGAGAACAATGAAAAAATGTAGAGAAGCCAAATGTAAAAACCCTGGCACATGCAAAAAGAAAATAAAAAAATCAATTCACTCCCAAAGATTACAACTGGAAATTCCCAGAGCGATGGGCAGATTTTGGAAGTGAAAAAGAGATTATATTTTATGGAAAGAGACACAGTAACCATTCTCTTCCCATAAAGCAAGTGATGGAAGATTGTCTCTGCTCCATAGATACACGCTGCACATTTTCAGGATAATACTAACAGGAAATCAATAGGATCTTTTATATGGAAAAAGACATTATCTCTCTCGGCCTCCCAGCACAGCTAATCAGACCACATAAGATCTTCAGGAAAACTTGCCACTCATTAATCTTGGGTCTGGGACAGTAAGTAGCCTTTAAATCCAGATCTTTGCTTATTTTTAAATTATCTTTATTGTTAATTTTTTTTAGAAATAACCCCATTCAAAGCTTCACCCTTCATTAGAGCCAAGAGCCTCTAGATAACACTCCATTACAAGTGTCTCCACCGTGGGCCAGAAGCATCAGGAAAGCCCCCTCCTACCATGTCCACTCTGGCTGATGGTCGTATCATTAGCCACCAGAAGCTCTATCAAGGCGTAATTTGATAGCTATGACAGGCTCAGCAGGATTTATGGAATCTCCTGGTTTTTGCCTCCATTGATCTGAAATAGAACCAAAGTTAATATTAGCAGAAAAAAAAGAAAAAAAAAAAAACCACTTTGTGCTGGGGTAATTTTCCCATGAAAGGCTTTGAACATCTATTACACAAATGTTCTTGGCAGACTCCAGGTCACGTGTCTCATGAGACCCAAAAGACTAAATATCCTGGTCTCCCTTCCCCTGTGAAGATCTTACCACCATCTCTTATTTTTATAGGAAACAAAGTTAATTGTTGAAAGATATAGAGCCCGCTAGTATTAAATTCGTAGTGGTTAAGAGCTCAGATGCTAACCAAAAGCCTGCCAGTTCGAATCCACCAGCCACTCCTTGGGGCAGTTCTACTCTGTCCTATAAGCTCACTGTGAGTAAAAATCCACCCGATGGCTACGGGTTAGTATTAAATGACAAAGAGCCCTGGTAATGCCAATAGTTAAATGCTCAGCTGCTAACTGAAAGGTTAGTGGTTCAAACTGCCCAGCAGCTCTGTGGGAGAAAGACCTGCTTCTGTAAAGATTACAGCCAAGAAAACCCTATGGGGCAGTTCTTACTCTGTCACATGAGATAGATATAAGTTGGAAAAAAAAGACTTAGTGGCACCTAACAAAGTATTAAAAGATGGTTCTTTGGGTGGTGCAAATGGTTAAGCCCTTGACTAACAGCCAAAAGATTAGGGGTTCAAGCCCACCCAGAGGTGCCTCGCAAGACAAACCTGGCAATCTGCTTGTAAAAGGTCACAGCCTTGAAAACTCTTTGGAACAGTTCTACTCTGCACACATGCGGTCGCCATGAGTCAGAATTAACTGGACGGCAACTAACAACAAGAAGTATTAAATGATATTGCTTGTCATCATTTAGATTTAACACTGCCTCTGCCCTCAAGGAGCTTGTTGTTGTTAGGTGCAGTTGAGTCGGTTCCAACCATAGTGACCCTATGTACAACAGAATGAAACACTGGTCCTGAAAATACCATGGTTTGGGTCAGTTGCACCTTAGTCCTCAAAGTGCCATCTTTGCTTTTCAACACTTTAAAGAGGTCTTTTGCAGCATAGCTGCCCAATGCAATACATTGTTTGATTTCTTGACTGCTATTTCCATGGGCATTGATTACGGATTCAAGAAAAATGAAATCCTTGACAACTTCAATCTTTTCTCCATTTATCATGATGTTGCTTATTGGCCAGCTGTGAGGATTTTTCTTTTCTTTATGTTGAGGTGTAATCCATTCTGAAGGCTGTAGTCTTTGACCATCCGTAAATGCTTCAAGTCCTCTTAGCTTTCAGCAAGCAAGGGCGTGTCATATGCATACCAGAGGTTGTTAATGAGTCTTCCACCAATCCTGATGCTGTGTTCTTCTTCACAGAGTCCAGTTTTTCGGATTATTTGCTCAGCATACACACTGAATAAGTATGGTGAAACGATACAACCTTGATGCACACTTTTCCTGTTTTTAAACCACACAGTATCCCCTTGTTCTGTTCAAACAACTGCTTCATGATCTATGGACAGGTTCCACATGAGCACAATAAAGTGTTCTGGAATCCCCCTTCTTCGTGTTATCTGTAATTTGTTATAATCCACACAGTCTAATGCTTTTGATAGTTAATAAAACACAGGTAAACATCTTTCTGATAGTCTCTGCTTTCAGCCAAGATCCATCCAACATTAGCAATGATATCTCTTATTCCACATCCTCTTCTGAATCCAGCTTGAATTTCTGGCAGTTCCCTGTCAATGTACTGCTGTAACTGTTTTTGAATTATCTTCAGCAAAATTTTACTTGCATGTGATATTAAAGATATTGTTCGATAATTTCCGCACTTGGTTGCTTCATCTTTCTTTGGAATGGGCACAAACATAGATCTCTTCCAGTCAGTTGGCCAGGTAGCTGTCTTCCAAATTTCTTAGCATAGATGAGTGAGCTCCTCCAGCCCTGCATCTGTTTGTTGAAACATCTCAATTGGTATTCCATCAATTCCTGGAGTCTTGTTTTTCACCAGTGCCTTCAGTGCAGTTTGGAATTCTTCCTTCAGTACTATTGGTCCTTGATCATATGCTACCTCCTGAAATGGTTGAGAGTTGACTAATTCTTTTCGGTGCAGTGATTCTGTGTATTCCTTCCACCTTCTTGGTGCTTCCTGCATCTTTCAATATTTTTGCCCATAGAAACCTTCAAAATTGCAACTCGAGGCTTGATTTTTTTATTCAGTTCTTTCAGGTTGAGAAATGCTGAGCATGTACTTCCCTATTAGTTTTCAAACTTCAGGTCTTTGCACATTTCATTATAATACTTAACTTTGTGCTCTTGAGCTGCCCTTTGTAATCTTCTGTTCAGCTCTTTTACTTCATCATTTTTTCCACTCACTTTAGCTACTTGACTTTCAAGAGCAAGTTTCAGAGTCTCTTCTGACATCCATTTTGGTCCTTTCTTTCTTTCTTGTCTTTTTAATGACCTTTTGCTTTCTTCATGTATGATGTCCTTGATGTCATCCCACAACTTGTCTGATCTTCAGTCATTAGTGTTCGATGTGTCAAATTACGATAAACTGACAGACGTGTGGTGGCTCAAGTAGCTTATCTCTTATTAAATGCAGACTATATAACTCCTAATATGATTAGGTTAAATCAGGATTTCTCAGCCTTAGCACTATTGAGCTTTTGTCTGGACAATGCTTTGTTATGGAGGGTTGTCCTGTGCATTGTACGTGTTTAGCGGCACCCTTAGGCCTCCACTTACTAGGTGCCAGTAGCACCTTCTTTCCCCATTGTCTCCAGATTGTAGCAAATTCCCATGGGGGGCAAAATCACACCTGCTTGAGAACCACTGGGTTAAATGAAATGTAGGCCAAGATTTTAAAAGACACTACAAGTAGAATGTTATAAGTTGCCATTGAGTTGGCTCCAACTCATGGCAACTCCATGTACAACAGAACAAAATGTTGCCCAATCCTGGGCCATCTTTGTGATTGTTGGTATGCTTAAGTTCATTATTGCAGATTGTGTATTTTGAGTGCCTTCCAACGCAAGGGGCTCATCTTCCAGCACTATACTGGACAATGTTCTGTTGTGATTCATAGGATTTTCATTGGCTAGTTTTCAGAAGTAAATCACCAAGTCTTTCTTCCTAATCTGTCTCAGTCTGGAAGATCTGCTGAAACCTGTCCACTGTGGGTGACCCTGCTGGTATTTGAAATACTGGTGGCATAGCTTCCAGCATCATAGTAATATGCAAGCTACCACAGTACGACAACTGACAGACAAGTAGTGGGCAAGTAGATTAAACACATGTAAAGGGATTAGGGTGGCTACACATCAATCAAAGAAAGTTTTCTAGAAGGAATGGACCCTGAACAATTCCCTAAACATCTGGACTCTTTCATTAATTCAATAAATATCTGAATACGCCAGGCACTTCTCTGGGCACTGTGGGTAAAGCGGAGAACAAAATCAATTTAAAAATTTCCTGCCTCAATCATTTTAGTGGGAAGACTGAAAATAAACTAGATAAATAAAATATATAGTATGATAGATGGTGATATGTGTGAAGAAGAAAAAAAACTAAGGCAAGCAAGAGGATAGGAGGTGCTGGGTAGATAGTGAAATTTTATGTAGGGTGGCCTTGAACGGGCTCCCTGAAAAATAAGTGAAGGCCTGTAAGAAGTGAGGGGGTGAGTCATGCAGTTTGAGGGAAAGAAGAGGTCCAAGCACTTGTCCTAGGGCACTTCAGCATTAAGATTCATAGTGAAGCTGGGTACAGATTGGCCTAAAGCTAAGGTTACCAGATGTCCCCATTTGCCAGGGGCAAGCCCTGTCTTCCAGGAATATTGGTAATGCCTATTGTCCTGGCATAATTATAAATAGAGACCCCTTTCACTCTCAAAAGCATTCCAGTTTGATAATGTGGTCATCCCACCCCCACCCCATCTGCTCTGCAGTAAGAATTACCAAGTGGCATCTCCTGTAAAGCAAAGGCACAGACCTTCTGTAACTTGGAATCCCCACGTGGGCTTTTCCACTAGGCGCACATCTCAGTAGCTTGGAGCCAATTGGAGGATAGGTTAACTCACACTTCTCCCAATGACTAAACCACCTTGGAGAATTTATATGCTTAAACAGCTCTGCCCTTGGTACTTGCAGGAAGCAGGTGTAAACTCAAGGCTGGCTGGCCTCCAGGCTGTGAGCCTTGGGTCTGCTTTCCTCTTCTATTCACTGGGTCTGATGCACTGAACAAATGATGAGTTTAAGCTGGTAAAGCCTTTAGCTGTGATAGCTCCTGCTAGAATTTCCATCTCATCCACAACCTACCCTGTGGGGCCATCTGCTTATTTACAGCAAATCTCACCTCACCTGTTGACACTTACAGGCACACACCAAAACAGAGCCTGAAGAGTGAAGGAAGTGAAGACCTGGTGTGATCCCAGGCTGTTCCAGGCTTCATTAGCCAGGCAGGTTGGAATGTGATAGGAAATCAGAGTTATTGATATACATTCCAAAGTCCCCTATGACATCTTCTGAAAGAATGAAACTCCGTGGCAGGCAAAAACAATAGCCTTTGTTTAATTCTGCAGTTTACATGCACTTTATATATTGACAACATTCTATTCCAACCTTTCATTACCATGGAAACCATTTATGATGCCACAGAAAGAGGATCTGGCCAGAGTGAGGAAAGAGTAGCAGCAGTGGAAAGTAGCTTTCAAATGAGCTTCAGGTAGAGGGAAAGATAGGGAGAAAAATCAAGGAGGTGGACCAGAGCGATTGTTAGGTGGAGTGGCTCTTTCAGGTGACTCAGGACGACTACTTCGAGCCCAAGCAAAACCCATTGATAGTAGCCAACAGTCTATGTGGCTACTTACATGTAAATTAATTAAAATTAAATAAAATTTAAATTTTACTTTCTTAGTCACATTAGCCACATTTCAAGTGCTCAACGGCCACATTTGACTAGTGGCTCTTCCATCGGACAGTGCTGAGTGCCAATGTTGACTTTGATGGTCTGGGTGGCTCTTCCTCCTTCAGTGCCTCTTCCTCCTTCACTGTTCCCTCCCTTCCAGACTGATTTCCTTTTTTTTTTTTTTTTTTAAATGAAAAAAGCATGTTCTTGAGACAGGGCAAGTGCTCTCTGCTGTAACCCAAGGATGAAAAGGCTCGGGTGGGGGGAGCAGAAGTTACCCACTGTATGAGTTTCCTGTGGCTTCCATAACAAATTACCACAAATAGGTGACTATAAACAACAGAACTTTATTCCCTTACAGTTCTGTAGGTCAGAAGTCTAAAATCCAGGGGTCAGCAGGGCCCTGCTTGCTCTGGAGGCTCTAGGGGGAGAATCCTTCCTTGCTTCTTCCAGCTTCTGGTGGCTCCAGGCATTCTTTGTCTTGTGGCAACATCACTCCAATCTCTGTCTCCGTCTTCACATGGCCTCCCCTGTGTCTCTGTATCTCATCTCCTCTGTCTTTTTTTTTTTTTAATAAGGACACCAGTCATTGGATTTAGGGCTCACCCTAAATCCAAGATGATCTCATCTCGAGATCTTTAACTTAGTTACATCTGCAAAGCCCTTTTCCAAATGAGGTCACGTAAGGAGCTCTGGTGGTGCAATGATTAAGCACTTGGCTGCTAACTGAAAGGTTGATGATTTGAACCTACACAGCTGCTCTGCAGGAAAAAGACCTGGCGATCTGCTTCTGTAAAGACTGCAGCCAAGAAAACCCTATCGGGCAGTTCTACTCTGTCACACGGGTTCACTATGAGTCGGAATCAACTCAACAGCACACAACAACAACATATCTTTTGGGAGAATTCTACTCAAAACCCATTACACTCACACAATAGGAGATGTTTCCCTGAAAGCTGCAAAAATACACATTCTGAGCATTGAATGGGCGACCCTGTGGGTCTGGAGGTCTTGACCAATTTCAGAGGAATGGCACAACCTGTTCCTATCATTCTGAGACCCGGGCACAGCAATGAATCTGGGGCGTTGCCATGGTGATTCCAAACCTTGAAACTTTTGTCCTTTTGTATTATTTACAAGAAATGAGTTACTCTAACATCACATAAAACACGTGAATCCAATAGGTGGAATGTTTCTGGCATAAACTCATTACTCAGAGCGGGAACTATCCTCTGCCTTCGTGGAAGAAACAGAATCTGTAACATTTTTTGGGTTTTTCACAAAGGATCTCTGTACTCGGCTTAGCAACAGCTTCAAACATAATCAGGCATATTTGGGAGTGAGAAGTACAGGAGAGTTGGAAGGGGGAAGAATCACCCTAATACTTAATAAGAGAGGTTTGAAAATGCTTGACTCGACAGAGATGCTGCTGCTTTGTGCTAATGTGAACACCAATGGGAAAGTCTCCCTATAAACAGCTTATCATGAGGAGTCCTGCTCTGCTGCACACATAGCTAGTTACAAGGTGCTGGCTAAAGAGCCTGCAGTGGGTGAAAGCCTGTTTCTCCAGGAAACTTAACAAACTTGGAGAAACTCTGGCTTTTGTTGGCCCTTCCTGGGATTTTCACGCAAGTAAGCATGTGAAGGGGGCCGTGGCGGTTCAGTGGTAGAATTCTTGCCTTCCATGCAGAAGAATGGGGTTCATTTCCCAGACAATGCACCTCAAGCACAGCCACCACCCGTCTGTCTGTGGAAGTTTGCATGTCGCTACTATGCTGAACAGGTTTCAGCAGAACTTCCAGACTAAGATGGACTAGGAAGAAAGGCCTGGTGATCGACTTCCAAGAATCAACCAATGAAAACCCTATGGATCACAATGGTCAGATCTGCAATTGATCACTGGGATGGCACAGGACTGGGCAGCATTTTGTTCTACTGTGTATAGGGCCGCCATGATTCAGGGTCATCTGGATGACAGCTAATAATAGTGATAACAAAGCATGTGACAGTGAAAAGTTGAGTTCTTCTGAGTTTCAGCCTGGACAGGATTTTGGCTATAGATTATGATGGCAACTTCCTTCTTTGTGAAAAAAAAAGAGCAGTGTGACTTTCCTCTTGTTAATACATCCATCAACTTCGGGACTCAGCGTCCTGGCTGGAGTTGCCTGCTGACCCCTCATGTAGTATGCTGGGGCCTGAGCCCATGGTCTAACACCGCAATCATAGCATTGTGTCCCTGAGAACCTACCAAAAAGGAGGATGCAGAGGAAAACGCTCCTTCTTCATGGTGTTTCACAGCAGAAGCAGGGTTTTGCTTTTATAATACTTACAAACCGAGATCAGCCTAATAATAAAAAGGCAGGAACAGGACAGCGAAGCTAAGGTGGTTTTTTTGTTGTTGTTGTTTTTAATTGCAGTGAAAATATACACAACAAAACATTCGCCAATTCATCCATTTCCACATGTATAATTCAGTGTCATTGATTACATTCTTCATGTTGTGCAGCCATTATTGCTGTCTTTTTGCTAAGGTGGTATTTTAACTTCATGTTATCCTTTTGGAAGGTGCTTATGTATTTTTTTTAAATAACAGGAAAATTAAATACATTGCCCACAAATTATAAAAACAGACCCACCTCTGGACAAGCAGCTGGCACAGGGACCATTTTTCTGGAACGTTTCCCCTCTCTGTTCCAAACCTTCAAGTTGCTGTTTTCTTTCCCATTTCTGTTGGTTGGGACCACATGCCTGCCCTCTGCTGGTTAACGTGCATTCAAGCATTGTTACAACTGTGAAGGGTACCTAATGTGTCCCTTTAACAAGTTTCTTTTCCATGGGCATAGTAACACACTTAGGAGTTATTATCTTCTAACTCATAGAGACTTTATCTCACATTCAGAACTCTTGAGAGGGCAATATAACTTTCCATGCCTTTGTGGATTACAGATAATATCTTTACACACCACATAGCCAAGGGAATTATAAAATAAAACTGGTGTTATCCCATCTATGGCTAAAAGTCCTGTGAAACAGCACCATATAAATTAATCTAAGAGAGACAAAAACAAATGAGTATAAAGGCAGTAATTAAAGATGACAACTTTAAACCTGAATCCTGGCTTCTCTACTTACTAGCTGTGTGAGCTAGGATAAAGTCAAGTACTTAACATCTCTAAACCTCCATCTCCCTATCCGTAAAATGAGGATTTTAATAATTACATCAGAGACGCATTGAAAAGATTAAATGAGATAATCAGTATAGTGTCTGGCACATAGCAAACATTCTATAAACGGTTCCTGTACTGGTTGCCTAGGTCTGCTGTAACAAAGTATCACAAACTGGGTGGCTTATAAGAACAGAAATTTATTCTCTCACAGTTCTGGAGGCTAGAAGTCCGAACTCAGGGTGTCCACAGGGTCATGATCTTTCTGAAGGCTCTCAGTGAAGATCTTTCTCATTTCTTCCAGCTTCTGGTGACCCCAGGCATTCCTGGGCTTGTGACAGCATCATTGCAATCTCTGCCTCCTTTGTCATCACATGGCCGTCTTCCCTCGATGTGTGTCTCTGTGTCTCTTCTCCTCTGTTATAAGGACACCAGTTAGAGTGGATTAGAATCCACCCTACTCCAGTATAATCTCATGCTAACTGAAGAAATCTGCAAAAACTCTATTTCCAAACAAGGTCATATTCACAGGTACCAGGGTTAGGACTTCAACATACCTTTCTAGGGGACACAGATCAATCTATAACAACAGCTTAAATATTTTTCTTCTTCAGTTCATTTTCTTCCAGAAGCTAGAAAAACTTGCTTAGAGTTGGCATAGTAGGAGAAGCCAATGTTGGAGAAGAAAAGTGGGCATTGAGATCCTTTAGGTCATGGGAAGTTTTGTGACCTTAGCCCAGTGTTCTCAACCCAGGGTGATTTTGGCCCCCATGGGGAATATTCAGTAATGTCCAGAGACATTTTTGGTTGTCACAGCTTTGGGGGGTTGTTATGAGCATCTAGTCAGTAGAGGCCAAGGATGCTGCTAAACATCCTACAATGCACAGAACAGACTTATCCGGCACAAGATGTCAACAGAGTTGATATTGGAAACCCTACTATAGCCTTACTAGAAGTGGGAACTGGGCTTTAACACCAAAGAACAGGAGGCCTTGGCAGTGTACTACTGCAACTGTGATTCCCTAAAGTCAAAAACTCACTTAGAAGTGTAAGCCACAAAAGTTTGTTGAGCACTCACTATGTGTCAGACGTGGTACTAAGTGGTGGTAGCTCTGTACTGAGTGCTGGAACTTTCAGCCACTGATTAGTAGCATGTCTGCTTATAGCTTGGCTTTCTCGATAACAGTGAGAACAGTAATAAGGACTCTGGATTCAAAAGCCTCCCAAAGTCAACAGGTCAAATACCCGGTGTTTTTGTAAGATAAAATACTCATATAAAAGCAAATCAGAACAAAACAAAACAAAACAACAACCAACACACAAAAAACTCAGAAGATTATCTTTTTTTTTTTTTTTTTTAGTGAAAATACACATAGCCGAAGATACACTGTTTCAAAAATTTCTACATACACAGTTCAGTGACATTGACTATGCTCTTCCAATTGTGCTGTTATTCTCACTTAAGATGAAGGCTTACAGAACAAAATAGTTGCTCATTTAACAGTT
>NW_004444069.1:2552730-2627247 GCF_000243295.1 Trichechus manatus latirostris | reverse complement strand
AAAAGACTGTCTTTTCCCCATTTGATGGACTTTGGGCCCTTGTCAAAGATCAGGTGACTGTAGGTGGATGGATTTACATCTGGGTTCTCAATTCTGTTCCGTTGGTCAATGTATCTGTCGTTGTACCAGTACCAGGCTGTTTTGACTACTGTAGCTGTATAGTAGGTTCTGAAGTCAGGTAGTGTGAGTCCTCAGAAGTTTATCTTTTAAATTGTCGTTTAAAATGGGCCATTCCTTAAAATCTGGGCTCACTATGCTGTCAAGACAGGTTCCAACTCAACCAAGCCACCTTCTCTTATCTCTTCTTGGGATTCCCATTGAATGGGGGAAGTGACATGGGTGGTGTTATGAATTGAATTGTGTCCTCCAAAAAGATATTTTGAAGTCCTAACCCTGGTTACCTGTGAAGTTGACCTTGTTTGGAAATAGGGTCTTTGAAAATGTTATCAGTTAAGCTAACATGAGGTCATACCGGAATAGAATGGGTCCTAATCCAATCTGAGTGGGGTCCTTATAAAAGAGGGAAGAGAGACAGAGAAAGGATGGCTATGTGAAGATGCATATACAAGCCAAGGAATGCCTGGGACTACAGAAATTGGCACAGGACAAAAAGGTCTCTCCCTAGAAATTTTGGATGGAGCATGGCCTGGCCAACTCCAGTGTTGATTTGGATTTCTAGCTTCTAGAACTGTGAGATAATAAATTTCTGTTCTTATAAGCCACCCAGTGTGTGATACTTTCTTACTACAGTCCTAGGAAACTAATACAGGTGGTTTACCAAATTGCAGAGCC
The DNA here is from genome assembly GCF_000243295.1 of Trichechus manatus latirostris. Taxonomy (NCBI): domain Eukaryota; kingdom Metazoa; phylum Chordata; class Mammalia; order Sirenia; family Trichechidae; genus Trichechus; species Trichechus manatus. Next base: position 2,626,455 of record NW_004444069.1, on the reverse strand, counting down.
ATGTGCTTCCCAAGATCAGGGGTGTTGAGGAGAGGGGGCTAATGTACCCTGGTTAAGAAGAACTTGTGGCTTTCCTTGACAATGTTCTGCTCTTGGAACTCCCTGGCCCTCAAACCTGAATTCTGTTCCTCTGCCTATCAGTGGATAAAAACGTCTCCCTGCCTTTCCACTTCCAACATCTTTTGTTTCCAACTCTTTATCTCCTAGTTTTACTACACATTAAATATATGCATGTGCTTTGAGTATTTAATGTGTGCCAGGCACAATGCTTTTGGGAATATAAAGACAAACTATTTCAAGGACTTCCTCAAGGAGCTTACAGTCTAACAGAGGAAATAAATTCATAAATGACTAAAATTCGTAAGTGGAATATAAGTGTTACAAACAGGTAAGTACTATGAAATTATATTGCATGGAGAGACTTACATTAAGCCTGAAGAAACAAATATAGGAGTTTGTCTTTGCTCACTCTAGAAATCCCGATAAAATGATAATAAAACAATTAAAACAGGTATAAATGCATATAGACAAAATGAAAAGGAGAGGACATCAGACAAACTCAACAAAATTTTGGAAGAAGTAAAATGGAGGAACCCATGGTAACAGACTTAGGTTACAGCATTCTCAACTCTGCTAAATGTCTGCAGAGTATAGGAAACCAGCTAGGAAGTAGGCTGGTTTTTACTGTAGGACCCTGGCAAGAATGGAAAGAAAAGAGAAAACAACATTAGAGAATCAGTCCAGGAGACCTGACATGACAATAAACAGAGTTCCAGTAAGGAAGAACTGAGAAAACCAATGAGATTAAATTATCAGACAATCAAATAAATTTTCCCAGAAGTGAAGGATATGAGTTTCCTGGTTAAAGAAGCCCACTAAGTGTCCAACACAATAAATTTTAGAAGGCTCATAAAAGGTGCATCATCATGGAATTTCAGAACACCAAGAATAAAAAGAACATTTCCAAAGAAAGAAAAGAACAAGACAGTTACAAAGTCTCAGAAAGCAAAATGAAATCATCATTGTTGCCAGCAATGCTGGGAAATTGAAGGTAGTGAAACAATGCCTTCAAAATTCTGAGGAAAATTTTTCACAACTTAGGCTTTTATACCCAGCCAAACTATCTATCAAACTATCTATCAAATATAAAGGGCATCAAAGGATAAGGGCATTCAAGTTCTCAAAAACCAGTGGCAAGATTTGCTCCATCAAAATAATGGAATAAAATAAGAATTAGGAAACAGCATTCAGGAAACAGTAGTGCCAACACGAGAGAGAGGAAAAAGATTATCCTACAGTGATAATATAGGGAAAATGTAAAATGAGACAGCTGTGGAGAAGGCCGTATGATTCCATTTATATAAAATTCTAGAAAGTGCAAATTAATCTATAATGATAGATAGTGAATCAGCGGTTGTCTGGAGATGGAGGTGAAGAGAGAGATGGATTATAAAGGGGCATAAGGAAATTTTTGAGGGTAGGAGAAATGTTCTTTATTAAGATTATGGCAATGGACTCATGGGTATACACATATGTCAAAACTCATAAAATTGTTCACTTTAAATATCTGCATTTTGTTGTATATTAATTATACCTCAATAAAGCTATAAAATGTTAGGAAAATGAGAGAACTAGTGAAGTGGAAAATTGTCAGAGGGAACTATCCACAAAGAAGCCATATAAATAAAAAAAAAGAACATACAAAAAAAGGAATTAAAAAGCATACAGGATACACTGAAGTCTAACATGTCTAATTGGGGTCCTACAAAGAGAAAAGAGGATCACTTAACAACAGCAGTAACAAAAGCCTAGAGGAAGTGAAATGATATCGCCAAAGTGCTGGAAAACAAAATAACCGCCAAACTAAATTTTCCTACGCAGAAAAAGTATCCTTTATTAATGAAGGCAAGATAAAGAAGTTTTCAGATAAACAAAAACTTAGAGAGTTCATCAACAACAGGCCCAAATTAAAAGAAATTCAACCAGGAGAATTTCTTTGGCTAGAACAAAAGATCCATGAATCAAAGTTGCAGGATGTAAGGCTGTAAAGATATGTGAACTCAGGTCATAAAGGATCTTGAATGCCAGATAGGAAGAAGAAGAAAGGTGGGGGGGGGCAGATACAGAGAAATATGAAAGTTAAGAAAGAGAAAGGATGATATAATGTCACAGCAGTCAAGAATGGAGAGGTTACAATGAAGGAGAGGGCAGTGACATTGTCAAACACTGCCTAGAGGGTCCAGGCAGATGGCAATTAAACAATGCCATTGGGTTTGATGTTCAGGAAGCCATAGGGAACTTTAAGAAGGGAATTTTAATAAAATTATGGGGATGAGAACTGAGTTATAAAGGAAGCAGAAGCAGCAGGTGACATCTCCATTTCGAAGTCTAACAAAGTCTAACAAAGACTATGCTTGTCCAAAATGAAACTCGTTACTCCCCTCCTTACCTCTGTAAATGGCCTTAGTAACTCAAGCCAAAATTCAAGAGTAACCCTGATCCCTCTCTTTCCCTTGTCTTCCAGACCCAATCTATCAGCAAGTCCTGTTGATTCCAGCTCAAACTATGTTCTATGTCTGTACATTTCCATTGCCCCTGTCTAGGTCCAAGCCACCATCATCTCTTCCCTGGAACGTGACAACAACCTCTAATGGGGTGGAGGTGGGGGTTGTTTCCATTCTTGTTCCTTCTAAACCAGATTCCGTGGAGTGATCTTTTAGAAAAGAAATCAGACCAGGTCACTTCCCTATTTAAAATCCTCCAGTGGCTCCCCATTGGGGCTTTCCTTTTATGGCCCTCCGTGATCTGGCCCTGGCTTAGCTTCTCCAACATCTTTTCCTACTGCTCTCTCCCACCTGCACATCCATGCTCACTGGCCCTCTCTCTGTTCCTGGAGCACTCCAACCTTGTTCCTGTCTCAGAGACTTTGCACTGGAAGGTTCTTCTCCTAGGTCTTGCAAGGATTGACCCTTCGCATTATTCAGTTCAAATATCACCTCCCTGGAAAGACCTTCCTTCACCAACAAACTTAAAGTAAACTCTCCCCACAGGAGATGTTCCAGTATCACGTCACTGTGTTTTACTTTACTTACAGCACTTTCCACTTATCATCTGAAAGTATCTTGTTTATTAATTGTTTATTGTCTGCCTTCCTACACTGGAATGTTAATTCCATTAGAACAGAAACTTCTTCTCTCTTGTGAATTGCTGAAACCCCAGTGCCAACGACTGGACTTTATCTTTAAACTTCAAGATAAGCTGAACAGACACTATAGGGAAACTCACAGGGTGTTAACAAGAGATGAATGTAAACAGATTGCCAAGTAACACCGGGGTTCAGTTGAAGTTAGAGAGCATGAGCTTTGTATTTTCTAAGCCTTTCTCCAGCTACTCTTGACATTCTGGGAGGATGAGTGTAGAAAGGTCGATAACGTAGACAAACCAAACTGGGAATTGACAAGGTAGACAGGGCCAAAGATCAAAGGACTGTGCTATTACTGAATGGCTGAGGAAGAAGATTGGAATGGATACAGGTGGGGTTCCCCCCACCCCAGGGAACTGATGATTTGAGATAGATCAATAAATAGGGGCCAAGGACCCAAAGTCACAAACAGCAGGGAAAACCAGTACCACCGGTACAACAGATGGATGGACAGCATTGATGGTAAAATGCTGAGTCCCAAAGGCAGAAGCTCTGAATTGGAGATTTGGGAGATGCGCAGTTGGAAGGTATCTTAGTCTGTGTTCTCTAGAGGTGCAAAACCAATGAAATGTACATGTAAATATATAGAGAGATTTACTTCAAGGAAATAGCTCATACAATTGCAGGAGCTGGCAAGTCCCAAATCTGTGGGTCACGTGGCAGGCTGGAGACCTCTGCTGGCTCATGTCCCAAGAACTGGAGGTCAGGGAACAAGAAGAGTACAGGGTTGACAGAGAGTGAGCCTTGCCATAACATCTATTTATATACTGGAGGCAGGCCACACCCCCAAGGAAACTCCTCTTTCAACTGATTGACTGACCACACTAGATCACATCATGGAAAGTGATTACATTATATTACACTATGGAAGAGCACCCAGTCCAGTGTCTGCCAAACCACTGAGAATCATAGCCTAGCCAAGCTGACATATAACATTAACCATCACAGAAAGGATGGCAAGGTCTAGAACTGGGGAGTCCCAAGGCCTCTAGCTTATCCCTGCACTATTGTTGGTGTCTCCACTACCACCCAAAGCCCCTGGGTTAGGCTCTCAAGCAGTGGTGACTCCAGCTTCTCTGGGTAGTTGTCTCAGCAGAGGCAGGGTGGCTCTTCCTCTGAGTGACTCAGCCCTTCTACATCTTGGCTGAAAACATCAATGACAAGTCACAGAAATTCTAAGGGAGCAGATAAAGCAGATAGCATCAAGAGAATTTAATTCTTGAGTGCCTACAAATTTCTGTCTTTTCTTTAGCTAAGGAGGTTTTTTTTTTTCCTATCTCCTCTTAACAGGGTTATTGGAGCTCATGAAGGGAATGAAGAAGAGGCTATGAATGGCAAGCAAGCACTAAATCCCGATCTGGATTCAGTGACAAGAGAATAATAAAAAGATTATAGGTACTTTTTCCTCCTGAATTATAGAGGAGGAGTGGGGATTCAGTTCGGCCCTGCTGTAAAAGGTCCTGGAAAGGCTGCTTACCTCTTCTTTTAGCGGAATCATTCAGCTCCCCCATTGGGGTGGTGTAAAGACGGCCTTGTGGTGGCAGCATCTGACCTCCTCCTACTTCACAAATGGGAAGGAGAATCAAGATCAACAGCTCAAGGCTGATTCCCATGAGGCTGAGGTCAGACATGCCTCCTCTCTCCACCATCTTTACCAATTCTAACATCAACCATCCCTCCCATGGCACTCTCTACTTCTCTGCTGGGTTCAAAAATTAATTGCAGTAGCCACACAGAACTCACAGACAATACTCAGATTATGGGGTTTATAAGGGAAGTAACAGGTTACAGTTTAGATTAGGGAATGCTCAGGACACAGTTCTTCCATCAGGACAGACTCTTCCCAGATGTGTTCAAAGGGAGGCCTCTCTCTGGCCCTTCGGCCTCTTCCCAGCTCAAGTAAGTGTTACAAAGCTCTTTCAGCCCCTGCAAATAAGTGTCCAGGCACTCCACCCCACCAGTAAGCTTGGCTGAAAGGCACTCAGCATTCTTACTCCATGGGCCAGGAAGTCCACTGTACGGGTCTCCTGCCAGCCTGTCCTGCTGGTCTCTCATGCCGTCGTTTCTCTGTCACCACTTCTCAAAGTCCTCAGTGTTACAGCTTTATGTCTCTTGGTGTCCTGGTTCCAGGAGCTTCTCAGCACAGGGATCCCAGATCCAAAGGACACACTCCACTCTTGGCTATCCTTCCTTGATGGTGGTGGGATCCTCCTCCTACTCTGGAATTGGCTCTCTTTTAAGGCTAGCTGGATGCAAAACTGAACAATCCCCTTGGTGGGCCTCAATTACCCTATCTACATAGTCCTCTTTGCTTTCAGCAAGCAAGGTTGTGTCATCTGCATTTCACAGGTTGTTAATGAGTCTTCCACCAACCCTGATGCCCCGTTCTTCTTCATATAGTCCAGCTTCTCAGATTATTTGTCCAGCATACGGATTGAATAAGTATGGTGAAAGTAAACAACCCTAACGAATACCTTTCCTGATTTTAAACCACGCGGTATTCCCTTTTTCTGTTTAAACAACTGCCTTTTGGTCTACGTACGGGTTCCACATGAGCACAATGAAGTGTTCTGGAATTCTCATTCTTCTCAATGTTATCCATAATTTGTTATGATCCACACAGTCAAATGTCTTTGCGTAGTTAACAAAATACACGTAAACATCTTTCTGGTATTCTCTGCTTTCAGCCAAGATCCATCTGACATTAGCAACAATATCCCTCATTCCACGTCCTCTTCTGAATCCAGCTTGAATTTCTGGCAGTTCCCTGTCGATGTACTGCTGCAACCGTTTTTGATTTATCTTCAGCAAAATTTTATTTGCATGTGATATTAATGATGTTGTTTGACAATTTCCCCATTCTGTTGGATCACTTTTCTTTGGAATGGGCATAAATATGGATCTCTTCCAATCAGTTGGCGAGGTAGCTGTCTTCTAAATTTCTTGGCATAGGTGAGTGAGTACCTCCAGTGCTGCATCCATTTGTTGAAACATCTCAACTGGTATTCCATCAATTCCCAGAGTCTAGTTTTTCGCCAATGCCTTCAGTGCAGCTTGGACTTCTTCCTTCAGTACCATTGGTTCTTGATCATATGCTACCTCCTGAAATACTTGAACGACGACCAATTCTTTTTGGTACAGGGACTCTGAGTATTCCTCCTATCTTCTTCTGATGTTTCCTGTATCATTCAATATTTTCCCCATAGAATTCTTCAAAATTGCAACTCGAGCCTTGAAGTTTTTCTTCAGTTCTTTCAGCTAGAGAAATGCTGAGCATGTTCTTCTCTTCTGGTTTTCTAACTCCAGGTCTTTGCATTCCATTATAATACTTTACTTTGTCTTCTTGAGCCTCCCTTTGAAATCTTCTGTTCAGCTCTTTTACTTCATCATTTATTCCACTTGCTTTAGCCCCTCTACGTTCAAGAGTAAGTTTCATTACGTAAGTAAGACATCCATTTTGTTCTCTTCTTTCTTTCCTGCCTTTTTAATGACCTTTTGCTTTCTTCATGTATAATGTCCTTGATGTCATTCCACAACTCATCTGATCTTTGGTCATTAGTGTTCAGTCATCAAATCTATTCTTGAGACGCCCTCAAAATTCAGGTGGGATATACTCAAGGTTGTATTTTGGTTCTCATGGACTTGTTTTAATTTTCTTCAGCTTCAACTTGACCTTGCATATGAGCAATTGATGGTCTGTTCCGCAGTTGGCCCCAGCCTTATTCTGACTGATGACACTGAGCTTTTCCATTGCCTTTCCACAGACATCGTTAATTTGATTCCTGTGTATTCCATCTGGTGAAGTCCACATGTTTAGTCACTGTTTATGTTGTTGAAAAAAGGTATTTGCAATGAATAAGTCATTTATCTTACAAAACTCTATCACTCAATCTCCGGTGTCATTTCTATCACCAAGGCCTATTTTCCAACTACAGGTATTTCTTCTTTGTTTCTAGCTTTTGCATTCCAATCACCAGTAATTATCAATGCATCTTGATTGCTTGTTTGATCAATCTCCCACTGCAGAAGTTGGTAAAAATCTTCAATCTCTTCATCTTTTGCATTAGTGGTTGATGCATAAATTTGAATAATAGTTGTGTTAACTGGTCTTCCTTGTAGGTATATGGATTTTATCCTATCATTGACAGTGTTGTACTTCAGGATTGTTCTTGAAATGTTCTTTTTGACTATGAATGTGACACAATTTCTCTTCAATTTGTCATTCCTGGCATAATAGACCATAGGATTGTCTGATTCAAAATGGCCAATACCAGTCCATTTCAGTTCACTAAGGTCTAGGATATTGATTTTTATGCATCCCATCTTGTTTTTGACCACTTCCAATTTCCCTAGATTCATTGTGATGGTTAAGATTGTGTGTCAACTTGGCTGGGCCATGATTCTCTGTGTTTTAATGTAATCACTCCCATGATTGAATATACTGTGAGTAGCCAATCAGATGAAAGGGAGTCTCCTTGGGGGTGTGGCCCGAATCTGTATATAAGCAGACATTCTGGCTTTTTGCTCTCTCTGGATCCTGCGGCTGCTTCCTGTCGTCTCATCTCCCGTTCTTGGGACTTGAGCTGTCAGCTTATCTGCCGAACCTGGGATTTGTCGATCTGCACAGCCTGTGAGTGGGAGAGGCCTCTACCCCTGATCCATGGACTTGGGACGTTCTAGCCTCTACAATCACGTGAGCTGTTTCCTTGATAAAATCTCTCTCTATATATATATTTATACACTTTACTGGTTTTGCTTCTCTAGAGAACCCATCCTAAGATATTCATACTTCACATATTCCATGTTCTGATTATTAATGGATGTATACAGCTGTTTCTTCTCATTTTGAGTAGTGCCACATCAGCAAATGAACCTCCTGACACTTGACTCCACCTACGTCATTAAGGTCAACTCTACTTTGAGGAGGCAGCTCTTCCCCAGTCATATTTCAAGTGTCTTCCAATCTGAGGGGCTCATCTTCTGGCACTATATCAGACAGTATTTCACGCTATTCATAAGGTTTTCACTGCCCTATTTTTTTCAGAAGTAGACAGCCAGGTCCTTCCTTCTAGTCTGTCTTAGTCTGGAAGCTCTGCTGAAACCTGCCCACCAAGGGTGACCCTGCTGGTATTTGAAATACCAGTGGCAAAGCTTCCAGTATCACAGCAACACACAAGCCACCACAGTAAAACCAACTGACAGGCACGTGGGAATTTTTTAGTATACTAATATTGCATGGAACAAATTGTTGTTGTCATTGCTAAGTGCCTTAAGTCAGTTCTGACACATAGTGACCCTATGTACAATATAGAACTAAACACTGCCCGGTCCTGCACTATCCTCACAATCCTTGCTATGATTGAGCCCATTGTTGCAGCCACGGCGTCAGTCTAAGGTCTTACTCTCTTCCAATGTCCCTCTACTTTACCAAGCATGATGACGTTCTCCAAGGACGAAGTCTCACCATTCTTGCTTCTAAGGAGTATTCTGGGTGTACTCTTTCCAAGACAGATTTATTTGTTCTTCTGGTTGTTTGTGGTATATTCAGTATTCTTCACCAACGCCATAATTCAAAGGTATCAATTCTTCTTCAGTCTTCCTTATTCATTGTCCAGCTTTTGCATGTACATGAATTAACTGAAAATACCATGCCTTGGATCAGGCACACCTTAGTCCTCAAAGTGACATCTTTGCTTGTGAACACTTTAAAGAGGTCTTTTGCAGCAGATTTGCCCAACACAATACATCGTTTGATTTCTTGACTGCTGCTTCCATGGGCGTTGATTGTGGATCCAAGTAATGAAATCCTTGACAATTTCAACACATTTACTAAAAAATTTTTTGATGTTATATGAAATTCAACCTTAATTGAGCATCCTATATTTAATCTGGCAACCCTACCTTTAGTACCTGCTAGAAGGGAGAGCCCTAACCCCAGATCAAGCAACCATTAAACTAATGAGACTTCCTGAATGACTGTGCTGAAAGCCTAAATGTTTGGGGTCATTCTGAGTATAAATGGTGGAGATAAATACCCTTATATTTGCTACTTAAAGATGAATGAATTCAATTACAGTTGTGTATGTGTTTTGTATATGTATACTGTACATACATATTAAAAAAATCAAAACCAAATCCGTTGCCCTCGAATAAATTCCAACTCATAGCGACCCTATAGGACAGAGTAGAACTGCCCCATAGTTTCCAAGGAGCGCCTAGTGGATTTGAACTGTTGGCCTTTTGGTTAGGAGCCATAGCTCTTAACCACTATGCCATCAGCGTTTCCTACATATATATACATACATGTATATATTATACCGGGGAGAATGATGTGGCAGTCTGCTGCTGTAAACATAACAGCCTTGGAAACCCTATGGAGTCGTTCTACTATATCCTATAGGATCGCTATGAGTCAGAATTGACTCGATGGCAGTGGGTTGGTTGTTTTGCTGGTTTATACGCTATATACATACACATATATGTTAGTCGTTGTTAGCTGCTGATGAGTCAGCACCAACTTACGGGAACCCCATGTACAACAGAATGAAATGTTGCCCAATCCTGCACTATCTTTGCAATTATTGGTATGCTCGAGTCCATTGTTGCAGCCACTGTGTATTTTGGGTGTCTTCCAACCTAGGGGGCTCATCTTCCAGCACTACATCAGACAATATTCTATTGTGATCCATAGGGTTTTCACTGGCTAATTTTTTAAAGTAGATTGCAAAGCCTTTTTTCCTAGTCTGTCTTTGTCTGGAAGCTCTGCTGAAACTTGTCTACCATGGGTGACTCTGCTGGTATTTGAAATACTGGTAGCATCCAGCACTACAGTATGACAAACTGATGGACAGATGGTGGATACACATATAGTTATATAAATATATGAGTATAAATATATATGGATTTATTTTACAGCTAAGTTACAAATTGCTTTGTGGCTTTACCCAATAAAAAGAAAAACGGAAAGCAGTGAGTTAAAAGCGGCTGAGTTTTGTTATTTGCTCTAAGATGAGTAGTTTGTTGGATGTGTGTTTTAAGTGATACATTTTTACTGCTCTGTTTTCCATTATTTTGCCCATTACAGATTAGGGCTTTTGGAGGGGAGAAAGAGCCAAACTCTGAAGTAAATACATTCTCAGTCCTGTGGTGTATCTAAGTTTGGTTTCCATTTGTCACAACCATTTTCCACAAAATATCGTGGGCCCAAGAGAGGACAAATGCAGAACCTCCCTGAGTCAGTATTTATCTTGTTTGAGTGGTGATAAAAACCAGGTCATTCTCAATCATACAAACACAGACCTGGGCCTACTGAAACATATGTTATGTTCTCTTTATGTAATTTCTTGAGGCAGTGTTTTCCAAAGCAGAGGAGGGATGGCAAAGAACTTCTCTACCCAAGTGAGCATTATAGCCCAATTAATGTCTGCAAACCTAAGGAAAAAAGGAATGTCTCAACACTGTAGGTTTTTTCCCAGCCTCTCTCTATGAAATTCTTAAAGACTAGCAAATGTCAGCATGCAGTTTAGCCGAAATCACAGCTCTGCAAAGGAGAAAAATAAAAGCCCATAAAAATTGCTGAAATAACTGATGGAACATGAGCGACTGTGAAAGCTATTGTGGGGAAGCCTCACACAGCTGAAGAAATAGCTCTTAATTTACAACCTGGGCTGACAGTCTGTTCCAGACTGACTTAACACTCCTGAACAGCCTGCTCAGCACACCTAAGTGTCTCATGCCAAAGGATCCTAAGAGGGCTGGGCAACTTGGAAGGGACATCACACAGGCCCATATGGTGCACATCTGGCCAAAAATTAGGAAGAGAAAGAAATCAACTTTTCAAATCCACACACAGGTGTCTGGGGGCTTCCCAGGGGACCTGCTTATGAAGGGCAACAGGGATGGCTCTGAACCGATGGTTGGTTAAGAAACAACAAGCGTTCCTGAGAAATGATGAAGATTGGTACAGGTCAGCATGAACCAAACGGGTGGCAGGGGTATGCCCACCTCCTATTGATAATTGCATCGTTTTGAAGACACTTAAATTATTTAGATAATTGTAACCAAGGCACCTTTAATAACGCACCAAACAGCAGGCACCTGGTTGAAAACAATTAGGCTCCACTGCTAAATTATGAAGTAGAAATGTACACAATAACGCTGCAATAGGGACTGTAGGTATATATACACCTGCCATGGACAATTAGATTAGAAAACAAATGTGGATTGCCTCGTCATGTAAGCAGCAGAAAAATGACCAGGCCTCCTATAGAGACAGCAATAATGAAAAACTAGAATGAGGAGGCCTGTCCTCTGGGCAGGAAGGATTCTGGGTGGCCGCGAGAAAGGATAAAGACAAAGGAGGGAGGAACAAATCTCTAGATGGAGGTTTCTGTGTGCAAAGAGAAGCCGGCAAGCGGGGCCAACAGGGGCCTCCCGCGGCCCGAGTAGGGTTAGCTGGGCTCTGGACGCGCTCTGCACTGGGGCCACCTTGGACGCACCTCGTGCTTCCTGCTCCGGCTGGGGGCCCGCGGGAGAAGAAACCCGAGAGGTCCCATGGGCCTGTCTCCGCGGTACTCAAATGACAACCTCCCAGATCTGAGTTTCCTTTTCTAGTCTAGGAAAACCCCTGGGGCTTCATGGTTGGAATTTTAGGTCCCCAGGTGTGCAATCACACCGCTGGTCGGCTGCACGTGGAGCGTCCTCGGCCGCGCGGGGGCGCAGAGCGCAAGCGCGCTCTTTCAGCGCGGGCGCGGTAGCTGCGGCGCAACTCCACAACGCCAGAGGCCGCTATGGCGCGACTGGCACGGTCCGCGCAGTCGGGGCTGCGTATCGCAGGTTCCTCTTGAGCACCGCCTTTTCCGTTTGCCAGGGTGAAAGGTTGCGAAGATGGCGACGGCCTTGAGCGAGGAGGAGCTGGACAATGAAGATTATTACTCGCTGTTGAACGTGCGTAGGGAGGTGAGGCCTGCGGCGGGTCGGCGTCGGGACTGAGACCCGGCCCGGTTGTTCGGAAGGGGCCCGGCTGGCAGCGGCCGCCCCGCCCCTTCCATGGGTCGCCAGAGCCCGGCGGGATGGCCGCGTGACCCTGCCTGACGTGCGCGACCGCTGGCCGACGGAGCCGTCCCCACTGCCCCGACCCTTTTGCTGGCAGAGGCCCGGGCCAGCCTTTGCCCCTGCTCTCAGCGGCCGGTTGCCGCGTGGGCTGTGTCCAAACAAGGCCGGAGGTCCCTGTACCCATAGGAAGCAACAGTATCCCCGAGGTGATGGCTGGTAGAGTGGGGTTCCCAGGGCCCCGCGACCTGGTACCATGCTCGGCCCACATCCCCTCCTTGGTTGTGGGGCTGTGTCACCGCCCCCGGCCAGTAGGATGGCAAACTGAGTCTCAGACACCAAGGTCAAGGCCACCAGGGACCTTCCTCAGGGGTCTGTCGGGTACCCCGAGTCTTTCATAGGAACGTCCTGCCTCTGAAGTGGGCCCAGGCTCAGACGCACGTGTCCTGTGCCCTCCATCATCCCCCCCACTCCCCAGGCGGCTGTCCAGAAATTGAAGGAGGAGCCTCTCGGACATACTGCCTTCCACTTGGAGACCCCAGGTTAGGAAGAAGCTCCTGGCCAGGAAAGATGTGCCATAGAACAGCGTCAGGGTCCGCGCGCGTTTCCACAGGGCAAGTGCTTACATCCTGCTTTCTCGCCTAATGAAAGATAGTGCGAGAGAGCCTCACACGTGTGTGGCACGTACCAGGGGCCCAATCACTTTCCTTTCTTGATGAGTAGAGTCGAGATCAGCATGTAAGGTGAGAAGGCTTCCTAGGTCAGGTCATAAAGTGAGTCAGTTATATCCAAGCTGCTGGACCCGATCTTACCAGTCTTGCTAGAGAATCCCCAAGTCCATCTCTCAGGTGTACCAGTGATGATCATAACTAGCAAATTTTGCTATCCTAGGCAAAGCTGGCTGTATGTGTTCTGAGACAAACTTCCCGAAATCCAATAGAATATAGTTTGTGAAGACTTAGTTGCTGAAACAGTAATGTAGGTATAGCCTGCAAGTTTGAATTTGAAATTATAGGCTTCAGCAACAAAAACCCTAGTGGCTTAACTGTTCCTAAAAGGAATGTAAGAATGAGATATTACGTTAGCACATTTAATTCTCACATCAACCCTATAAAGTAGGTCTTATGAGACTCATTGATTTACAATTGAGAAAACTGAGTCAGGGAGAGATTAAGTAACTTGCCCAAAGTCACACCACTAGAAAGTGCAAGAACCTGAATTTAAAAGTAGTTAGTCCAACTGGAACTCAGCTCTTGACCTGTGTGTTGTACTGCCTCCTTTGCTTTCCGCAGACTACAGAGCTGCAGGTTCTAGTACTGTGTCCTTGGGCATGCCACATAAGAATCCCTCAAATACACTAGCCACTATTTACTATGAAAACATCCAATGAAATATTCTTGGGAATTGTAGCTCTTGTTAGGCTACCACAGTGTACTTGAGTGTTCTTGTTCTCAATTTATAATTAATCACTAGTATGGCTTTGGGTAAAGAGCCCTGGTGGCAGAATGGTTAACTTCTTCGCTGCTAACCCAAAGGTCCCCAGTTCAAACCCATCAGCCTCTCCATGGGATAAAAATATGGCAGTCTGCTTCTGTAAAGATTACATCCTTGGAAACCCGATGGGGCAATTTTACTATGTCCTGTCCTATAGGATTGCTATGAGTCAGAATCGACTGGACAGCAGTGGGTTTGATTTATGGCTTTGGGGAAATCATTTCTTTGGCTATTAGTTTCTTTTCTTTTGAATGAAACTGTAAAAATGGCATGGCAGCAGCATCTGACCTCTAACTTCACGAGGGGGAGAGAGAATCTCTGTCAGCATCAACAGCAGCCCAAGGCTGATATCCTATGAGGCAGAGGTCAGACATGTCTAGTCTGCAGCCTTTTTACCAATTCTGACACCAGCCGTCCTCCCTACGGCACGTTTTACTTATCTGCTGGGTTTGATAATTCATGGCAGTGGCCACACAGAACCCACAGACAATACTCACGATTATGGGGTTTATTAGGGAAGTAACAGGTTACAATTCAGGATCAGGATCAACTCAGAATAGAGTTCTTCTGTCAGGACAGCTTCTTCTCAGCCATGCCGGCAGGCAGTCCTCTCTCTGGCCCTTGGCCCTTGCCCCTTGCCCTGCTTGGGCAAGTGTTACAAAGCTCTTTAGTTCTGCCAGCAAGTGCCTGGAGCCACTCCACACCGTCAGGAAGCGTTGGCCAGAGGCACTCAGCTCTCTCGTTCCGTGGGTTGGCAAGCCTAGTTCTACCGAATATCCAGAGGCTCCCACTCTGCCAGCAAGCATCCTGCTCGAAGGTGCTCAACTCTTATCGCTGCGTGGGCCAGGAAGCCCACCGCATCTTCTCCCACCAGTCTCTGGGTTCTGTTGCCGCCATTTCTCTGCCACTAGCTCTCTCTGTGTCTCTAGGGTCTAGGAGATTCTCAGTACAGGGATCCTAGGTCCAAAGGATGCTTTCTGCTCTCTGCTCTTCTTGGTTGTAATAGGCCCCTCCCTGCTCTGTTTTAAGCCTAGAAGGGTGGGAAAACTGACCAATCCCCTCGTTAGAATTCCATACACCTTATTTGCCTGGTCCCACCCACCCCCACGCGTGCTGTGCACCTTATTTACATTATTAGCAAGCTGTCCAATCCCCTTGGTGGGCCACAAGCACCTCATTTGCATAGTCCCACCCAGTCATGTGGTGGGAGTTACAAAGACTATAGCTAGAAGGACCATATTAATTCACTGTACCACAAATTGTCTTGCTGGTTATTGTTTAATTTCATTTATAGTTCTTAGAAGTAAAGTGGTAAATGAAATGAGCATTTCTCATCACTCATTCATATTTAGTCTGTGTTATCAGTAATTGAACGGTCATTTACCTATTTACCAGGCCCACTGAACTTTGGCAGCTGCAGATGATCAAAAAGATCTACGATAATAGGCTTAGCCAGAGTCCTAGGTAAACATTTTTCAAAGGCATGCTTTGAAACTCCTGGAATTTTAGGGCCTGTCGTTGTTATTGGAGCCCTGGTAACACATGGATTAAGAGCTTGGCTGCTAAGCAAAGGTTGGCCATTGGAATCTACCAGCCACTCCCTGGAAACCCTATGGAGCAGTTCTCCTCTGTCCTATAAGGTCACTGTGAGTCAGAATCGACTCGACAGCAGTGGGTTTTTATGGGTCATTGTTATTGGCTTGGTGGATGAGAACCAAAGAATTACTTGTTAAAAACCATTCTACTTTTCTGAAAGAGTGAAGGCGCCTCCCGTATTTATGGCTATAGATGAAATCCCTGTATGTGAAGTCCCTATGGAATGTGCTGTCTTCCCTAAATCATTTTGTGTTATGTTTGCCAACAAACTGAGTATAAAATGTGGCCATCATGTGTGGTGTCCTGATTTTCTCTAAGGATTCCACTACAAGAGAACCTCTGAAGGTGACGTCCAGTGTTGATAGTTCCTAGAATAATTTTTTTGTGTGTGAAATCAGAAGTCAAATCTGAAGTTGAAATAGCATGAGTCAGTTGAGGAAAAGTAGAAGTAATCTTAATTCTTACATACATGTGCGATATCACGTTTACCTGTTTACTCTGGATTCCAGATCTTGATGCCATTTGAGTATAGCTAGTAACAACATCCTCTTCACCTGTGAGAGTATCTTCAAAGCTCTTAAAGTTCACTAGAGTTCAGAGACTTTCTTTCCCTAGAAATCCCAAATGGAAGCAACCTGAGAGACAAAACCAAGGAATTCTGTCTAAAAATTATATACATAATATATGTTTATAACAATTGGAGCCATATAGGAAATGTCAGAAATCAGATTTATAATCTCCCTTGCCAAGTTTTTAAACTTTAAAATAGCCCCTTAAATTTGTATTCCAGGGAGAGAAGCAGGTCACTAGGCAAAACCACCAAATTCTGCTGTAAACAAGACTCCTGATCTTTAATGATTCTCTAGCCTTTTGGGTTTCCTGTTTACATAGTGCAGCCAGCATCTGCCACCCTGCCTCACACTGGGTGGGTGGTGGTATGATTTATCATTAACTGGGCACACTAAAACCAGATTGGCATCACTGGTTAAATGTTTTCAGGGAGGCAACATAGCATGGGGAAGGACTGTGGTTTTGCAGCCACATAGTCTTGTGTTCAAATCTCATTTCTTCTATTCTAGGAGTTTATTCTAGGCTAATCATTTAACTTTTCTGATTCTCGTTTTCTTTGACTTCAGGTAGCAGGTAATATATTATGCACTTCCCGTGAGCCAGGATAACATGTATGTTGGAGCGTGCTGTGTGGTGAGGATGTGTATAAAGTGCCTGGTGTGCGTAGGTCTTTAGTTAAAAATATATTTATTGTTATTTCTTGGATTTTGATAAGCATGTTGTTGTTGGGTGCCGTTGAGTTGATTTTGATGCATAGTGACCCCATGTGACAGAGTAGAACTGCCCCATAGGGTTTTCTAGGCTATAATCTTTTTTTTTTTTAATTGTGCTTTAGGTGAAAGTTTACAGCGCAAATTAATTTCTCATTCAAAAACTTATACATAAATTGTTTTGTGACATTGGTTGCAATCCTTGTAATGTGTCAGCACTGTCGCCCTTTCCTTTTACACCCCGGGTTCCCCATGTGCATTTGTCCAGTTTTCTTGTCCCTTCCTGCCTTCTCATCTTTGCTTTTGGGCAGGTGTTGCCCATTTGATCTTCTATACTTGATTGAACTAAGAAGCACGTTCCCCACGTGTGTTATTGTTTTATAGGCCTGTCTAATCTTTGGCTGAAATGTGGACTTTGGGATTGGCTTCAGTTCTGAGTTGGCAAGATGTCTGGAGGCCATAGTCTTGGGGGTTCCTCCAGTCTCTGTCAGATCAGTAAGTCTGGCCTTTTTTTTGTGAATTTGAATTTTTCTTCCATTCTGTCCAGGACCCTCTCTTGTGATCCCTGTCAGAGCCATCTGTGGCAATAGCTGGGCACCATCTAGTTCTTCTGGGCTCAGACTGGTGGAGGCTGTGGTTCCTGTGGTCCATTAGTCCTTTGGACTAATATTTTCCTTGAGTCTTTGGTTTTCTTTGTTCTCCTTTGCTCTGGACAGGATGGAACCAATAGATGTATCTTAGATGGTCACTTGCAAGCTTTTAAGACCCCGGATGTTACTCACCAAAGTAGTAGGATATAGAATATTTTCTTATGAACTATGTTATGCCAGTTGACCTAGATGTCCCCCAAGATAGGCTATACTCTTTACTGAAGCAGATGGCCAGATCTTTCTCTGCAGAGCCACAGGGTGGATTTGGACCACCAACCTTTTGGTTAGCAGCCAAGTGCTTAAGCATTGCACCACCAGGTCTCCTTTTGATAAGCATGAGGTTTTGCTTATTTTAAAAAGACATACGTGTACATAGAAAGCCTTGGTTTGCTTTGTTTTCTGGCCAGAATTTGTGCTAAGCATTAGGTTTTAAATTCCTGAAGTTTTCTTTATTCTGTTCAAAATACTGAGTTTTTTCTCTGCCAAAGACGGTTCTCTCTGAACTTTGCTTCTGCATGGTCCTGAGTTTGACTTGGGGTGGGGAAAGAGGGGGCTCCCTGATGTTGGGGCTAAAGCATGGAGGTAGGGTGCAGAGCCAGGGGATAATCCAGAAAGGCAGTGGCTGGGATAAAGACAAAGTGGGACCCAAAGACACAGTTGTGGTGACCCATCATCTCTGAAGGGGCCAGGCAGAGGAGAGAAGCCTCGTGAGAGGCAAAAGTTCTGCCACCAGTGACAGACAGCAAGACAGAAGCAGGAAATGAGGTTCAGAGAGGCTGCCCATGGTCTGTCGTGTGAGTGGGGTGGAGCTGTGGAGGATGCCGGGCTAATATCAGTGCTGTCTCATGATGTAATTAGCAGACACCATGAGGTTAAATATAAAAATGTGTTTCTTTAGTGAACCATAAGCCAGTTATTGCCTTTCTGCTTTGGGCATTTGAAACAATTGCTTCTTGAAATTTTAATGCCCTAGTTCTGCATTATCTATCAAAATACCTCTTGTTTTTTGCTTTCCTAAAGAGACTTCATTTGAGAGCTTTTGTATTTGCTCTGAGTTCAGTAATAAAACAATGGAGAAGGAAATATGGGACACACAAGCAACATGTTTTGCATGGCTATGGAATTTTAGTTTTACTTTAAGTAAACTTTGATTTTAATTTTACTTACGTGTTTTATTCATACCCTACCTTGTTCATGAAAGGATTTAAGACTGCTAACAGAGATGAATAAATAAAATAGCATACACTTTTTTAAAGGGCACACATGTTTTTGAAAAGGTCATTGGCTAAACGGGCAGCTTCTGTCTGGAGGTGAGATGGGAAGGCAGAGAGGGTTAGGAGCTGGTTGAATGGACATGGGGAATCGGGGTGGAAAGGAGGAGCGTGCTGTCACAGTGTGGGGAGAGCAATTAGGGTCGCATAGCAATTATGTATAAATTTTTGTATAGGAGACTAACTTGAAATGTAAACTTCGTTTAAACTACAAAAATAAATAAATAAATAAAGGTCATTGGGAATGTTGCTGCTCCTTCACGACGATTGTGGCATACCATTATTCAGATCCCACCCCTTGGAGAAGCTCATAGTTTGAGGTAGAGCCATCTCCAAGATGATGGCCTGATTGCTGGAGTCCTGTTTGACTCCTGAACTCTCAGAGCACTTTGGCACATGACAGGGGCACTCTTGTTTGCAGGAGCTTTCTTCAGTGGTAAAAATGCCAAGCCAACAGAGAGAAACCAAGAGAAGTCTGCGTGAGTGGGCAGGAGCATAACAGATGAACACATGAGAGGAAATAGAAGGTCAAGCTTTGAGGGAAAAATAAGCCAAACCTTGTGTGCAGATAGGATCTGAACCATCAGTTTTGACCCAGAAAGGAGCTGTGGAGCTTATTTCCCGAAGACCCTGGCCTTTTTATTTACTGTTGCATCTCAGGGGCACCAAATAAATATACGGGCATGACCGGGAAGAGTATTGAAAACAAAATTGTACTACAATGGTAAGACAATATTTCCTAAACCCTTGGAATGACCTCTGATCAGGAATCAGAATTCTATTCCTTTGGCCCATTTGTTCTTGGGGTCTGTTGTCACCAGAGATGTGTAGTGGAGGACATGGTTCCTCTCCCTTCATCAACCTTAAAGGTTATGTGTGCCTTGCCTTTTCTTCTTCTTCTTTTTTTTCTTTTAGTATTTAGGATTCTGTCATTACTAATTGTCTAATCCTTTTGGAATTTACATTGTCTGTTGAAGAGTAATGGGTTCTGTAAGTTTTATCGTTTTTTTTCCCTCTATGTTAGGTAGAACTTACTCAGGTTTCAGGTTACTCCTAGTTGTAAAAACTTCTAATTGTTTGAGCAAGCTTCTGCTTAGTTTTTCTGACTCATTCATGGTTTGATTATTTCTCTCCTAAGCTTTTATCCTTTCAAAGTGAAGAGTCCTGAAATGGCCATAGGAGGCAGACTTCCAAAATGATTGAAATAGAGTGTGTTCTTCTCATCCCTATACTCAACAAAGATATGATAGACCTCAGGGGTTTTAGAGAAGGACAGCTGAAATCACTTAGCCCAGTACCTTGAATGTTAAGCCCCCTATGAGCATTTGTTGGTGATTATTTGAAACGGCCAAAAATGGTGGTGGAGCTTCCAAAACAGTGGCTTTAAGAGCATAGCCTCTGGAGTCAGATCTGAGATTGACTTTCTAGGAGCATAATCTGGGACAAGTTGCTTAACCTGTCAGAGCATATCATTTGTAAAATCCAAACAATAATTTTACTGTGACACCTATTGCCATCCAGTGAATTCCGACTCATAGACCCTATAGGACAGAGTAGAACTGCCCCATGGGGTTTCTAAGGCTATAGTCTTTATGGAAGCAGACAGCCACATATTTCTTCCACAGCAGCTGGTTTGAACTACCCACTTTGGGTTAGCAGCCAAGCACTTAACCTCTGCGCCACCAGGGCTTCTTGTTTACTGTGACAGGGCTGTTAAAAGAATTACGCAAGAATGCGTGTAAAGTGTTTAGCACAGTAATGGGCATATTACCATGTAAAGTAAATGCCAGTATATTTTTATTAGTATCATGAGCATAAAAATTAATAAGGAATGTTTTTATTGATTTGTAGGAGTTCTTTATATAATTTGGATGAATTGTTTATCTGATATATGTGTTGGAAATATTTGTTTCCTCTCTGTAGGTAAACCAAAGTTTAGTTTGAACCAGGCCACTTAAGTTATTAGTTTCTAGCCAGCTTTCGGGTCAGGTGTCCATACCAGGTAAACTCCTTCTCAATCTTAGACAAGTCATTGACTTTTTTTGAATCTGTGTTTTTATCTGTAAAATGGGGATTCTAATACTAACCTCAAGAAGTTTTATGAGTATCAAAGTCTTAAATGAGGATGTACTGGTGGAAGTATTCTGTAAGCTGTTAATCTATACAAATGCATGTGACGGCACTGACCTTAAAATTCCCTTTGTCTGTGACGCTGTGCTCTCTTGGTCCTCCTTTTTCATCTTCTCATTCTCCTTAGGTACTCATTTCCCAAGGTTCAGCCCTTGCTTCCTTGGCCTTTTTTAAATCTCTTGCTTTGGCCCTACATCTCTTGCTGCCTTCTGGACATTATGCCTTGATGTTCAGATTCACCTTCCTCCCAAGCCCAGCTACCTCCCAGTTTCTTCCTAACCCATGCATTCAAGCCAAAACTCTTGGAGTGCACTTCGATTTTTTTTTTCCTCCTCTTTAGTATTCAGTAAGTAAGCCCCTGGTGCTTGTCCCATAGATCCCCTCAGCCCATGAATCCTCTCAAAACCTCAGCTCACTCTCATCCCTTCATTTCCGTTTCAACTTCTACCAGCCTCACAGCCTCAACTCTAAATTTCTGCTGTCGTTTCCCAAATCTCTCTGGTTTGGTTTTTATCTGTTTTAGTTAAGCTGCACGAAATTAATATTAACAACCAGTACTAACCAAACCCGTTGCCATCAAGTCGATTCTAACTTATAGTGACCCTATAGGACAGAGTAGAACTGCCCCGTAGAGTTTCCAAGGAGCGGGTGGTGGATTCAAACTGCTGACCTTTTGGTTAGCAGCCGTAGCTCTTAACCATTACACCACCAGGGTTTCCAACAATAGTACTGAGCATACTATTTCCCGACCCAGAAAACTTGTGGCTTCCTGTTGTTTATTGGGCAAGGGTCAGACTCTGGCTCTGTTTTTAAAGCCTCTTATAAGTTAGATGGAGCCCTGGTGGCGCAGTGCTTAAGAGCTCGGCTGCTAACCACAAGGTCAGCAGTTTGAATCCACCAGCTGCTCCTTGGAGACCCTATAGGGCAGTTCTACTGTGTCCTACAGGGTCGCTATGAGTCGGAATCGACTCAGCGACAACAGGTTTGGTATGAGTTAGATGTTTTATGTATTTTCTTCTCTATTTACTTTGTGGTGATGATCTGCTTCTTGCACTGGAAAGAAGGTACGCTCCATGTGGTCTATTTACCATGATACTCCCAGTACGTTGCTGGGCACATAGTAGGTACTTAACAAATGTTTGCTGAATGAATGAACAGATGGATGGGTTTAAAACAAAAAAAAACCCGTTGCCATCGAGTCAGTTCCAACTCATAGCAACCGTATAAGACAGAAGAGAACTGCCCCCATAGGGTTTCCGGGGAGCGGCTGGTAGATTTGAACTGCTGACCTTTTGGCTAGCAGTTAAGTGCTTAACCACTGCGCCACCAGTGGTGTAGCAGTGGATGGATAGCCAGGTTAATTTCTTGCCTGCTGATAACGCTTTTACTCTTCCCAGTTTAGTCAGTGTTCTGTCTCTCTGCCCCCCAACACCATCCATTTCCTTAGGACATTCTCTTCCCTGAAATGGCCTAAGCCATCTTTGGCACCGAAAGAAATCATCCTCCACCCTTGCATTCCCATTTAGCCCCTACTGCTTCCAGAAGGAGTCCTGGTGGTACAGTGGTTAAGCACTCGACTCGTAACAAAAAGATCAGCAGTTCCAACCCACCAGCCGCTCCACAGGAGGAAGATGTGGCAGTCTGCTTCTGTAAAGATTCCAGCTTGGAAATGCTGTGGGGCAGTTCTGCTCTGTCCTGTGGGGTCACTATGAGTCGGGATCAGCTCCACGGCAAGGGGTTTTTGGCTTCCAGGAAGTTTCCTTTGCATTCTGACTGCCCTGAGCTGACTTCCACACCATTAATACTAGCATTTCTGTTTTATACTGTTTAGTTAGATCCATTTATATATGGGTTTTAGGGGGTGGCGGGGGTCATCTAGATTGTAATCTCCTTAAGGGCAGGGATCATATCGTTTCTCTCTACCTTCTGTGGTACTTAGAGCAGGGTTGGCATTCAGTTAACTTATGGAATTGAAATGATGTATGTAAAATGATATATGGCTAATGCCATACTCACTGTATCTAGGTGCATTTTACTTTATGTAATACCAGTATTCTTGAGAAACACATTGCAATTTTAGAAATCAAATTATTCTAGAGGAACTTACTACTGGAAGGAATACCAGTTATCATTTTAGTAAATCTAAATTTTCACTTAGAAAAATTGTCTAAAGTAAGGTTCATGAGAAAGAGAGCAAATTCCAAACAATCACCTTTATGGTTGGGCTCCAGAGCAAGGCAGCGGCCTATGGAGATTCAGTCCAAAAATCTGAATACCGCATTAGAAGATGAAAAAACAGCTTTTCCCTCGCTGGGCTTGTCCTTTTTCCATTTGGCAGATATTGATTATCTTCCTCTTTGTTTCTTTATTGCAGTGGGAAAAGGTTGCTTGTTTATCATCTTTTGTACTAGCACCAGTAATGTTTGTAAAAATAAATCATTTCAGATGGGTTAGATGTATTTTTGTACAGTTTTTTTTTCTTTTGTCAATTAAATAGGGCTGAATTTTTCAATAGTATAGGTTAAACCAGTTGCCATCGCATCGATTCCGACTCGTGGCAACCCCATGTGTGTCAGAGTAGAACCGTGCTCCATCGGGCTTTCAGTGACTGATCCTTTTGGAAGTAGATGCTCTGGTCTTTCTTTCAAGGCACCTCTGGGTGAACTCAAACTGCCAATCTTTCTGTTAGCAGCCAAGCACATTAACCATTTGTACCACTCAGGACTCCAGATATAGCTTAGACTCACTTTCAATCCTGTTCTACTTGAAACATTCCTTACAAAGATGGGTCTGGCAGAATAATTCAGTGCAGCAGCCTGCACATGTTTGACTTGGTAGGGAGAGTCCAGATACATTTTTGGCATCTATTACTGTTTGCAGATGGACCCTATATATAGGAACTGATTTCCAGACCTCCAAAGGTGTTCCATGTGCAAGTGAAAAAAGTAGAGGCTATGTTAAGCAGGAAAAATGACATCAGAATATGGTAGGGCTGTATATGAGAGGGATTTTATCGTGTGAAGCTTCAGACTGTGTCATTGGAGCATTTACAGAATTAAAGAGGACATTTTAGCGAGTCCAACTCAATAGTTGCTTTTTAGTGCCTTATGAGTAAGTGGCTTGATGTTTTAGTGTAATCAGTATCTGCTAAATGACACCAAATAATATGTAACATCCTTTCTCTCCATGAAACAGCTCTCACTCAGCACAAAGCAACCATGCTGTCTTGCTGTTAATTAGCTCTGAAATCTGCTTTTTCCTTTAAATTGTATGAGCACCAAGTATCGTAAAAAAATTACAGGTTTTTATTAGCTGATGCAGTTTATTTCAATCAGATTATTGTGGAACATACGGACAGTACTGAATCTTCAATTGTGGTAATTAGGCAAACTTCCCAAAATCCAATAGACTGTAGTTTGTGGGGACTTAGTTGCTGAAAAACGGTAGTGTAGATACAGCCGACAAGTTTGAGTTTGAAATTATAGGCTTCAGCAACAAAAAACCTGGTTGCTTAACTATTCCTACAATGAATGTAAGTATGAGGTATAATTAAGTTGTTACTTGCATGCTCTGTTAAGCCTTTTAAGTATTGAATTAAATATCATCACTGTGGTAGCTGTAAGTGCTATACAGCAAACATTATTGGCTCTTTGCTCGCTGGCACATGGTAGGATTGCACTTCCCTTGCAGATGAGCGGGGCCGTGTGACTAGTTCCGGCCAGTGAGTTGTGAGTGGAGGTGATGTACGTGGCTTCAAGGCTGAAGCATTTAAATGCCAGTGTGATCCAGAGGGCCTCGTGCTCCTCCCTCTGCCTTGGTTACTGGCAGTTGTTACAAAGGTAAGTGCTCTGTCAACCTGAGGGCACTGCCAAGCGGGGAACAAGCTGACCAAGATGGACATGTAAAGTGAGGGAGAAATAAACCTTTGGGATTTTTGGATTGTTTGTCATCAGATTATCACCTAGCCTCGCAGTTCTCAAACTTTTCGGTGTCAGGACCCTTTTTACATTATTAAATTATTATTGAGAACCCCAAATAGCTTTTGTTTATGTGGATTATAGCTATAGATAGTTAATTGAAAATTAAAACTGAATAATTGGTAAACTATTGTAGTAAAACAAAACACAAAGTACACTTGTTGTATTTCAATATAGGCACAAGAAAAACTTAAGGATTTCAAAATAGCTGTATTGAACAATAATGAGGTTACAGATATATAGATAGATATTATAGCAGATATAACCAAGGATAGCTAGTAAGAACACCATAGAAGAACTGAGAACCAATTGAGTTACTCTCTGAAAACGTCCCTATTTATACTCTACACCTACCACCCTAGAAATTTAACTAGAATACATAAGAATACACAAGTATACTTCCATTAACCATTAGAACAATGATATCATCACACATCGTGTAGCCTCCAGAAAATTCCACTGCATACTTATGAAAATAAAAATGCAAATACCAGCTTAGTATAATTATGAAAATAGTTTTGACCTCGTGGTCTCCCTCAAAGGATCTCAGAGATTCCCAGGAGTCTTCAGACCACACTTTGAGAACCACTGACCTATCCTGCCCTGACTAATAAAATTATAGTTCAGACATGCTGCTGTTCTTCATGGTATACAAGCTTTCTTTGTGAAATGAAGGTAAAAAATAAAAGCAGACTGGCAGTATACTTTTTGAATATCTGCTATCAAATTGATTCCAAAGATGATCTCTATCCCTATAATTTAAATAAATGAAAATACAGCAGCATCTTCAAATATAATGAAATTAGAGTTAGGAGATTTTTCTAAACACCACAGCAGAAATCAGAAAAAAAACGATTGTTAGGTTTGATTCTGTAAAAATGAAAAATTTCTGTTTATTGAAAGAAAAAACTTGAAACATTAAAAAAAAATAACGTGACTGCCATTGAAGAACTAAAAAAAAAAAAAAATTGCAATATATTTGATAAACAAAAGGCAAATGCCCTAATAGGAAAAGAAATACAAAGGAGACAAACAGGTTATTTCATAAAAGAAGAAATCTAAAATGCAGATAAATACACGAAAGAATATTTACCCTCATTAGTAAAAAGATGTAAATTAAAGGAAGGTACTTTTTTTTCTGCCTACCAGATTGACAAAGATTTCTTAAAGTAATAGTACTCAGTGCTGATGAGAGCACCATAGACTGCCCAACTTTGAGAAGCTGACCCAGACAGTTTAGAGACTACTGGCAAAGTGAGTTTGGCACTGTAGGGTCGCTGTGAGTCGGAATCGACTGGACGGCAGCAGGTTTTTTTTTTTTTTGGCACAATGGAGGGCAAGAATGGTGGTGGTGGTGTTATTAGGTGCCATCGAGTCGGTTCCAACTCATAGCCACCATATGTACAGCAGAATGAAACACTGCCTGGCCCTACCAAAACGGGATAGATTGAAGTTCCCACCCTGCATGGTGAGTCTTCTAGCTTTTTCCATTTGTTCTCCAGGCTCATCTCTGAAAAATCTAATCTATCAAAAAGAAAAGACTTGTAGATTCTGATATTTGGGAGTCTGCCAAATGAAACTTCCAGGTGCCCTCCCAAACATTTTACAGAGAACCCATCAGATGACAAGGCCTATTCATACATACAGAGCTTCCAATTAGCTTGTTAGTATCTTATTATTAAATAAGAATAGATGGCCAGGGAACATCAAATGTTTGAGAAAAGGCTCCAGTATTAAAACTTGAGACCATGCCAACAGAAAATAGAAACTAAAGGAAGCAGAGAATGTAGCGATTAGAAAACCTCAAAAAAAAACTATATTCTCAGAAAGATAATAAAATATTACATACAAGAAATAAGAACAAGGTGATACTTTAAAAAGAAATACATAAAAAAAGAAAGAGCTCTTAGAAACTACAAATAAGATGGTAGAAATAAAAAAAAATTATATAGGTCTGGAAGATAAGTTGAGGAAATCTCCAAGAAAGTAAAATTTAAAAATTAGATCAACATAGAGAATAAACAAAATAAAATGAAGGGGAAGACTTTATAAAACAATACAAGAAAATTTCCTGAAATTAAAAGCTGTAAGATTCTAGATGAAAAGGACCAATCAAGTAACTAGCACAATGGATGGAAAATAAGTAAATAAATAGGATCCATACTGAGGGAAATCATAGGATAAAGAGAGGGTTCTAAAAGTGTCCAAAGAAAACACTCAGGTTACAAACAAAGCATTGGGAATCTAAATGACGATAGATGTCTCACCAGCAGTACTGTAAGCAGTTATGCAATACCTTAAAAATTCTGAGGAAGAATTATTTCCAATCCAGAATTCTATACTCAGCCAACTATTTACCAAGGGTAAGGGCAGAATAAGAACATTTAGAGATATGCAAAGTCTGAAAAATTTTTCCTTTCATCCACCGTTTATAAAGGAAACTGCTGCAGGTTGAGCTCCATAATAATAAGGAAGAAAACCAAGAGAGAGAAAAAAAGCATAGCGTATAGAAAAGAGGGGACCCAACCCAGGAAAGATACAAAGGAATTCCCAGGACGATGGTGCCATGAAATCCTAGGATGAAGTGTATTCATCAGGCCTAGCAACCAGTGCATGGCAGAGAGCTCTAGGGGAAAAAGGAATTGATGGACTACTTGATGTACTTGCATTGAGAGGAATATTAGAAGTCTCTTGAGGAGTTAGAGATGAATTAGTGATAGGTACATAGAAAACTAAAGCAAACAGAAAACGAGGCATTTGTTAACTGCAGGAAAAATTAAAAGTTGTTTAAGAAAAGAAGTATAAGCATAGTATTCTGTTTGTATATTGATTTAACCTAAAGTTTTGATAACAATAGGGGAAAAGAGAAGCAGAAGGAAGTGGATGAGAACTAAATTCTCACAATGAGTAGATTAAGCCTAAAATTTAAAAATTAAGAATTGCAGTATAAGCATATTATTTAGAAACATGAAAATGAATAGAAAAAAAAAAAAGCTAACAGTTGAGTGTGCTTGCATCTAAGGAGTGGGATCCAGGGTAGGAGGAGGGGGACAGAGGACTGCTATTTTTGGTTATAAGCCTAGTAGTTCTGTTTATAAACTCTTGTTATATATTCTCTTGATAAAATTTAAAATTTAAGGTTAGAATAATTACCTGGTAAACACTTTCTGAGAGCAGTTTAGCAGACTAAAGTGGAAGACCGAAGATACATCCCCTTTAATGCAACAATTTTAGAAACTTATTTTCAAAAAGGTAATCATGGATATGTGCAAAGTTTTAGTTATAGATATGTCCGCTGCAGCCTTTTAAAAACTAAGGGAAATTGTTAATAGAGGATTGTTATTTAAAGTGTGATTATTGCCGCGTTTTGGAATGCTGTTCAGCCATTTAAAATGGCATGGAAAAATAGTCACACACACACCAAAGACTTTTAAGTGAAAAACATAGGTTACAAAATTATATTACACCTTTAAGCCATTATGTGAAATGAAATAAGCCAGACCCAAAAGGACAAATATATGATTTCACTTATGTGAGGTATGGAGAGCAGGCAAATTTATACAGAAAGTTTATACAGAAAGTAGAGTAGAGGCTAATGGGTGGGGCTCGGGTGGGGGTGGTCACGGGGAGTTAGTGTTTAATGGGTATAGAGTTGCTGTTAGGAATAGCAAAAAAAGATCTGGAAATAGATAGTAGTGATGGTTCTACAGTTGGTGAACGTGCTTAACACTACCAAGTTGTACACTCAAAAATGGTTAAAATGGCAAATTTTATGTTGTGTAAACTTTACTACAATTAAAAAGAGAGATGAAAAAACAAAACATGCATTAACTAATTCACGCTGGCGACTCAGATCCTTCCATCAAACTCCATTATGTGATCAAGCTGAGTTCAAAGATACATGCAGGGTAAAGAGAAAAACTCAAGTCTAGAGAAAATGTTTCAGGTAGGGGAACACGGACAAAGTCTTGTAGTCAGAACTTAATGTTTTAGAGTCAGGAGAAGTGTGTACAACTAGAGGACTTGATGAAGTGGGTCAACAAAAAAAGGTCTTGATTGCATTAAAAAAATTTTGTATTACAGAATAATTCAATTTTTAGTTTAAAATACATTTTTCTTATCTATATTTTCCATTTTATCCATGATGTATATGTTTCTGCTAAGAAAAATTAAGATATTTTTAAAAGGTAATTTGATTAGGAAAAACCTACTACTTTGTTCATTTCTTTTAACTGTTCTGAACAGAAAGAACTAGTGCCACGTTTATCTCCATGCTGATGGCAGTATTTCTGAAAATAAAGTTTATTTTTGCTCTACATCGTCACCAGCACTTGGTATTCTCAGTCTTTTTAATTCTAGCCATTTTAGAGGTAGGTAGTGGTATTTCGTGGTGTTTTTAATTTACATTTCCCTAATAACTAATGGGAGCCCTGGCACATGGTTAAGAGACGGGCAGCTAGCCAAAAGGTTGGCAGTTCAAATCCACCAGCCGTTCCTTGGAAACCCTATGGGGCAGTTCTCTGTCCTATAGGATTGCTATGAGTCAGAATTCACTCGATGGCAACGAGTTTAGTTTTTCTTGGTTAATGACTAATGAGAAAGAGCCCTAGTGGCGCGGTGGTTAAGCACTTGGCTGCGAATCGAAAGGTAAGTAATTCGAACCCACCCAGAAGCTCTGAGGGAGAAAAGACCTGGTGATTTGCTCACATAAAGACTACAACTTAGGAAACTCTGTGGGGCAGTTCTACTCTGTCATAGGGTTGCTATGAGATGGCACACAACAACAACTAATGATATTCAGTGCTCTTTGGCCATTTGTGTATCTTTGGTGACATTTCTGTTTAAGTCTTTTACTTATTTGGTGGTTTGTCTTATTCAGTTGTAAGAGATCTGTTTATATTCTAGACACAAGTCTATCAGATAGGTGTTTCACAGACGTTTTTCTTTTATTACCCTATATAGGAATTTTTAACTTGAGTTTTCAAAGATTTTTCTCCTGTTTTGTTCTAGACAACTTTAGAGTTTTAGCTTTCACGTTTAGGTCTATGTTCTCTTTTGAGTTGATTGTTGTATATGATGCATTGTAATGGTCAAGCTTCATATTTTTGCATATGGATGTTCACTTCTACCATCATTTATTGAAAAGACTATCTTTTCTCCGTTGAATTACTTAGCACCTTTGTCAAAAATCAGTTGGCCATATAAAACCCAAAAACCAAACCTGTTGCCTTCGCATTGATTCTGACTCATAGTGACCCTATAGGACAGAGTAGAACTGCCATATGTAGGAGCTCTCTTTCTAGACTCTCTTCTGTTCCATTGATTTATATATCTCTTCTTTCACCAATATCACGTTGTTTTGATTACTGTAGGCACATACTAAGTCTTTAAATTGGGTAATGTGAATCCTCTGTTTTGTTTTGTTTTCAAAGTTATTTTGGCTATTCTTGGAAAATAAAGTTTATTTTTGCTCTGTACCTTTTGCTTTTCTATATAAATTTTAGAACTGACTTGTCGATTTCTACAAAAGAGCCTGCTGGGATTTTGACTGCATTGAAGCTATAGATCACTTTGGGAAGAACTGGCACCAGGTCTTCTTTAATTTGTGTCAGCAGTGTTTTATGTTTTGTAGTTTCACATGTACAGGTCTTACACATACATACCTGTTAAATTTACCCCTAAGTAGTTCATGTTTGAGTTCCTGGGTGGTATAGACAGTTAAGTGCTCGACTACCAGCTAAAAGGTTGGTGGTTCGAATCTACCCAGAGATGCCTCAGAAGACAGGCCTGGCAGTCTGCTTCTGAAAGGTCACAGCCTTAACCCTATGAAGCACAGTTCTATTCTGACATCCAGGGGGTTGCCATGAGCTGGAATCGACTTTGCAGCAACTAGCAACAACAGTTCATGTTCATTGATGATACTGTAAATGGTAATGTCTTTTTAAATTTCGATTTCCAGTTTTTCACTGCTAATATATAGAAGTAAATTGAGTTTTGTATGTTGACCTTTTATTCTGCAACCTGGCTAAGTTTGCTTAGTTATAGTGGCTTTTTTGTAGATTCTTTATAATTTTCTACATAAATGATGCCTGCAAATATAGACAGTTGACTCCGTATGCTTTTATTCCTTTGTCGTGCCTTATTGCAGGAAGTTCATCTTTGTATTCTATAGCATCTAATCTAAACATTTTAACAGAGCACGAAACTCTATGGTCAGTTGACAGAGGACCTGATTACTATGAATTTTATGACATATAAAGGTTTAATTTATAACAGATTTACATTTCAGTGGGAATATAACCAGATGAATGAGATGATGAAACTTTTCAAACTTAAAGCATGATACATCTCTTAATTTTATTATAGAATTTTAGAAATAAGTATATAACTCTAGGTATCACTTTTAATGATACCGTATTACATTTTTTAAATGATAGCAGTATTTTTATGATAGTGAAAGAAGTTATTACTTATGAAATATCGAACCCATGACCTTAGCCATTCCATTATGATGAAAGACCCAATCTAACCTCTTATTGAATGTGGTATTTATTAAAAATGAAACTTCTTGTTTCTATTACTTAATCAATAGCACATTAAGCCATTTATTAATATGATTAAGAAGGTGTTGTAGAACTAGATAGTCTACTCCCTTGACATCTAGTTTAATGTTAATAACCAGGAAATAGCAGTCCAACCTAAAGCCAGTCTAATCTATCTACTAGTCCTGCACTCATAACTTTTATTAGATACTAGGAAAAACAGTTAAAATTTACAAAAAGAAAATAATTTGTAATGGCTGTTTAGATAAGAACTAGCCCCTTTTACATTGTCAGATAAATCTACCTGGAGAAGATATATTTTACTTGCCCATTAGTACTATTATTTATTTGTTTAAAACAACAGGCTTTGGTACAGGTGGCACATCGGTAAGTGTGGCGAGAAATGTACTGCCATCTGACTTGAGCATCGTGCTCTTTTAAGATCTATCTATATGGGATCAAATTGACAACAGCAACTGGAAAGGCTAAATAGGAAGCTTAGGAAGCAGTGAATTTATGTTAATGGAGGAGGAACAGTTTGGAAAAAGAGGGTGAGTATTGTTACACAACTTGAAGAATGTGATCAGTGTCACTGAATTGTACATGCAGAAATTATTGAATTGGCATGTGTTCTACTGTGTTTCAACAAAAAAAAAATAAATTATTAAAAGAAAAATAAAAGCAATGCACTGTGGTCCTGCATGGAGGCAGGGAAAATGAGCCTATGGGAGGAAGACGAGACAGGAAGAGATGCAGAGATGGAGATATTGGGGCCCATCTTTTCTAGGGAGCCTTGTATTTTTATTAAAGTAGAATATACATACAGAAAAGTGCACATATCATAAATGTACAGCTCAGTGAATTTTCACAAACTGACCAAAAAAAAAAACATGAACTAAGATATAAACTTCATAATTCACATCATCCTTGCACTGGGATGATGTACTCTGAATGTTCTGGTTTTAGTATATGTGCTGCCAAAGGACATCAAAATGGAGAACTCTTAGTAACGATAGTGTGTTGTTGTTGTTGTTGCTAGTTGCCGTCAAGTCAATTCCGACATGGCAACCCCATGTATTACAGGGTAGAACTGAGCTCTGTAGAGTTTTCTTCGCTGTGATGTTTATGGAAGCAGATCTCCAGGCCTGTCGTCCCCAGTACCAACCAGCCTTTAGGTAAGCAGTCAAGCACAAACCTTTTGCACCACTTAGGGACCTATAATGATAGCATGCTGTTGTTGTTAGGTGCTGTCAAGTTGATTTTTTACTCATAGCAACCCCATGTGACAGAGTAGAACTGCCTCATATGGTTTTCTGGGCTATAATGTTTATGGGAACGGATCGCCAAGTCTTTCTCCTGCAGAGCTGCTGGGTGGATTCGAACAACCAGCCTTTCAGTTAGCAGCCAAGCGCTTAACTATTGCACCACCAGGACTCTTTAATAATAGCATAGTAGGATTAAATTCTTAACCATGCACAAGGCACTGTTTAAGCACTTCCCATGTATTATCTCATTAAATCCTCAGTAATTCTTGTGAGGTGGGCTCTGTTCTTCACATTTTTCAGACCAGGAAACACGGAAGAGGCTTTAAATAAGCTACCATTTAGAAGTTTATCTGTGTGTTGGGCACTTTGTGCAGCACTTCAGAGTCATGCTCTCATTTCATTTTCATGCTGTCCCTGAGAGATAGGTGCTGTTATACCGTTTTACAGATGTAGAGGCTGAAGCTCAGAAAAGTAACCTGCCCACAGTCACAAAGCTTTTAAGTGACAGATCCAGTATCTAAGCATCCAATATGACTCCACAGCCTCTATTCTTAACCACTAAAACGGAAGGTTAGTGTATTACCACAGAGTAAATCACACAGATAGCCAACCAGATGGAGGAAGGGGAGGAATAGAGTCCACTAAGTCTTGTTCAATAATGTAATTCCCAAAGGCTGCAGCAAGAGAAGGTGGAAGACGGAGATAGAGCTGGAATAGGTAGAGTCTGTCTGCGTAGTCCTTGGAGGCATGAAGATGCTCAGTCAGTAAGAACCTTGGCCTCTTTCCGACGGAGTGGTAATAGTAACCTTCCAGGATCTCCTGATTTAACACAGCATGACGTGCAGACGTGCCTGTGTTTAAAACAAGCAGTGCAGGTCATGGGCCTGGTTTAAAGGAGTGGTGAGAGGCTCTGGTCTAGCTGTTTCTTCTCTGAATGAGAGTCAGGCAAAGGTAGAGCTGGAAAAGGCTCTCTCTCAGAGGTCAACCACCCCAACCACCTGTTCCTCAGACTGGAAACGGGCCAGGCAGGTGATAAGAGGTCCGTGGGCCCGGAGTGGGAGTGCGGGCCTCCCCCAGGGAGCCCTCTTCTCCAGCACCTGTGACTGTCTTCTGACTGTCAGGCCTCCTGTCCTCTGCATCTCCTTCTGGTCACATTCATTGTCTTCCCCCTGTAGTTCTTCAGGATTCCTTGTTTAAAACCTCTGATGAATGTGCATAAATTTCCTGGTTTTCTAGCATCTGAATAACTTAGTCCTGTATAAAATATTTAAATTTCATGCCAAAAACTACCACTAAAGTCCAGTGAAGTTTTACTTTTTTCTGTTGGTGAAAAACCTCGTTAGTCCTGGAATTGGAAGATGTTAGCATTTCTCCTTGCGGCCTCTGTCCCTTGATAAGTAGTGTCTCGTTGACCTCCCCTGCTGCTCCTCGTTCCAGGACCTGACCCTAGCGTACAGTCAGTCCTCAGCATCCTCTTGGCTACTTGGTCCCGTTCCTCTGCCCAGATGGCTGATTTTCCGGGCTCCCCTGGCATGTTGTCAGTGACCCAGAAACGTACTTCTGCTGTCAAAATGGTGGGGTTGCCTCCAAGAATAAAAAGGTTCTTTACTTGACAAGCCACCTGATGGAGTTGCCAATTCAACATCACCTCTAGGGGACTAGATGGTCTCTGAGAGTAATCCAAAAATCAGAAATAATACTTCTCAAAAACATGAGGGACCAGCCAAACAGACTGCAGTTTTCCTGGGGCCTCTCAGGGAGTCTGCTTATAGGAACTTCTTGGTGGCTGTGAGGCAGGCAGAGGATGCCGAGTTTTATCGTTGAGCTTTGTCCTCCCTTCTGTGTGGTTAAAACACACTCAATGCCTATTTTCCCCATCACGACATCTGTCCTGTTAGTATGCTACACCTTTTCTCCTTCAAATGGACTACTTTTGTGAATTAGAGAGTTGTCTGTGTTGGGGAAAGGACTTAGAACAGCCTTTTTGCTTGTCTTGTGTGCTGCCTTTTGGAATTAGAGGTCGAATTAGAGGTGTGTGCTGGTTTTGCAATTTTATTTGTCTTTGAATTTAAGGATTAGTATTCATTGAACTTCTTTGACAAAAGCTGATTAAATGTGTGGCATTTCTGTCTAATGGCACTGTCTTAGTCATCAAGTGCTGCTATAACAGAAATACCACAAGTGGATGGTTTTAACAAAGAGAAGTTTATTTCCTTACAGTAAAGTAGGCTAAAGTCCAAATTCAGGGTGTCAGCTCCAGGGGAAGGCTTTCTCTCTCTCGGCCTTCTCATCAGTGTTCCCCCAGACTAGGAGCTTCTTGGCGCGGGGACCCCGGTCCAAAGGACGCGCTCTGCTCCCGGTACTGCTTTCTTGATGGTATGAGGTCTCCCACTCTCTGCTTGCTTCCCTTTCCTTTTATCTCTTGAGAGATAAAAGGTGCTGCAGGCCACACCCCAGGGAAACTCCCTTTACACTGGATCTGGGATGTGACTTGGGTAAGGGTGGTGTTACAATCCCACCCTAATCCTCGTTAACATAAAATTACAATCACAAAATGGAGGCCAACCACACAATTCTGGGAATCATGGCCTAGTCAAATTGATACACACATTTTTGGGGGGACATAATTCAAACCATGACAGGCACGTAGCATATTTTTCTTTCTGAGCAAATTCTGTGTTTAGAGTTCATTGCCGTGATTTACTTTAAATAACTTAGGTTAGAAAGTATGCTGATCTCTGTGGTGTTTTAAGTTTAAGCTCGAAACACATTAAGCCATTATGGAGAAACAAGCTTTCATTCCATCTGATAGCAGCATTTCCCATCAAAACATGGTCCCTATTGATGTACATAATTGATCACTTTATTAACTCTAGAAAAACGAAGCGTTATTGAGGTAATAAAGCATAACTTCATTATATCCTGTATTTAGAGAGCAAACATGTAATGCAGCTGACAGGTCCCTATTTCAAGGCTGATCCTGATCATGATAATGTTTAAGTCTTATTGGTGGTTCTCTGATGGAATTTTTCTTTTTGTAGGCCTCTTATGAAGAGCTGAAAGCTGCCTACCGGAGGCTGTGTATGCTGTACCATCCAGACAAGCACAGAGACCCAGAGCTCAAATTACAAGCGGAACGACTGTTTAACCTTGTTCACCAGGCCTATGAAGGTCAGTGGAGGGCTGGGCTTCATAGACTCACCCTGGTAGCAGATATTCGATTTTTAAGAGACTTGATTTGTGGAGTGTAGAAAAAGAGAGTCCTCAGAGGTGTGTAAAAGAGGTAGTTAGTTTAGTGGTTTTTACTGACAGGGCCCTTTGAAAGAGTAGTATTTTGCTTTGGAAATCAATACGTGTCTAGTAAGTAGAAAATGAGAGTACAGGTGAAGTGAGAGACCAGGTTCTGAATTGCAGGGGAATACTCAAGTTTTAAATCGTTAAATAGTTTTCTTCTGAAGGGAACCCTTAGAGGTAGAAGGCTGACCGTTAACGAGAAAGCTTTTTGTGCATGTGAGAGGATGCAGGAACATTTTTTTCATCAAAAAGTGATTTTATTGGATGTGTAGCATTCAGTGGAGCCCTGGTGGCGGCACAGCGGTTAAGAGCTTGGCTGCTAACCAAAAGGTCGGCAGTTTGGCTCCACCAGGTGCTCCTGGGAAACCCCATGGGGTAGTTCTACTCTGTCCTGTAGGGTTGCTATGAGTCGGAGGAATCGACTCGGGCAGCAGGTTTGGTAGCATTCAGTAAAGGTTTGAACAAAAGATAGAAAATAAAGATGTTAAGAAGGTTAATAGAAAAATAGAATTAAGCAGTTCAGATTTCTGTATTATGTATATCAGAAAGAAAATTTTGTGATTTTCTTTTTTTTATAAAATATTAAAGTCACACTTAGAACATGTACCAAATAAAACAAGTTATTCATTCCCGAGCCGTTTGGTGGTTTGCCCCTTAATTAGACAGACTAAAAATCAGATAATGTGTTTCTTCACAAAATAAAGATTTCTCATTATAGATATAAAATTATGTAGTGTATTTCACTTCATAGTTATACCTAAAAGTTAAGTGTTAATGACCAGCAAAAATCAGGCTGTTGGGCAAGTGTGGCATGCTGTCACTACCTAATTTAACCCTGTTCAGAGGGACATCCGTTTGCATGGTAATCTTGACCAAAACCCTGTTCCTTTTATCACATTCTGTTGTCTGAATGGCTGAGTCAATTTTACTCCTGTGTCTAAATCATCCACACAGCTTGTTTGTATTGTTTTGGAGATTTGGGGAAGAGTTAACAGAAAAACCAGACCAGTGATTGTAAAAATGCTGCGGCAGCAAACCTGCCCCAGTGTGGAGCCTAAAGGGAGACTAACATGAAATAGTGAATAAATAATTCCTTATTAAATCCTAGAGATTAACTGAAGAAGTTTGGCTCCCATGTTTTCCAGCGGTCAGCATTTCTTTCTCCCCTCATTAGATTTGAATATGGATAGAATCATTTACATCATTTTTTAATTAGGCCTAAAAATATATGGGAAGTCTCTAGGGTGGGGGGAAGATGCAAAGGTCTTGAACAGAAATTGGCAGAGTAGGGGAGGAAGATAACGACTGTGAGCTTCAATAACATTTAAATCTGGTTTGGATACCCTTTGAATAGCTTTTGCCCTTATTAAGAAATCTTTTAGCTTCAGGTGATGTGGCCAACACCATTGTGACAAGTGCTTTGTGTCTTACTGTTAAAATGATTTACCAGTAAAGAAGAGAGGTGCAAAAAAATGTAGACTTTCTTGTTATTAATTGCTGTCAATTCTAACTCCTGGAAACCCCTGTGGGCAGAATAGAACTGCTCCATAGGGTTTTCAAAGCTGTGACCTTCTGGAAGCGGATCGCCAGGCCTGTATTCCGAGGCACCTCTGAGTGAGTTTGAACTGCCAGCCTTTCGGCTAGTAGTCAAGTGCTTAACCACTCGTGCCACCGAGGACTCGAGACTTTCTTAGGAGTTAGTAAATAATAAAAAAATTATAAATAATAAAATAATAATATGTCAGATTTTTTCAGTATCAGAGCCTGTCCCTAGTTTTACATTAAGCTTCTTTTGAAACTGGAATTAACTCTTTCAAGCCAGTGTATTTTATATACAGTGGCAGAAATTTCCTAATTCTTTCTAAAAATAACTCCAGTGAAGAGAGTCAGTGCAGGTTCCTAAAAGGAGTGCCTTACAATAAAAAGTAGCTTGGACACTGGGAAAACCCAGCATTTCTCATTTTGTAGCCTCCCTTTAGACATGTTCTAGGTTGGATCAGAAAAACAATTAGGAGGACGGAAATATATGAAATGAAGAAGGTCTCTAGGAAGATGTGATTGGATAGGAAAGAACCAAAAAAGATGCACTTACCCAATGACATTGTTGTCAGAGTTCTCAGACAGGACTGAAAGGTGAATTTTGTACTTTGTAAACATGTTTGATCTTTAATTTGCAGTGCTTAGTGACCCCCAAACCAGGGCCATCTATGATATATATGGGAAGAAAGGACTGGAAATGGAAGGATGGGAGGTAAGAGAAACTGTGCATCTGGTAAAGGTCATTAAGCAACAACAAAACAAAACAACTCCCAAAACCCACAAACTGTGATAATGTCTTTGAGAACAGTCCCTTTTTTCATGCCTTGTATTTAGGTTTAAGAGGTCGAGTTCTAGACTTGGTTTTGCCACTTTCTAACTGTAAACTTGTGCAAGTCAGTCATTTTAACTTGCCCTTAGTTTTCTAACCTGTAAAGTGAAAAGTAAGAGGGATGAACTATACCTACAGTAATTTTTAACCAGGGGGTGAGGGTGGGAGCAGGCAGGGTGAGGGGTTGATTGAAGACAATATCCGCAAGGGTGCAATTCTCTCTTCGCATACATTCCCTTCCACTCTCCTCAGTTCTGTACCTCTCTGCCCATCTTAGATTCTAAATAACTGCATTTAGAAAATGTTTCTCTTGGTACTGTTTTGTGCATGTAAGTAAAACGAAAGCAGAAAAAAGTTAAGAACTACTGGATTAAATTGTCTATAACGACCCTTCCAACTCTGATGCACTATGATGTTGTTGTTGTTAGCTGCCATTGAGTCAGCCCCAACTCGTGGCAACCCATATGCAACAGAATCGCTGCCCAGTCCTGCGGCTTCCCCATGACTAGTTGCAGACCTGCTCCATTCCCATGATGGGTTGCAGATCAGAGCATTGTGATATTAGAACATCTTGTCCGGTATAGTAAGTTAAACAAAAGATACAGCAAATATCTGTCAGATAGGTTACCTGAGGCAGCCATGCTATATGAGAACAATAGGCTAAAATTCAGAAGACTCTTTTTTTTCTTTTGCTCTACCACTGACTAGATGTAGACCCTTGAGCAAGTCATTTGGCTGCTTTGTGCTTCCATTTATTATCTGAAAACGAAGATGTGCAGAGCAAGTAGAAAAATGAGTGCAAAAGTTGGTTGTAAAACTAAATTGCAATAGAATATATAGATGTTAATACTTAGTTCATTCTAATGGCCAAGAAATTTTGGTAGACTGCACATTAAATTGAATATCATTGAGTTATTTTTTTATCATCATGTGTGATTTGCCTTGGAGTTCTTTTGGTATTTCATCTCAAGCATGTGTGCCAATCTGGTCTAGTATGCAAACCTTCTAAATGCCTTCAGGTAGGGAGTGGAAGAGAAGCAAAATGGATTCCATTCCCCTTTCCACTACTGGTTAATATTGGTGGTTCGTGGGCCATATTAAACCTATATCCATGTTCTGATTGTCCTGCACAATGAATTGTAGTTGTTTACTTTTAAAACTTGGCAGATTTTGCATGAAATCCAGTCTTGTGTCTTCTCTTGAAAAATCAGAAGACCTGGTAACACTGGATCTGAATTCCCCCAGGAGGCAGCACTCAGCTAAATCTGAGGAGCCTCTGTCCTTCAGACCTGGCTGGGCTGTCCAGTTGCTCCCAGTTCCCACCTGCCAGGTTCCAGTAGGCATTTGGTTTGTGGCCTTTGGCTTGATGGAACTAGCAGTGCCTCCAGTCACATTAGTTCAGTGTAGCTAAGTGTTGAGGTTAATAGCTTAGCATCTTCTACCCAAAAAGGAAAATAGAATTCTGCTTTATTTATTCAGTTTCTCCTCATATTTTATATACCACTATAAAGCTACCTTGTTTGTTTGTTTAATGTGAATTGGTTACAACTTTTCATGGCAGCAAGCAGGCACTGCAAACTGGATACCTTGTTACAACAGCCCTAAAAAACTTAAAACAACAGAAATTTATTCTCTCACAGTTCTGGAAGCTAGGAGTCCAAATACAGGGTGTTGACAGGGCCATGTTCTCTCAGAAGTCTCGAAGGGAAGATCCTTTCTTATCTCTCCCAGGTTTTAGTAGCCCCAGGAGTTCCTTGGCCTGTGGAAGCATAACTCCAATCTCTTTCTCCGTCTTCGTGTGGCCATTTTCCCTCTGCGTATGTGTGTCTCTTCTTTTTATAAGGATACCAGTCATATTAGGACCCACCCTACTCAGTACGACCTCATGTTAATTTAACTGATTACATCTGCAAAGGCCCTGTTTCCAAATAAGGTCACATTCACAAGTACAGAGGTTAGGGCTTCAACATATCTTTTTAGGGGATACAATTCAACCCATACCAGCCCCTGTTACCTGTTACCCTTCAGAGTCTGGATTTTTAATTCCCAGCAGAAATGTCCCAACTCTAAATGGAGCAATGGAGCAACATCTTCCTGGCAAAGTATTTCATGGTTTCCTGTTAGCAAATTATCTTAGTTATCTAGTGCTGCTATAACAGAAATATCACAAGTGGATGGCTTTAACAAACAGAAATTTATTCTCTCACAGTTTAGGAGGCTCGAAGTCTGAATTCAGGGTGCGTGCTCCAGGGGAAGCCTTTCTTTCTCTGTTGCCTCTAGAGAAAGGTCCTTGTCATCAGTCTTCCCCTGGTCTAGGAGCTTCTCAGCACAGGGACTCTGGGTCCAAAGACGTGCTCCGCTCCTAGCCTTTCTTGCTTGGGGGTAATGAGGTCCCTCTCCTC
Organism: Trichechus manatus latirostris; assembly: GCF_000243295.1. Taxonomy (NCBI): domain Eukaryota; kingdom Metazoa; phylum Chordata; class Mammalia; order Sirenia; family Trichechidae; genus Trichechus; species Trichechus manatus. The sequence goes on along the minus strand of NW_004444069.1, from coordinate 2,585,933 downwards.
TCTGCTCACTTCTCTCTTTTGTATCTCAAAAGAGATTGACTCAAGATACAACCTAATCTTGTAGATTGTGTCCTGCCTCATTAACATAACTGCCTCTAATCCTGCCTCATTAACATCACAGAGGTTAGGATTTATAACACATAGGATAATTACATCAGATCACAAAATGGAGGATGACCACACAATACTGGAAGTCATGGCCTAGCCAAGTTGACATACATTTTTGGGGAACACAGTTCAATCCATAACACAAACCAAAGTATCTGCCCATGAAAATCACAATAAAACCATACACACAGTAGTGATTATAAAACTCTGTAGGCAGGCGCAGATGGTGAATGCACCTTTGGATTCTCTTTTATATTCCTGTTATTGAGTAAGCTACTTCAAGAAAGCCAAGTTCTCATCGATTAGAATTGGCTTGTTTATTGTTTTTGGGTTTTTTTCATCTTGATACTAAGCCTTCACTGCAAGATAAAAATGCCCTCAGTGAAGACTACACGGAGATACCTCCCCAGATATTTACTCAGAGATGTATCAGTGCCTAACATACCATAGGAAAATTGAACCCATTATTTATGCCGTAAAGGAAAAGTCTCACTGAACTCAAGCTCATTTTATGGAGCTGGCATCAACATTCCTTCAAGGCATTCCTGCAGCTGGATGGATTGTTTAATATGAGACTTCTTCCACTTCTGTAATTGTTGCCACTCCAGGGGGAAAACTGTATTCCCTTCATGCTGTTGCTAGTATTTTTAGACTATTAAACTTTTCCAGTTACTGAAGGGTATCCATTTCCTGCATATTTGTCAGGCTAAGCATCTGGATAGTCCGTGAAGGGTGAAGGATATTGTTAATGCCCCAAGTGTCTGAGATGCCTTGAATCCAAAGATCTCAAAGCATTCCACAAGATTGTCACTCCCTGTCCCAGCAGTAGCATTAGCCCCCATTTTATTGGGGGAGACTGGAGATGAAATTTGAGGTTTTTTTAGATTGCATAAAATATTGGCACCGTTTTCAATCATTTGATATGTTTTTGTGACCTTCAAGAGACTTTGTCATTCTCTGGCAGGATTCCAAAGGAGTGAGATGTAACAATTCCCAACCTGTAAAACAGCCATTTTAGTTCTCAGAGTTCGTCAGCAGTATTTGTGCGGATGCCCACAATGAAAATGAAATTGGTGTTATTTCAAAATGGCCAAAATCCAGCCTCGAGCTGTGAATCTGGCAACGTCTGGCAAGTGGAATGGAAACCATATAACTCAGACGACCTGTAAAAATCACTTCTAATTCTAGAGTACATTTAGAGGAGCCTTCTATGGCCCAGGTCATCTGCAATTTATCTTTGGTTTACAGTTCTTTACGTTACCCATATTTCACCTTCCTTATCTCTTCAATATCTGTCTTATAATATATAAGAAAGGTTAATTGTCATTGAGTCAGTTCTGACTTATGATGACCCCATGCATGTCAGAGTACAACTGTGCTCCATAGGGCTTTCAGTGGCTGATTTTTCAGAAGTAGATCACCAGGCCTTTCTTCTGAGACCTAAGAAAGATTACCTCCATTAAAAGTTGACTAGCTATGCTAGGGTCAAGATCATGAGAAAGACTCAGAAATTGTCACAGATCAGAGAATACTAAGGAGACGTGACAACTAAATGCAATGTTGGACCCTAGAACTAAAAAAGGATGTTAGTGGGAAAACTAGTGAAATCCAAAAAGTCTGAGCTTAGTTAATAGTAGTATACTAATGTTGGTGTCTTAGATTTGACAGATGATCCATGGGTATATAAGACATTAACATTAGGGGAAGCTGGATAAAGGGTATACAAGAACTTTCTATTCTATCTTTGCACCTTTTCTAAAGTTCTAAGTAATTTTCTAAAGTTATTCCAAAATAAGAAGTTGACTTGCTAGAATCATAGATTTTTAGAACCAGATGGTACCTCAGGAATCATCTAGTTTTACCTCCCTCATTTTGTAGCAGAGAAACTGGAGCTTAGAGAGGCAAAATGATTTGCCTAAGGTATCCCAGGAGGTTAGAGGTAGTGTCAAGGCTAGAGACCCCAGGTTTCTATCCTCTATCCACTATGTACCTAACTTTTGAAGATCTCCATATCCCCACTTTCTGCAAAATAAGTCTTCCTGGCTGGCGTAGGGCTAAACCTAGTGGCGGAATGGTCAAGGTGAATATACAAGTATATAGATTCACAGGCTACGTGTGATACATTCTGCTCATGAAGAACATTGAGAATATCTGATATTTACCAGTTGTGCAGTTCAGGATGCTATGTTCCTAGATGCTTCTGTCTAGGGGTTGCTGAGATGGAAAAAAGCAAGTTACAGCTGGCTTAGTGTTATTCCATTCTCCACCCTAATGCACTGTTCAAAGAAGGATATAAATAATTAAGGATGTAGGGGACCTATTGGGAGCAAAGCGTGAGATGCCCTCCCCAGCTGAGTGTCTTCACTGCTCTAGAAAGGGCATCCACTTTGACTTTGCGGTTGGCTCTGATTATGCACCCACTGTTTGCAAAACTTGTTTAAAATATAACTAGAAGTGGAATGCCCTGACACCTGTCAGAGAGAAAGTCACTTACAGCAACTAATCACTCTGCAAAGGTTAAACAGCTAGAATTCTTGAACACAAATCTTGTCCTTCTCTGGCCTCTGTGGCACCTGATGCTTCCCAGTCTTTTGGATTTCCTGCAAGGTTCGAGTCTAGGATTTTAATTCCTGGAATCATATAAGTCTATTTATGAAAAAAAAAAATCAGTGTATGGGCATATTCATGAGTCTGTGTGTGTCATTGGTTAAAGTTATAGCTAATCAAACATGTTTAGTCTAGATTTTTAAAGATAGCATCCTGTTGAATGGAGTATTCAATTATGGAGCCTTCATTCAGGTTGGGAAGAGCTTCCCATGCAGCCCCAAAGCTTCACATTCAGACTCTTTTTCCTTAGTAATGCGTCACTTAGGCCACCATTGACTGGGGCCTGGATCATTGGTGATAGCAGAGTTACAGATTCACTAAGTTGGGGTTTAAAAGTCACTGATGATTTTTAAAGTATTTAAAATCAAGGTTAAATGGAATAGTTGATTACCTACATTTTCCTGAAGCCCTTTTAGTTTTGTTTTCTTTTGATGAAGGAAGAGGCTAACATGAGTTGGAGAAGATAATGGAAACTTAAAAAAAAAAAAACCGTACCTTGCTTTTGTTCAGCCCAAGATAAAGGGTAACTTTGAGGAAATGGAAGTGTCATAAATAGGTGCCCATGCCCTGGATGTTGTAAAGAACTGTGAGTTTTCAGAATTAGTTTGCTGTGTCAGGGAAGTACAGCCGAGTATGTTTTGTGAGGCCACAAAGCAATCACTGTCACACCAGTTAGGACTTTCCATTTGTTCTTACACAGTCTTAACCGTCTTTTATTTTTAAACATCCTTAAAAATAACCACCTCCCTCTTTTTAGTAATTATTAATTTATATTGGATTATTATAGTGCATTAATGAGGCAGGTCTCTGTGTTTTTTGGACTGTGTGATGGAGCAGCGCCTTGTTGTTCCATTGACATATCTTAGTGTCATGGTGAAAGGAGTGGCAGGACCCCAGGCAGCGTGTACACACCAACAATAAATTATATCAGCTGCTCATACATGTTTTTTTCACCTTCTGGGTCCTTAACTGTCTTCTCCTCTTGATTCTGCCCATAGGTTGTGGAAAGGAGGCGGACACCAGCTGAAATTAGAGAAGAGTTCGAGCGGCTACAGAGAGAGAGGGAAGAAAGGAGACTGCAACAGCGAACCAATCCCAAGGTGCACAGGGGCCCATTCTAATGAGGGTGTCTTAAAAGGCTTCATTACCAGAGGGCAGGTCTAAAAAAATTGAGTGCTGGTAGCTTTTGAAGGTAATAACATGCAGAACTGGATGGAACAAAATTTTGCTTATTTTGTCTCGGAGTAGTATCCTATCTGAAAAGTAGCTCCCTGGTGGCTGTCAGTAAAGCTGCTGCTGCTGCTGACCCAGAGAAGAGCGTCTGAACCACGGGGAGGGAAGACAAAACCAGTCCCATGGTTTTTCCAGACACCAAGGAGACACCCTAGACAGAAACTCAGACTAGTTCTCCAAGACCTTTTCTTCCCCATGCATGAAGAAATCAGTCAAAGGACAGTGTCAGGGGAAAGGACAGCAACATAACAAAGCATTGAGGCCGCAGAATTCCTTATGTACCAGTTAGCATGTGGAGAGCCAAATGATTCAGAGGGTTAGGGCTTTTGCAAACTGCATTAAGGAAGGACCTCTGCTTTCATAATCCCGACAATGGTGCAATAAGGTGGCCCTCTTTAACTCACCCAAGTCTTTGATGGAGTTGAGTCGTTAAACCCAGTGACACTCCTGGGTCTGAGAGTTACTTTTCTGTCCTGTGTGTAATATCTTTCTCCTTCAATTTGCTGGGGAGATTGTTCTGAATGTGTGTCCAAGTCCTGTGCAAATAGGATGTCTTGGTCAATTTGATATGCCAGTTGTACTGAATGGTTAATTGAACATGGCCCAGTGTTGTTCAGCTGTGTTTAATAAGAGGACTTCGTGGCCAGGCCCTATCTGTGTGGCCAGGACAGCCTGGCAGGCAGCCTGTCACTGTCAAGATAAGGAGCTGGGAGTTCCCCCTCAGCCCTGACCCCACCCTTCCGTCGGCCTCTTCTTGAAGGCTCCCATAAACCATGTCAACTCAGCCGTGTTGTTGGGAGGAACAGTGAAGCCCCTCAAAGCAATAAGAAACCTCAGTATTTTTCTTTACGTCTTCTAAAGAAAAGTAAAAAATGCTAGCTTGCAACTGGAAAGCATGCAAACTGAACTTCTGATCAAATAAATTCTAGAAAACAATTTTTTTTTTTAAAGACTCCTACTATATTTAAGGGTGTCCCTATGGTGGCATTCAACCATGAACTGAAAGGTTAGCTGTTCATATCCACCCAGAAGCACCTTGGAAGTAAGACCTGGCAATCTGCTTCCAAAAGATCACGACCTTGAAAACCCTATGAAGTAGTTCTACTCTGCACACAGAGGTCGCCATGAGTTGGAATCGACTCAACGGCAACTAACAACGGCATTTAAAGGACTATGTATTCAGAGTTCTCTCATCTATTTGAGTCCTACATTTCAAAGGATATTTGTCATTGCCAACACCTCCTTTCCTTCCACCCACCCTCCCTTCGATAGTTGATGACTGCAGGAGGGCCAAGTTATTTTTGGTCAAATGGGGGTTGAGAATTGAAACTGGATGAACAAGTCTAGGAGTTTGAGATAATTGGAGGAGTTGACAGTCCCTGAGGCACTCTGTCTGTGCTAGTGGCTTCTCTTCTCTGACCCTCCCTCCATCCCCCTGGTCTAGTGCATTGGGAGGAAGTCTGGTTTGAAAGGTCAGCACTGGCAGATGCGGGTAGGGGGGGTGTGGTGGGACAGGAGCCTGGCAGGAACAAGCTGTTACATTGGTATTTTTGCTGTTCTGGCTGGAGTTTTGCCACATTCAGAGCAATAAAAAGGAAAGAGAGCCTCACTGTAGTCCTGAGCCCCTGTGTCCTGTGATAAAATTGGCCATCTGGGTGTGTGCAGCAACCGCTTATGGAATTCTTCGGGAATGTGTCTCCGGGCCATGTTCCTGTGGAATGAGGGAGCACAGCTGCAATCATTTCATACAAGCATGCAAGTTATTTTAAAATTTCCAATACTTTGCTACTTCCATAAACTGCTTCCAAATAAATAAAACATTTTTTAACCAGAAATATTGAATGATAACCAGATGTTGGCTATGCAGTATTTTGAGGAGAGGTTTTGAGCTGGGTCTTTTATTCCATTTCCGAGTTTTGTTTTCTTTTCAAGATGAGTGGAAAGGCTTGGAACATTCTAACCCTAAGAAGAAAAAGATGATCTTTAAAAAGACCACAGGGAGAAGGGCGCTTTTGACAGCCATACGGATGAGCACTGGCCTGTCACCTGGACCCCTGCAAAGAACCACGGATAGTTGGGGGTTAGCAGGCTATATGGCATTTGTGGTGCTGCCACTTGAAACTCTTGACAGATATTTCTCTCCGTTTTCATCAGTGCAAGTTTGCTAGGTAGGGATTTTCCAGTAGGTTGTGTGTGCCTAGAACAGACAAAAAGGCCCAAGTTAGAAATAATGACTAACACTAATAAGATGAGACCCAGAACAAACAATTTAACCTCTGTCTTAGCTTCGTCATGTGTTACAATATGAAAAAGATGTAAACTTATTAGAGAAAGTTAAGCCTACTATATAAATACAAAGTATATGATTATACCAAGGTGAAGTAAGACTAAATTTTGTTTTGATGCTCAGTATGACAGAAGTGGAAATTACTTGACTCAGCAAGGCACTTCCTTTGCCCCATCACGGCCGTGTCCAGTAGAGTCTGTCAATTGGGATTTGAAAACAGCCCTCTACCAACTCAGTCAGCCCTGTCCTGTGTTGCTAACCCCAGCTCACAGCGACTCCATAGGGTTTCCAAGGCTGTAAATCTCTATGGAAACAGACTGCCACATTTTTCTCCTGAAGAGCCGCTGGTGGTTTTCGAATCGACGACCTTTCAGTTAGCAGTTGATCACTTTAACCACTGCACTACCAGGGCTCCTTCATCCTGTGTTGGTAGCCACAGTAATTCTTGATTTGTGTGAGAAGTGCTATAGAAAGCACTGTGGCACCCAGGAGTAAGTGGAACAGCCAACTCCAGTGTATCCACTTTTCCTCCTAGCTCTCCAGCTGATACACACACACACACACACACACACACACACAAATAGAAGGCAATATAGTAGAGCCTTACACTTAGAGCTGAGTGCCCTGGATTCTGATCCTTCCACTTTACAGTCCTGTGGCCTTGGTCAAGTCAGTCTTCTGGCCTTAGCCCAGTTTCTCCCTGTGTGAAAAGGGAGATTTGCCATGCAGGTTGACTGCGTGAGGTCGAATCCTTGGACCCCAAAGTCCTTACTTCTAATACCTTTGCTTTGCCCTATGGAAATAAAATCCTCCACCTGTATTTCTTGCTGGAAAATGTCACACTCAGGTTGCTATGAACCTAGCATCTCCTAGGCCCTCTCTGGGGAGCTGTGTCATGGAAGGGAATCTGGCCAGACAGGCCACGCAGATCACCTGCGAGGAGCTTGTGTGCCTGAAATCTGACTGGACCACCCGGGCCGTCCTCCTCTGGCTTTAAGATCCGTATTTTATTTGCATAATCCATCTACATTTCTTGTCTTTTAGAAACTAAGCTCATAGAAGAGGGTGGTTCAATGCCATATTCACTCCCTATTGATTATTTTAATTCCTTTCTTTTGTTAATACCCATAAATCCTGCCTCTCTGTGGAGGGCAGCCACTTTGAGAGTCTTTAGAAGATGATTGGATCCTGGGCAGCCTTGTCTGACTTTATTACTGCCTTTTTAACGGGCTCATTTAGATGCCGTGTGGAGCAAAGGATTAAGTTGAGGGTTGTTTAGGGGGGATGTTTGATTGTCTGTCTCTGAGGGTATATATTGCTTTATTTTTTTGACCTGGTTACATAGCATTTGATGGAGATTGTTACATTATGGACTGTTAACTCTTCTTTCCTCGGCAAAAACTCCTTTCTGATTTTAGAAAGTCTGCATTATCAGTGCCACTAGTGTGAGAGCTTAAAGACACAGCCTAGCTTTATCAGGAAAAAAATTTTAAGTACTGTATCAAAGCACATAACTCTGCAAATTTTTTTTAAATCCCCAAATGTTTTCATTAAAGTGTGTGCATATATTACTGAATTGTATTTAAAGGGTTTGTTAAAAAAAAAAAAAATTTTTTTTTTTTTTGCTTGCTGTGGCTAATGGTTGTAGCCATCAGAATGAGCCTGTGGTTATGACTCAGTCTGTTTCTGTGGAAATTATTCTGATGTCATAAAACTGACTTGACTTGGCTGACATGATAATAGTGCAGAAGAAAAGCCGTTTGAACCCATATGTTTGTTGTGCTCAATGGCAAGAAGGGGCAATTTACCATATGCAAAAAAAGAGCTGCTATTGAAAGTGGAGAAGGTGGGAAATTGTCATATAAGGAGAAGGGAGGAAAGCCTCTGTCGTATAGAACAGACCTTGGGGAAGAGAGGAGTTGGCTGTCTATTTAGAAGTCACCAAAAAACCAAACATGTTGCCGTTGAGTCGATTTTGACTCATGGCCATCCCATGTGTTACAAAGTAGAACTGGCTGAGCTCCTTAGGGTTTTCTTGGCTGTAATCTTTACGGAAGCAGATCACCAGGCCTTTCTTCCCCGGCACTGATGGGTGGGTTCGAACCACTAAAGTTTCGGTTAGTAGTCAAGCACAAACCATTTGCACCACTTAGGGCCCTTCTAGAGGCAACAAAACCAGAAAAACCAAACCCGTTGTTGTTGAGTCAATTCCGATTCATAGCGACGCTATAGGACAGAGTAAAACTGCCCCATAGGGTTTCCAAGGAGTGGCTAGTGGATTTGACCTGCCCACCTGTTGATTAGTAGCCATAACTCTTAACCACTGTGCCACCAGGGCTCCTTCAGAAAACACGGAGGGATTCAAAAAATTTAAAGAACTGTTCCACCCCCATCATGTCAGTAGAATCACTTACAAATAAGATTTCAAAATTTAAAGACTTCTGTTTATAGATGTGGGGCAAGGGGTAGTGAGTAGTGACTGGATGGGAGTTGTTCTTGGAAACCCTGCTAAGTTTGAGTTTGATTCCCCCATAAAATTTGAGAACACAGGTCACTTTTATCTCAGATAAAATGATCCTGTGAAAATGGTTGTCACAAGAGCCATCGTGTGTTCATCAATTATAAAACGAGCAGATTTTACATAGCCTCTTATCACCTCTTTTGATGGAATTTTCAATTAGTAAATAGTTACTATGACATTGCATTTGACAAAAATTGCTCATGTTATCGTTATAGTCAGATAAAGAAATCTAAGCATGAAAGTAATTCAGAAAGGTCCATTCCTGTCTGACTGAACCACTGATTTTACTCAGAGAGGGTTGGTGAGAAGCTTCTCACGGTGTGAGAAAGGCACATGTTTTCACATTCACAGACCCAAGGCAGAAGAACAAAATCAAGATTCTTAGAGATCCCAGTGAACTGAAACGAAAGGTTAAATTAACACAATAAAATTTAACAGGAATAAATCCACTAGGTAAGGGAAGGAGCAGACAGGAAAAAAATTGACTTCTGACTTAATATTAGCAACAGTTTAGCATATTTGTGGGTTGGGGGTGAATAGGGTAAAGATGATTCATTCATTCATCAACTAATATAAATTGGGTGCTTATAGCATGCCAGACACTGTTCTAGATGTGGGCATATAGCAGAGAATAAAACAGACAAAACCCCGCCCTCTCATCTCTCATGAAGCTTAACCATCCTAGAAGGGGAGACAGATGCTATGCAGTAAACATAATACATAAATTATATATTAGAAGGTGATAAATGCTGTGGAGGGAGGGAATAAAGCAAGGTAAGGGGAGAGGAATGCAGTTTTAAATAGGGTGGTCAGGTCTCATTGAGAAAGTGACAATGGAACCAAGATGAGAAGGAGATAAGCGAATTAGCCACATGAATATCTAGGGAACAGCTTTCCAGATGGAAGGAACAGCCAGCACAAAGGCTAGAATAGGAGAGTGGGTCTGGTATGTTCAAGGAATAAATAGAAAAGAGGCCAATGTGACTGGAACAGTGATGGAGAAATTAGTAGCAGTTGAGGCATATCTTCAATTCCCCTAATAGGAAGCAGGGATTAGACTGAATATGTGATGGTTCAAGAGATCAGAACCGATATTGGTAAGTGAGTATTGTAGGAAGATGATTTGGGAATCGGTATAAGGAACATTGAACAAGTCAATCTGTTAGGGATTAAAGGAAATTGCACTTATATCCACTATTTTGTCTTGAACATGATGTACTAAATACCTACATCTTCTAAGAGGCCGAGGGTGAGGAGGTATGTAGTTAACATAAAAAATAAATTTTGGGGTGCAAGCTGATCCCAGAGCCAGTGCAGAAGTAGATCCCTGGCCTGGCTGCAGTGCTCCCACCTGGCCTGGAGTTCCTTTGGATCAGAAATGGCCAGGGCCATTGATGACGTCTCGTGGCTGGCTGGGAAGGGACTGGGCCCTGTGTCTCTTTCTCCAGCCCTGCCTGTGAGTAATGGTGCCATTTGGTTATATTGGGTCCTGCTGATCAAGAACAGACACAAGTCTATTAATATAAAAATAAACGTAGATTTTTTTTGAGATATAAATAGTATTGATGTAGCGTCTAGTTTCAAAGACAGATATAATCTTACATATATGTAAAATTATACATATATATGTGACATATTATCTTACAGGTATGGAAATTTTTTTTCCAATTATTTTTCGTCAAAATAATATGTGTAAATAGTGCAAAAACTCAAATAGTTACTAGACTTATAAAGAAAAACAGTAGCCCCCTCTACCCTCCTTCAGTAATCCTGACTGTGTTCCCCAGAGGCGCCACTCCCACCTCTTTGAGCTTTTTCTTCCGATATTTATCCCATATTTCTAAGTCACATATTGACACTGTTATTTCTTCATTTTCAGTCTTAGTGGTTATTTATTGATAAGGGAAGTTAAGGGTGTAATTCCTTTCTCAGTCTACCCAGTATAGTTATAAATTAATGTTCAGTGTATACATTATTATGACCCTATAGATATTATTCAGCTGAGGCAGATAGTATACCATGATAACATGACCTTTCTTAATACACTTTTTTCTCCATGGTGTTTGTAATCGTCCCATTGGGTTCATTTGATTAGTTTTCTATAAATCACTAATTTATTTCCAAACTCTGTCAAAACTGAAACTTTCCTCTCAATTTCATTCAGACACCTTATATATTCTGTCACTCTGATTTTGTTATTGGCAGCATCTCTCCAGAACCTTCCATCAACCCCATTCCAGTCTGGACTCTGCTTCCTAGGCCTGCTTTAAAGCTGTAGTCTTGGACTTTACTTCACCAGCTTCCTCAGAACACCCTTTCATTCGTTTATTCAGCAAATTTTTATTAAGTGCCAACCTTGCAGAGGCACTTTTAGGCCCTGGACATACGCTGAACAAAAGAGCCCCGTCCATCACAGAGCTTAGATTCCCTCCAACCCTTTCTGTGGTTGGATCACCCACCTTCCTCTTTGGTTTTCTTCTCTTTTGAGGGAAACATCCTCCAGTAGCTTCTTTAGAAAGGATGTATGTGAGACACATTTCTTTTTCCTTTTTTTCTACTTTTTTGTTTTAAAAATACACACATGCATGGGGGCACAAATATGGATTTTTCTTAGACTTAACCAAATATCGTGCGGGATTGGTTTACGGAATCTGAAGGTTTAGGACTGTGGTCTAGTGGGACAACTCAGTCAGTTGGAATAATGTAGAGCATAAAAGTTTATGTTCTACATCCTGGTTTGGTGAGTAGCATCTGGCGTCTTAAAAGCTGCAAGCAGCCAACTAAAATACAACTATTGATCTCTACACATCTGGAGTAAAAGAGAAAGAAGGAAATTAGTCCACCAGACTAATATTCTACATGAACCACAATCTCATCTACCCGGAGGCCAGAGGATTTAGATGGTGCCCAGCTACCACTACTGACCGTTGTGGTCAGGAACACAATAGATGAACGCTGATAGTCATGGGAGCAAAATGTGGAACAGAACTCAGATTTTTAAAAACTCCAAACTTATTGGACTGGTTGAGACTGGAGGACTTCCCAAGACTCTTTAAACCTTGAACCAAAACTATTCCATGAGGTCATCTTTTAACTGAATAACTTATTGGCTGATAAAATAAACAGTGTCATCTGTGAGTACTGTGCTCCTATAAAAAATCATCTATATGAGATAAAACAGTGAACATTTACTCAAAATCAAAGATGAGAAAGCAGGGGTGCAGGGAAACTAGATAACTGGAAACAGAACAACCAGAATGGAAATAATGAGAAAGTTGACACTGAAAAATGTAACCAATGTCACTGAAGGAATTGTGTAGAAATTGTTAAAGGAGACCCTAATTGCTATGTAAACGTTCACTGAAAACACAATAAAATATTTTATTAAAAAAATATACACAAGGAGGCGAGGCCAAGAAGGCAGAGTAGTCAGACGCTTCCAGTGGTCCCTCTTAAAACAAAGACCCGAGAAAACAAGTGAATCGATTATGTATGACAATCTAGGAGCCCTGAACATTAAAGGCAAAGTTGAGGAATTGGACTGAGTGGCAGGGGGAGGGAGAGACAGTTCAGAAGCAGCGAGGAGTTGCCAGACCTGACCTGGTGGGAGCCAGCGCCCTTCAGGCCGGATCAGCTGGCGTGCGCGGTGAGGCAAGCAGTGACGTTCGGGATGCGTTTTCCACGTTGGGAGAGACCAAGCAGCAGAGTGTCTGCTCAGGCCTCCAGAGCCAGTGAAAAGCAGCGCTCAATCGGCAAAAGATAAGTACAAGTGTTTAACCTACCTTGCAGATCAAAAAACACCCTGTTTGGGAAGAACCTCTGTCCCATTTACCTGCTCCCTCCCCACTCTGCACCTGTCCGAGCCAGCTTCAGTGATTGCTGAAACTAAGACCTGTCACACGCCCTGAGCCGTTTCTCCGGCCTTGGAGAGGGAACAAATTAACAAACAGGAAAAAATAATTTACCAGCTCCCCTAAACCAGAAACTCAGGGCAGGGACAGCTCCTTTTTCTAGGCACAGGCATAAGGGGTGCATGGACTTTGAATGCCTTTCCCCCCTGTATAGACCTGTGTGGGCCCATTTCAGCAGCATAGGCCCTCATTAGCACAGTACAACAGGGTATATACCTGAAGCCTGACTTCACTGTACCAGCTATACGGTGGAGTGACAGGTTCATGACATTTGATACCGCTCTGCGCATTAAGCAGGGTCCTCACCTACCCACATCAAAGGCCTGAGAAGTGGTGCCTCCCAGTCCTTAGAGCCAACAGCAATGGGTGCCCATAGTCTGGCTGCAAAACCCACCCACCTATGCACTCTAGGTAACGGGGACACGCTTTCCTCCCAGACACTCAAGGACAGCCGTCAGCCCCCTGCCTTTCTCAGCACGTGACCTCCTACTGCAGTCAGATACTTGTGCCTACTCCAGTCACCCCTGCTTGTCTAGGACTGTAGGTGAGCGCCTGCACCACACACTTGGTAACCGACTATCTGGACACCTCAGCTGAATCCATACAAGAAAAGTAAACTGACTCCTGGGCTCACATACCTAGTAACAGATCTAACCACCTGGTGACAGGACGTTAGAGCTTCACAGGTGCCAATAATCAAACTAGCTCACACTAGCAACCTATTTGGGCATATCGAAACAAAACAAAACAAGAAGCTAGGACACAGTAAGTAAACATAAAATAAATACAATAACTTATTGATGGCTCAGAGACAACAGTCAATATCAAATCACATAAAGAGGCAGACCGTGATGGCTTCAGCAAGCTCCCAAAACAAAGAATCAAGAAATTAACCAGAGGAAGAGAACTTCTTGGAATCACCGGAGGCATAATACAAAAGATTAATATACAGAACTCTTCAAGAGATCAGGAAAACGTGGAACAAGCCAAGGAACATACAGACAAAGCAGTAGAGGAACTTAAGAAGATTATAGAAGAACACAATGCAAAATTAACAGGCTGCAAGAATCCATAGGAGAGACAGCAAACAGAAATCCAGATGATAACAATAAAATTTCAGAATTAGACAACTCAATAGAAAGTCATAGGGGCTGAGTGGAAATCAGAATTAGTGAGACTGAAGATAAAACAGTTGACACCAACTTATATGAGGAAAAATCAGATAAAAGAATTTTAAAAAATGAAGAAACCCTAAGAATTACATGGCACTCTATTAAGAGAAATAACCTATATGAGTAATTGGAGTACCAGAATAGGGGGAGATAACAGAAGATACAGAGAGAATTGTTGAAGATTTGTTGGCAGAAAACTTCCCTGATATTGTGAAAGATGAGAAGATACCTATCCAAGATGCTCATCAAACCCCACACAAGGTAGATCCCAAAAGAAAGTCACCAAGACATATTATAATCAAATTTGCCAAAACCAAAGATAAAGAGAGAATTTTAAGAGCGTCTAGGGATAAATGAAAAGTTAAGCTTGGGCTACTCAGCAGAAACCATGCAGGCAAGAAGGCAATGGGATGACATATATAAAGCCTTGAAGGAAAAAAAAATTGCCCGCTAAGAATTATATATCCAGCAAAACTGTCTCTCAAATATAATGGCAAAATTAGGGCATTTCCAGATAAACAGAAGTTTAGGGAATTTGTAAAAACCAAACCAGAATTATAAGAAATACTAAAGGGAGTCCTCCGGTTAGAAAATCAATAACATCAGGTAACAACCCAAGACTAGAACACAGGACAGAGCAACCAGATGTCAACCTAGATAGGGAAGTTACAAAAATAAATCAAAGCTAAAACACTGAAAATAGGAAAACAGAGACATCAATATGTAAAAGATGACAACATTAAAACAAAAAGAGGGACGAGAAAACGTAGTCATAGATCTTTCATATGGAGAGGAAGTCAAGGCGATATAAAGAAATAAAAGATTGGTTTAAACTTAGAAAAACAGGGATAAGTATTAAGGTAACCACAAAGGAAACTAACAATCCTACACATCAAAATAAAACAAGAAAAACATAAACACTCAGCAAATACAAAATCAACAACAGTGAAAAAGATGAAAATACATAAAGAAAAACGACTCAGTACAGAAAATTAAGTGAAATAAAGAAACTGTCAATAACACAAAGAAAAAAGACATCAAAATGACAGCACTGAACACAAACCTATCAATAATTAGGCTGAATGTAAATGGACTAAATGCACCAATAAAGAGACAGAGAGTGGCAGAATGGATTAAAAAACACCATCTGTATGTATGCTGCCTACAAGAGACACACCTTAGACTTAAAGACACAAACAAACTAAAACTCAAAGGATGGAAGAAAATACATCAAGCAAGCAACAATCAAAAAGAGCAAGAGTGGCAATGTTAATCTCTGACAAAATAGACTTTAAAGTAAAGTCCACCACAAAGGGTAAGGAGCAACACTATATAATGATTAAAGGGTCAGTACACCAGGACATAAGCATAGTAAATATTTGCATACCCAACAACAGGGCTCCAGAATACATAAAACAAACTCTAACTGCATTGGAAAGAGAGATAGACAGCTCCACAATAATAGTAGGAGACTTCAACACACCACTTTCGTGGAAGGACAGAACATTCAGAAAGAAGCTCAGTACAGACACGGAAGATTTAAATGCCACAGTCAACCACCTTGACCTCATAGACATATATAGAACACCCCACCCAACAGCAGACAAGTATACTTTCTTTTCCAACGGAATTTTGTGTATACTCTTACTACTCTGCCTGATTGGTTAAATATAGTATGAAACTGTGAGGTGTGGTTCCCAGGGAGTCCAGTTAGTTTTAGTACAGGGGGGGATAAAAGAACTATTTTGTGCTGTAGATTAAATCTTCTAGCTCCCGAAGAGTCATAAAGAGAATCTGTAGCTGGTGGATGTCTCCCTGATGATTTTCAGTAGTATCATCCTTGTATGTAAAGGACTATACATAACTTGTCGTTCTTGTTGCCATTTTTCATATACCAGTAGATAGCAGAATTAGGTACTTAGAACATGCAGCCTGCCACCTGTTTTATATGGCCTGTGAGCTAAGAATATTTTGTGACACATGAAAATTATATGAAACTCAAATTTCAGTGTCCATGAATAAAGTTTTATTGGAACACTGCAACACTCGTTCATTTATGTATTGTATATAACTGCTTTTGTGCTACAGTGACAGAGCTGAATAGTTTCAACAGTACTTGCCCACAAAGCCTAAAATGTTTACTGTCTGGTCATTTACAGAAAGTTTACCAACCCCTGCTGTAGAAGAATAACATGAAATGGACTAGTAGCAGAAGAAATAAACAAAATGCTTTTAAAATTTTTGTGACTTAGACTTGATAGCAGTGGTTACTTTTATTTGAAAAAATGTAATTCTAACTCAATAATAATAGGACATGAACCTGCATGTTCAATTAGAAGTTGAAAAATACAACCTATTTGATTTATCGAGTTTGATTTCTGTTTGTCCTTTGCTTTATAATTTTTGATCTTTTGTCAAAATTCAAATCTGACTTCATTCCTCTCAAACTTCTCACTTCTTATTGTGTAATATCTCAAAAGTGGAAATGAATTGTAAATTGCAGCCAAACCCCTCTTTGGCATGTAGAGTAGAAATCCATCTAGTTCTGGTGCTTCAAGCAGTACATTTTCAAGAGGTTATTTTCTTGAGAAGGAAGAAGAACAGGTGTCTGAACCAGTCTCTAAAATATTAAGAAATGGCCTTGTAAACTCAAAATCACTTGATCAGTCCTTGGCTGGGGCAATTTTATTTTTTAATTTCATCAAGCGTGGTTAGCACTTGAGCCTAACATGTCTGCTCAGCTCACTGTGTTCTGATTCAGTCATTTTCCATAGACTTGGGTCAACACCAGGGGCTGTGGAGTCTTAGAACCCTCCAGCTCATCGGTATTTCTCGTTATTGTGGGCTTCTGTAAAGAAACAACACAATGGTTGAAAACGTGATGACATGAGCAATATCATTAAACTTTTAAAGGTTACTATATCATCTGGTGAACTAGTTGATTGTCAGTGTGAGGCTGCAATGCAGTAAACTGTTTTATATGTCTTTTCTAATCATGGTCTCTTAACTCCCACAGAATGATTGGCCGGGACTGTGCAAATAAGGTGTGTAAAACTCTTACAGGGATTGTTCAGCAACTCTCTCTCTGTCTTTCCATGCAGGCGCTCCTGGGCTTCCTCACAACATCTCTGGGTAGTTGGACTTCTTACACATTAGCTAGCAGCCCACAGATTGTGCATCTAAGAGACCTAGACAGAAGCTGCAGGGCTTCTTATGACCTGGCCTTGAAAGTCGGCACCATCACGTCTACTGCATTCTGTTGGACAAAAGCAAGTCTCAGAGCTAGGTCAGAGTCAGGGGTGGGGGTCTACACAAGGGTGTGAGTACCAGCAGACGTGATTTATTGGGAGGCCCTCTTTGAATCCAGACTTCTACACTCTTTCACCAGTATTTTTCTGAAAAATCTATTTTCAGTGAGTTTTTTTTCCTTTCATTAAATTGCCTACCATCCTCAAGAAAGTTGCATTTTACAGTTACTAAATTTAATTGATTCTTCTTTGTATGTCGTAGTAGCCTTAACTGAGAAAGCACTCTCTCAATTCTCAGTTTCTTTATATGAGAATATATGAATGTTTTGGCCCAAATATTTTCAGTTATTGTCTTTTTGCCTCCAGAGTATGTTTCTTTGACAGATGTTTTATAAGTTGTCTTTACTTATGATCTTTTGAATGTTTTATTAAATTTGTTGTTGTTGTTAGGTGCCGTCAAGTCAGTTGCGAGTCATAGCAACCCTGTGTACGACAGAACGAAACACTGCCCAGTCCTTTGCCATCCTCACAATCGTTATCATGCTTGAGCCCATTGTTGCAGCCACTGTGTCAGTCCATCTCGTTGGAGGTCTTCCTCTTTTTCACTGACCCTCTACTTTACCAAGCATGATGACTTCTCCAGGGACTGGTACCTCCTGATAACATGTCCAAAGTATATGAGATGAAGTCTCACCATCCTTGATTCTAAGGAGCATTCTGTCTGTACTTCTTCCAAGACAGATTTGTTTGTTCCGTGGTATACTCAGTATTCTTTGCCAACACCAGAATTCAAAGGCATCAGTTCTTCAGTTTTCCTTATTCATTGTCCAGCTTTCCCATGCACGTGAATCAATTGAAAATACCATTGCTTGGGTCAGGCACACCTTAGTCCTTAAACTGACATTTTTGCTTTTCAACACGTGAAAGAGATCTTTTGCAGCAGATTTGCCCAGTGCAATGCACTGTTTGATTTATTGACTGCTTTTTCCAAGGGTGTTGACTGTGGATCCAAAATGAAATCCCTGACAACCTGAATATTTTCTCCATTTATCGTGGTGCTGCTTATTGGTCCAGTTGTAAGGATTTTTGTTTAATCCATACTGAAAGCTATAGTCTTTGACCTTCATCAGTAAGTGCTTCAAGTCCTCTTCGCTTTCAGCAAGCAAGGTTGTGTCATATGCACATCACAGATTGTTAATGAGTCTTCCTCCAATCCTGATGCTGCATTCTTCTTCATATAGTCCAGCTTCTCAAATTTTTTTCTCAGTATACAGGTTGAATAAGTCCAGTGAAAGAATATAACCCTGACGCACACCTTTCCTGACTTTAGGTGATATAAAATTCTAAGCCCATCAATTTCATTCTATTCCAGGACAGGATATAAATTTAACCAATTAAAAATGACAACTTCATCAAAAGGTTCTTAAGGTAAAATTGAGATATTTCAAAATGCCATTATGGAATTTCAAAATTAAATTTTATAAAGCATTTGAGCTCTTATTTGTTCAGTTTTTCCCTCTTAAAGAGATATATTTCAGAGTATTTCTGGTTACAATTTTTATTTTCAGCGATTGAAATTTTCTAAATATTTCAAAAGTGCAGGGTTTTTGTTTGTTTCTTTGCTTTGTACTCCATTTGTTAAATTTCCAACTGATTGTGAACAAAGTACAGCCAAACTTTAGAGGACTTATGTAAAAGTTCAATAACCAGTACAAGACCCTGAGACTGACTTAAAAAGTAGTTCTACAAAAGCTTATATTTCTAATATGCACTTTTACATGTACTGTAATATTGCTTTTTTTGTTGTTCAGCATCCATTTCATCATAAAAATGTGTTCTGTTACTGTGAATATAGAAAAGTATTTGTAAATTTTGACAACTACAACTTTTTTCATAAGTATCATATCGCAGCTTGTTTTGACACATTTATGCATTTTGTGTGCCCCACAACTAATCCTTAGAATATTTCTGCTCCATGGGTTTCTTGGTTTAATAAATTGGGGGGAGAAGGGTTGTTTTTTACCATGACACTATACCAAAATTGATCTTTGAGTGTCAACACAAGAACAGTTTAACATTGAATGTCTAACTTTGTAACTGAATTTACAGGAGCATTTATGTCAGTGTTTCACCTTCAACAGAAATCAAACAATTGTTAGGAATAACTTAACCGATTTTCTGTTCAAAGCGTCTGACAACATTGCATAAAACTGGCATTATTGGCAATCGTGAAGTCCTTCTGCTAATAGAGCCAGCACATGAACAGCTATTGTTCTGTCTTTCAGTTACACTTTAAAAGCCTTGGAATTGAAAGTGAGCAAAATTAGAAGAACTATTATTTCATCTAAGTGAAAAGTCATGTTTCACAGAGTTATATGCAAATACACTTTCTGCAGCTACAGCCTCATTTTGGGACACAGTCTTCTTAAAAGAACTAACTCTTGAAGAAGATGTTAATGCTTCTTTAGCAGATCTGAGATTTTTAATTCTCACATGGTTGAGTTAGCACTATGGATGGTCAGGGCTGAGAACATTTTATGTAAGTTGCAAGTTTATCATCAACTTTCTGGGAAAATGGAAATTTAGTTCTTAATTTTCTCATTAAACATACACTATGTTTAATCTCTTTTCTGCTTAAAGGGTTTAATGCAAAATAAAGCAAGCAATTTTATTGCCAATCAATAAAAAAATTGTAGATTTATATCAGGATTTGGCAGACCAGCCTGTGGGCCACATTCAGCCTGCTGCTTATTTTTGTACAGCCTGTGAGCTAAGAATGGCTTTTACATTTTTAAATGGTCGGGGGTTGGGGGGGGGGTCAAAAGAAAAGTAATATTTTGTAAGATACAAAAATTATCTAAAATTCAGATTTCAGTGTCAGTGTCCATGAAGAAAGTTTTATTGACACACACCCACACCCATTCATTTACTGTTGTCTTTGGTTGCTTTCACACTACAGCAGCAGAGTTAAGTGGTTGTGACAGAGACTGTTTGGCCCACAAAGCCTAAAATTTTTATTATGGCCCTTTATAGAAAAAGTGTACCAACCCCTGATTTATACCATTCAATAGATGACAAAAACCACTGTGGCAGGAGTGTTCAGACTACTAGGTTCTACTGGTATGGCTATTCCACCTTTATCTTCCACAGGTCTCACATACATCTAGAGTTTCCCAGGGACATGGCTGACCAAAGCCCTTACGGCTCCATTTGTCTTAGAGGCCGAGGCACTGGCCAGCTGCCTGAACCACCAGATGGACAGCAGGTCATGTGGAACAGAACCTCAAATTCCTTTAAAAAAAAAAAAAAAAATCAGATCTACTGGACTGGTTGAGACTATAGGACTCCCTGAGACTAGTGCCCCGAGATACTCTTCAAACGTTGAACCGACACTAGCCCTGAGGCCACCTTGTAGCTGAATAGAAGATTGGCTCAAAAAATAACGAGTATCACACATACGTAATGTGCTCCTTTTAAAAATCACTTATATGAAGCCAGACTGTCGACAATTTTACTTTAAAAGAAAGGTGAGAATGTAAGGGGGCAGGGAAACTAGATTAATGGAAACAGAACAACCAGAACGGAAGTAATGAGAATGTTCACGCTTGTAAAGAATATAACCAGTATCACTGAACAACATGTAGAATTGTTGAACAGGAACCTAAACTGTTGTGTAAACCTTCACTGAAAACACAATAAAATATTATCTAAAAAAAGAAAAGAAAAAAATTAAAAGACAGACCCCCAAGCCACTCTTGAGGTGATAGAAATGTTCTGTATCTTGATTTCAGAGGTGATTTTACAAGTGTATACATCTATCCAAACTCATTGAATTGTATACTTCAAGTGGGTGCAGTGTATTATATGTAAATTGAACTTCAAGAAAGTTTTTTTAAGAAATGGGTAGTAGAGAATTTAATGAAAATTTGTGTATGCGTGGTCATGTTTTCACACATTTGTTTAAGATACATGCCCATTTGAAAAGTCTTCGGAATATAAAAGAAAATGATAAACATGATTTCCTGAGTAAAGAGCATTTTATTGGTCAGCAGAATTTCAGCTTACTGTTTCTTGAGAGAATAGGATTCTGTTTCTCATAACTTAATTCTCAAATTAATTTTAGAAGTGGAGCAATTTTTAAATCCTTGCTTCTTCGTAATGTTAATTTGTTTGCACTTCTGTATCTTTAGAGGTATTTTTCTGTTTTAAAGAGTTTTAAGTTAGCTTTGTGGCATAAGCGTGTTTAGAGGAAAACGTTGAATCCGTGTAGCTAGTGTCTAGGTGGCTTTATGCATTCGAGGGTGAAATCCAGAGAGGATCTGCTTAGAGTTATGAAATGGACCCCCTTGCTCCTTGAAAATCAGATTGTGTACATTTTTCTTTTTCTCACTTGTCTTTGGCGTGTCATTCCGCTGTAGAAATGACTGGTTCCCTGGGTCAAACAAGCCTCTCTAACTCTGAGACTCTGGTGCTCTGCCGCTTGGCTTGGAACTGTGACTTTCATGCTTTGTGGCTTCATCACGGGGTGTCCTACCTGAGCCAGGTGAACCATGAAGTCAGATGCCTTGTGTAATTAAGCCATGATGGCTTTTTAAACATAGTATTGTCTTTCACTGTACAAATAACCACCCCCTCAAGCTGACTGCTTGCTTTTCTCTCCTAGGGAACCATCAGCGTTGGAGTAGATGCCACTGACCTTTTTGATCGTTATGAGGAGGAATATGAAGATGTCTCTGGTAGTGGCTTTCCACAGATTGAAATTAACAAAATGCACATCTCCCAGTCCATCGAGGTAAAGCACACAAACACCTCTCTGAGAACAGTGAGCTGAGTTAACGAGGCAAACCCACCAGCAGCTGGAATGAAAGAGCCTGCTCGGGGTTTCTCATCTTTATTTATGAAAGGATGCAATTAGCAACTTTAAAAAAAAGAAAGAAAGAAAGAAAACGGCAGTCACTGCCTGGTTTGTTGCTGCTTTCTGACAGGTTAGCCAGCATGAGTCGGTGGGTGGGGGTGCTTAGCTCCCAGGTTCCGCAAGTGCTAATGGTCCAGGAGAAGTAGAAGTCCAAGGTCCTGGTGATTTCAGGAGGGAACCGAGAGCTCTGCGGATAATTCTAGGAAGTGCTTTTAGCTTTAAGCCCACTCTGTTGTGTGCTGAAAAGCTATAGCATCTCTGCTTCCTGAGCCCTGGCATCACCAAAATAACATCTTTCTGCCCATTAGTTGACTGTGGGGACATCAGGCCGTTCTTCCAAGTGTCACAGTGCGTCTCTGCCTCCTCAGCTCGTGTATTTATTCTCAAGTGTATCAAGTGGAACATGGAGTCCTAACTCGGGGACACTTGCCCGCCCCTTGGAGCTCCTAGAGTCAGCTAATACAGCCACAGCAAAGTCTTTAATCCCTTCCCTTGCCCTGGGTGCCAGCAAGGTCTGGAGAGAGAGGCCCAGACATCCCACAGCAGGGAGGCACCTGGCAGAGTCTCTGGGCATCTAATGCCGCTGGGTACACTCAGACCCAGCATTCAGCCCTGTGTTTCCCTCTGGTTTTTTGAAGTTTTCCCACAAAACTTTTGTAAAACATGTTACCTTAGTAGCCACATGCAGTTCAGATTAGCAAAATGAGAGAAAAGTAAAGCAGTTTAGGTAATTGGGCATCCCTCCGCACTTGTGAACTGTGGAGTCATCTTTTGGGCCTTGTACTGATGATGTATTTATTAGACTACTATTGCTGGAGCTCTCATTGCTTTGATCCATTCATTACCAGCAGATACTGTTTTCTAGGCACCCTTGACAGCTACAGACACAGCCATCCTCTCTGGAAACCTCTCGACCCAGAATGGCAATGGAGGGGGCTCCATTAACTTCGCGCTCCGACGAGTCACTTCTGCCAAGGGCTGGGGAGAGGTAAGCGTGCCACCTGGCCGGGCTGTGTCATCCTCCCTTGTAAAACCTGGTTCTGAACACTTACACTCTAAAAGCTAGCTTGTAAAATGATGAGGGCAGCCACATCAGTGTGCAGTTGGACTCTGAGGGCCAGACTTCCGTAAGCTAACTGATCCCAGGAGAAAAATACGCCTCCTATCTGAGAAGGAGTCCTTTCAGCCTGCTACACAGTTTCAGGTTAGGGTAGGAACACAGGATTTCCCTGGAAACTCCAACTTTCAGAAAGCCACCCTTGAGAAACTCAGTGTCTTTGTTCCCTTTAAGCAAAAGCGTGTGTGCTGAGTCCTTTCCCTGCACAACCCCAAGGCCGGGGACGTTTTCAGCGTGCTGGTCCAGTGACTAGTGGTCATTCAGCAGCCAGTTCTGCCAAGCAGATTGAGCTGTATCGAATTAACATTGAAGCGTTGCCTTGAAAGTCACCCAGCCTAGTAAATGAGGCAGCCAAGCCGGCTGCAGACTCCAAGGCTGTGCTTATGCAGAACTGCTGATGGGCTTCAGCACCAGACCCCGGAGAGCCATCTCCAGTCACCTGTGAGACGCGCAGCTGGGAAAGCAGAGCAGAATGGAAATGCAAAGAAACCGGTGCACCTGACTGCAGCCGGCCCTCTACAGATGGCAGCTCTTCTGCAGGGTGGCGCCCCAGCGCCAGAGCCTCCTCTCCTGGCCTGAGCCCTGAATGGGCAGCAGGGGTGCCCCAGGCTGGAAGAGGGGAGCAGGCGAGCAGTGTTTTCTGGAGGGGCTTTTTTCTGAAACCTGCATCACTGAAACCTGGGCCTCCTTTGCATCTGTGGAAACAAGCAGCTCCTTCGGGCGAAGGTTAAGATGAGACTTGAAGGATCCTTCCCTCCCTCCCCCTACTTTTAGAGTCTGTCCAGACCGATGGCATTGAATTAAACCAGGCACAGACCTGGGACCTGGGTTGCTGCTGTTAGGTGAAAACACCATTAATACTTTCTCTGTTTCTTTTTCCAAACAGTTAGAATTTGGAGCTGGAGATCTACAGGGGCCTTTATTTGGCCTAAAACTCTTCCGTAATCTCACACCAAGATGGTAAGTATGAGAGAGAGATATGCTTTGATGGTCTGTTCATTTAGGAGAGTGGGACCCTGTGTATTACATTTGTTGAGGTGGTTTTGGTTACAGCGTCTGCCCTGCCAGGTCACTGCACATGCTGAGAGCAGACCTGCAGCTGACAGGAAGCTGGGGCATGGGGAGGATGTGCCTGGGGTAGAAGGAGATCTGGAGTCCTGTGCCCGCCCTGGGGCTCCCGCCTCTGTAAGCCGCAGTTTCCTCATTGTGGGGCCGACACGCCTGTCCTGCTTGTCTCACGGTGGCCAGGAGGACCACGAGACATCAGAGGGAAAGTACCTTCATGGCGAAGTTGGTCATCTGTGCTCGGATATTGCTTGACTTGTAAATCATTTCTTTGTCCCAGAGAATGTGGCCTTCTGTTTTAAGTTCTTAAAAAGGGACCTTGTAAAGCATGAAGCAACTTGTCCAACTACATGATGATCCAGTGTGCTGGGGCTTTGAACCCCACCAGCCTATGTGTCCCTCCACCTTCGCTCCCACAGTGATGTCATACTCCCAGAACTGTGCACCACTGTCCCTTCTAGAACATAGAGGCATCCTTATTCCCCATTACCGGGGTCTGCGTGAGCTCAGATAAAAGAATTAGGTGGACGGTAAAATAAAACCTCTTTCTTCTAAGAAAAAAAAAATGTAGCTAACAGGGTCCTGGGATGGGGTATATGTTTGAGAAAAAAATTATTTCCCTTCCAGTTGAACAGATACCTGTATGTCTCCCAGGCTCTGCAGGGTGAGACAGACCTGCCCCTGCCCTCCAGGCTCGTAGCTCTGTCCATAAGACTTGGGGTGGGGAGCAAAGGCAAGTCCACAGGCCACTCTTCATAAGGCAAGTGAGGTGACTGTTGTCAGAGAAAGAACGCAGTAGGACCAGGATGCCTGTTTGGGAGGCTTCTGAAGGACAGGTGAAGACCGGCTTATAGAAGTTCTTCTGGGCAGAGGACGTGAGACGGGCAGGTGTGCTAGACATCCTTGTGTCAGTGATCACCTGGGTGCTGGCTAGAACACAGCTTCACAGGCCTTGCTCTAGCAGAATGGATCCAGTGGGTTCGGGAAGGGGACTGGGAATTAAACTTCTGACAAGATTTTGAAATGATATAGTATAAAGTGGTATTCTCTAATCTTGTCTGCTTAGACTTGTCGCCTCTGATGCTAACAGGTCCCCTGCACCTGCCCTGCTAACCAAATCAGGCCTGTGAGTGAGAGGCCTGGGATCCATAGTGCGTTTACCAAGCAGCCCAGGTGACTGATAAGATCGGACACGTTTAGGAGACGCTTTGTTCTTGTTGAGCCTCATAAAGTATCCGTCCATTGAGGGTCACCATGGGTCTTAGGCTGGCCCTCAGCTTTTGCAAGCTGGGAGGTTGAACTTGTCATAGTACATTATTATCAAACTTGAGAATGCAGATCTATGAACAAGGGGGAGGATTTGTAAATAAGAATGCCAGTTTATTAACTTAATAGAGGCCAGACTAGTTGTGTCTGCTATTCGGGGCTCTCTAGCTCTACGATCCAGTGATTTGGGCTTGGTGAGCGTGGGATCAGTTCTGGGGAAGGCAGGCAGCCCGGTGGGATGGTTCGTTCCGGCAGCATTACCATGGTACTTCTGGTCCAGTGACTGCCATGCTTATCTCCCCACCTGAGGCTTCTCTCCCTTGGACAGTGCCAGATAAAAAATACCAAGTCTTAACTCTGTAATAAAACAGGGATCTCATTGTTTATATTTAGATTATTTTAAATTTTACCCTGCAACGTGACCTTGAAATTCTAGAGGTGACTTTGATCTCTTCTGCCTGCTTCCCTACCCTGACCCCAGAGTGCCTTAAGCAAAGAAAGGTAGCAGTTATGAGATAAATGAGAGAAATTGTGGAGTTGGGAGCCCTGCGGAGAGTAAGGGGTTTGTTCTTAATTCATTTGGTCGAGGGAAGCTACTGGAGGTCTGTGAGTAAAGGCATAATAATGATCAAAAGTTGTCTTTCTTTCTTTTTTTTTAGTGGCAAAAGCATTGCCTCCAGAGCTTAGATAGGAGGGAAGTAGGCAGAACTGCCTGGCACTGGGGCAAGTTAGTTAATGCTGGCGTTTATAAGAAGCCAGCTCCTTGTTCAGTTTTCAACACCAGAAATGGAGTGGTGTGAATGATATTGAAATGAAGTACATTCCCCTTTTTAACAAGAAGGTGGTGCTGTACTCCCTTGGAAGCAGACTTCAGAGGCCTTCACAGGGAGTGGGTTTGCTGTCCTAGCTTGTCAGGTGGCTCAGTCCATAGTACTCAACTATACTGTTGGCAGGGTTTTGTTGTTGTTGTTGTTTTAAGATGTACTGATGTCTCGGTCTCCACCCAGAAATTCTGATCTAATTGGTCCGGGGGTGGGCTCTGGCAAGTGGTTCTCAAACTGCTGCACCTTAGAATCCCTTAGTGAACTTTAAAAATGCAAGCCCGTGTAAACCCCCAGACTAATTAAATCACAATGCCTGGGGGTGGGAGTCAGTCGGCAGTATTTTTGAAGTTACCCGGGTGATACCGGTGTGAGGCAAAGTTTGGAAACCACTGCCCTGGGTGTCTTTTTAACACCCTCTTGGGTGATTCAGAGGTGCAGCAGGATTGGATCCAGTGGCTCAGGAAGCTGACATTCAGTGCCTTTGGTTGTAGCTAAAGTTAGACCGGGACGGGTTGAGGGATGAAGATTATTAGCGGGGAGGCTCACAGGAGGGATTCGGCAGAATCACCATCTCCTCCCTTCCCCCTTCTGTGGATGGGGGCTGAGTGGGTGGACCCTGCCTTTGCTTGCCAGGAGCTGGGCCAGGCATTAATAGAAATGACAGTGAGCAGGTCCTGAGCCTGGCTAAGAGGACAGTTTGGCAAAGAACAGCTGAGAGCCAGGTGTCACCCAAGACCCTTTATCTGTGTGCCCCTATAGCTTTGTTACGACAAACTGCGCCCTGCAGTTCTCCTCCCGGGGAATCCGGCCCGGCCTCACCACTGTCCTCGCAAGAAACCTAGACAAGAACACCGTGGGCTACCTACAGTGGCGCTGGGGGATCCAGTCGGCCATGAACACAAGCATCGTCCGAGACACCAAGACCAGCCACTTCACCATGGCCCTGCAGGTGAGGACAGCACTCACCGGGAGGGTCCTTAGTGCTGTGGGCAGTACTTGGTGTGTCCTGTAGGTCCTCCACTCACTGAGGGACAGGTTCTGAGGACAGCACACTCAGGGTGATCCGCTGTAAGTTTGTGCGTTCATTGAATGTTGAGACACAGTCGGTCTCTGGCTCCTGTGGTGGCTGCATTCCGATGCCCCTGAAGCAACATGCCATTGTCACATCTTCTGATTGGGAGAAGCCCAGGAATCAGGGTGGGAGCCCTGGTTGATAAAGGGAACCCCAAGGCAGAGTCATGCTCTGAGATGCCACGGAGGCCAGGCGGGTGCTATAAACGAGTGAGGGGCCCGGGCAAGCTGGTGAATGGGAGCCCCAGCCTACTCAAAGGGATAGCTGCTGTCAGCCGTGCCAACCACTGCCCTTAGGAATGTCAGACAAAATTTTCTTTGTCATGAGAAGCTAGAAAGCTGGACTTTTATATATAAAATCTCCCCGTTTTTAAATACTGGCTACTGATCAGTGTTTTACACACTTGGTGAGGCCACCAGATTGTAGTCCTGCCTTAAAGACACGTCTGAGGTGGAGACCCAGCCCTAGGGGGAGGGCAGCCGCCCACAGCCCACAGAGAGGCCGAAGCATCAGCCACACACTGTCTACCTTTTGTCTCTTCAGCTTGGAATCCCTCACTCCTTTGCACTGATTAGCTACCAACACAAGTTCCAGGATGACGACCAGACTCGAGTGAAGGGATCCCTGAAGTAAGTCCTGGCCAGGCTCACGTGGATGCGTGCTGGGCTCCTATAGGTTTCTTTGGGTAGAGCCAGTTGGTGTAAGATGCCTTCCTGTGTTAATCTCTTCGTGTGTGTGACATTTCTTGAGTGCCTCCTATTGCGTGGCAGTGGGGACTTAATTACCACACAGTCCCAGTCCTTGAGGAGCTCAAAGGCTAATGGAATCCCTGCCCCAAGGGTGTCCCGACTGTGCTGTGTCGGCTGACTGAGGGCATCAGTCACAAATCATCCTCCCTCTGGGTGGTGGGAAGGAAAGGATGGAAACTCAGCCTGTGTCGTTAAGTGGCAGTTGCCCGTGGTAAATGGGAGGGGTAAAGACGTTGAGGAGCCTTCCTCTGCCTCACTGTTGGTCTACTCTCACAGGGCAGGCTTCTTTGGGACAGTGGTGGAATATGGAGCCGAGAGGAAGATCTCCAGGCACAGCGTGTTAGGTGCCGCCGTTAGCGTTGGCGTCCCACAGGGCGTTTCTCTCAAAGTCAAGTAAGCTGAACTCTGATCTTTTTGACCAAGAAATATCTGCCAACTTCTGACTCAGCTGGGCTGGACCTAAGTGAAGGCTGAAATAGCCTTTGCTTTGTAATTTTGTTCCTAAAGCTGTAGTTCCCTGTGTCTTTGGCACGTAAGTAAATGTCAGGGAGTGTGTAGAAGCCCCACATTCAGTCACCGAGGAAGCCAGAGCTTCTGCTGGCATGTCTCCAGCCCCCCTGCGTCTCTGACATGCCCTCTGCCTTCCCTGGCATCACTGCCAACAGACCTACAGCCAGCCTCTCCACTAATGGCCCAGGTGCCCACCCCCTCTCATGTGTGTACATCCCACATCGAAGATTGTTTCCATCAGCACACAGACCCTTCCTCACCTCCTAGCTACTGCCCTTCTTTCTCCTTTAGAGCTTCATTCTTCAAGAGCTGTCTGTATTTCCTCCCTCCTATTTCTCTCTTTCAGTTCTCTCTCAACCTACTCCTGTCAAGTTTCTCCCCCAGCCCTCCTCAGAAAGTGCTTTCCTCACAGTTGTCAGCGAGGCCCACTCCCTCACTCTGCAGATCTGATGGGTAATGCTTAGTCTCCATCTTGCCTGATCTCCACAGGGTTTAGCTTGATTGACCATTCCCTCCTGCCTTTCTTCATGGATTCCAGGGCACCACTCTCTTGGCTCTGCCTTTATCTTCCTGGCTGGTTGCTCCTTATCTCCCAGGCATCTAAGTCAAGGCATGCTGTAGGGTTCAGCCCTTCTCTTTCCAGCTTCCTGCTTTAAGTTCCCCCATGTATGGATGAGGTCGAGCTGGGACCTCTCCCCTAAATCTCCACCTCATGTATCCAACTTCCTTTTCCAAATCTCCATTTGGATCTTTAATCACATCTCAAACATCACATATCTAAAGTTGAATTCCTGATCCCCCCTCAGAAACACACATAATCTTTCCCCAACTCAGTAAATGAAAGCTCCATCCTGCTCTGTCCAGAACCTTGGCGTTATCCTCGATCACTCTCCTACACTCCAAAT
Organism: Trichechus manatus latirostris; assembly: GCF_000243295.1. Lineage (NCBI taxonomy): Eukaryota > Metazoa > Chordata > Mammalia > Sirenia > Trichechidae > Trichechus > Trichechus manatus. The sequence continues at coordinate 2,556,423 of NW_004444069.1, read as the reverse complement.
GTAATAGATCTAAGAATCATCTCAGCTCTACTCTGACAGTAGATCCTGAATCTGACCTTTTCTCAAGACCTCATCGCACCTTTCATCTGAACCACTGCTGTGTCCTCCTAACTGATCTCTACCCTTTGGCTCTACTTTTTACTCCTTTGTAAGTCTGTTCTCCACACAGGTGGAATCATCCTTTTAATGTGTAAGTCAGTTTATGTCACCTTTCTACTTAAAGCCCCCAGGGACTCCCACAGTTCCAGGCAAAAGCCAAAGTCCTTGAAGGACTTGGGGCCTACAAGGCCCCCCGTAATCTAGCCCGGAGCTCTCCTTCTGACCTCATCTTCCTTTGTCTGCCCCATGCTCTCTCCACTCCAGCCATACTGGCCTCCTTTCTGTTCCTCTGCCGTGAAAAACTCTTCCCCCAGATAACTATATGGCTTGTTCCTTCACTCCCTTCAGGTCTCTGCTCAAATGTCCAGTAATTGCAGTAACTGTCCCTGGTCACCCTAAAGAACATAGTAATAATGCCTCACCTTGCCCCAGGCAGTTCTTTTCCTGTTTACCCTGTTTATTATTCTCCATTGCACCCATCTTCATACAGGGACTTTGTCTGTTCTATTCTTTACTCTACTCCCAGAGCCTAGAACACAGCCTGGCACTTGAGAGGAACTCAGTGAGTCAGTGAGTGAGCGAGCGAGCAATCAAAAGCAAGTAGATCACACCTCACTTTTGGAGATGAGAGACAATGCAGGTTACCAAGATTGGAGCTGGCATCCACCATCTCTCCTCTCACATAAGATTTGAGAATACCTGAGAGTTAATAAAGGACATATAGAGAGCTGTCAGAATTCCTATATTTTAATCCTTTTTTTTTTTTTCTTTCCTTAATTAGGACCACTAGCAAGGCACATCAGTTCTCTGTGATTCGGTTTCTGTTTTTAAAACACTTCTTCTATGCAGATATTGCATGACATTATCTGAATTGAATTCACATCCCACGAATGCCACTCTGCTTCTTTGGAAAGAAACTGTGTCAATATAGCGGAATTGTCCACCAACTGAGTTGGTATATAAACTGAAGTTTTGCCAGAGTTCAACAAAAGCAGCTGATCTTATTTTGTTAGCTTTTCTCTTATATCTGGTTTATATAATGAATAACATTAATTTTTTTTATCTACTAAAGTCTCATAGCTTTATTATTATTATTTTACTGTACTTTAGATGAAGGTTTACAGAACAAATAGTTTCTCATTAAACAGTCAGTACACATGTTGTTTTATGACATTGGTTAACAACCCCACGACTTGTCAACACTTGACCTTGGAGGACCTTTTTTTTTCTGGTGAAAATATACAAAGCCAAATTGACACCATTTCAAAAGTTTCTACGTGTACAATTCAGTAACATCGATTACATTCTTCCAGTTGTGCTGCTATTCTCACTATCCTTTTCCAAATTATTCCATCAACATTATTTTCAAGTCACTGCCCCCTAGGCTTCCCATCAGACCTTTTGAGTTGCTGTTGTCAATTTGATCTCACATAAATAATTCTTTTTTTTTTTTTTTTTTTTACCTTAGATGAAGGTTTGCAGAACAAATAGTTTCTCATTAAACAGTTAGTACACATATCGCCCATTGTCACAACATGTGAACACTGTCCCTTCTCAGCCTTGGGTTCCCTATCACCAGCTTTCTTGTCCCCTCCTGCCTTCTAGTCCTTGTCCCTGGACTACTGTTCCTCATTAGTCCCGTTTTGTTTTATGAGGCTGTCCAATCCCCAGCTGAACGGTGAATAACATTAATTTTTAAATGTTAAACCAACCTTACATTCCTGGGAAAACTCCACTTGATCATGATATATAGCCCTCTTCATGTATTGCTTGGTTTGATTTGCTAATATCTTACTTAGGATTTTTTGCATCTATGTTTATAAGAGGTGTTGGTCTGTGCTTTTCTTTTTTGTATTATGTATTTGTCAGGTTTTGGAACGAGAGTTATGCCAGCCTTGTAAATTATTTGGGAAGTGTTTCTTCCTCCTGAATTTTCTGAAAGAATTTGTGTAAGATTTGTGTTATTTCTCCCTTTTGTTTGATAGAATTCACCTGTGAAATCATCTAGTCTGAATTGTCTTTATAGGAAAGTTTTTGATAATGAATTCAATTTTTTTAGTAACTATAGGGCTTTCCAATTTTCTGTTTCATGTCAGTTTTTCAAGGAATTTGTCCATTTCTTCTAATTGTCAAATTTGTTAGCATAAGTTACTCATAATATCCCCTTATCCTTTTAATGTTTATAGGCTTGATCCCTCTTTTCATTCCTAATATTGGTTATTTGTGTTCTATCTTTTTCTTAATCTACTAGGGTACTTATCTTTTCAAAGAACCAATTTTTGTCTTTGTTAATTTTCTCTATCTGTTTTCTGTTTCACTGATTTCTGATTCTTATTTCCTTCCTTCTACTATTTTAGTTTTACTTGCTCTTCTTTTTCTAGCTTCTAAAGGTTATTGATTTGAGACCTTTTTTCATTTCTAATGTAAGCATTTAAGGCTATAAATTTCCCTTTAAGCACTGCTTACTACACCCCACAAATCTGATCTGTTGTATTTTCATTATCATTCAGTTTTATTGATTTCTAATTTAATTCCATTTTGGTCAGAGAATGTACTCTGTATGATTCCAGTCTTTTTAAATATATTGAGACTTGTTTTATGGTCCAGCATATAATCTCCTTTGGTAAATGTATCATGTATACCTGCAAAGAATGTGTATTCTGCAGTTATTGGGTATGGTGTTCTATAAATATCAGTTAGGCCAAGGTGATTGATAGCATTCAGATCCGTGATTTTACTGATTGGGGGTAGGGGTTATCGGTTGCTGAGGAAGGAGTGTTAAAATCTCCAACTATAATTGTGTTAAAAAGCTAAGATGTCACCTTGAGGACTAAGGTGCGCCTGACCAAAGTCATAGTATTTTCAATCACCTCATATGCATGTGAAAGCTGGGCAGTAAATAAGGAAGACCAAAGAAGAATTGATGCCTTTGAATTATGGTGTTGGCGAAGAATATTGAATATACCACGGTCTGCCAGAAGAATGAACAAATCTGTCTTGGAAGAAGTACAGCCAGAACGCTCCTTAGAAGCAAGGATGGCAAGACGTGTTTCACATACTTTGGATAATTATAAGAATGGCGTGGAGGCGGGGTCTGACCTCCTCTAACTTCACAAGGGGGAAGGAGAATCAAGATCAATAGCCCAAGTCTGATTCCTATTAGGTGAAGGTCAGTCATACCTCCTCTCTCCACCATCTTTACCAATTCTGACACCAACTGTCCCTCCTGCAGCACTCTCTACTTCTCGGTTCGATAATTCATTGCAGTGTCGACACAATGCACAGACAATACTCATGATTATGGGGTTTATTAGGGAAGTAACAGGTTATAGTTCAGGTTCAGGAACGCTCAGGATACAGTTCTTCCATCAGGATGCCTCTTCTCAGCCGTGCTCCCAGGCACGCCTCTCTCTGGCCCTTGGCCTTTGCCCTGCTCAGGCAAGTGTTACAAAGCTCTTTTAGCTCTGCCTATAAGTCTCCAGAGGCACTCCACTCCACTCCTCCAGTAAGCCTCTGCCCCAAGGCACTCACTTTTCTGGCTTTGTGGGCTGGGAAGCCCACCACACTATCTCTTGCCAGTCTCCTGGTTTGGGG